>NW_022147421.1:367067-825228 GCF_002938485.1 Sitophilus oryzae | reverse complement strand
ATCGGTAGCTACCGTTCAGTTGCATTATTGCTCAAGGCATTTGTTGAAAATGTATCCAAAAGAAAATGCTCAGATGTTTTAGGAAAACTTACTCACGAAATTATTGCTCAGGGTGTTTTAAATTTGTGGTAAAAAACAACCCTCAATTAACCCTGTATATGGCCAAATACTAAAGTTTATAGAAAACTGAGTTTATGAATAATTAAAGGTTGATAGATTTATATACAGTGTGCTAAAATATTCAGGAAAATAGGGCTAAAAGTAAAAAATATAACATTTTAAACTTGACAGCTTTTCCGTTGCGTTTTGAGTGTATATACAGGAGTAATAAAATAGTTATCAATTAAATAAGACTCATTGCAGATAAGATGTGTTTACCATTGAAAACTGTTCTTTTAATAAGCTCTTCAATTTCTTGTTTCAATTTCTATATTCATCTACTAGGCACTGATTTTTAAGTGCCCATTTCACTAGTCCGGAAAAGTAGCAAAATTAGCGTTCGGCATTTAACGTTTTATGTAAAACTGGCTAGGTATTTTTACAAAAATGAAGAAGGAAATTAAAGATAAAGGATTATACTAAATCCGTATTGTAGCACATTTTTAGACAACTTCTTTATTTTTAAGATTTTGATGGTCAAACATCAACAAAATATTTCTTATGTTTGGACTAAATTTTCTCGAAAATAAAGACACATTTAAAATTCCTCTACAATACGGAAATAGATTGAAGTTTTTTGATTACAGTGATCTATAATTTGTATGGTTTTGTAACGAATTGCTCTCTATTTTATGGCAAATGCTCTGTAAAGCTCTGTAAACCTTTATGAAGCCTTAATCGAAGCCTTAATCCAACAAAGCACGTATGTTTGGAATTTTGGGTGTGGACAGGATCGGGCTAAGCCTCATGGAGGCTCATATGTATTTCCTTCGGCCACACACCGCTTTACCAGACCCCTGAGAACGACCCAAAGTTCAGATGCTTATAGATATATGAAGAATAAAATATTCGGTATTATCACTTTTTCCTGCAAAATTAACATTGACCCACAAAAATTCGAACGAAAAACAAATTCGAAGGAACTTCGAGAATTAAAAGGAAAATAAAAAGAAATAAAGACCGAAAAAACTGATCGTAGCCACAGATAAGTTAACTCGGTCTCTTGAATTAGCCAAACAAGAACGAAAGACGGACAGAAATGACTTGTAGCTTAGATTATGGGGTCGACAAAGACTCGAAACGTTGTAATAAAAGAGAAATAAAAAAGATCGAGCAGATAGACCAAGAGCGGACATGAAAAAAGTCGAAAATCATCTTAGATGTCCATTTAGAGAGTATAGCGGTCTAGCAATTGTTTTTTTTTCCTTTAATTTACTTCGTACTGATATAAGGGATTATTATAGAGTGTAGTACGTACGTAATTAATTGTTTTTTTATTTATTACAAGACTTTTATTATTACATATTTCACATTTTTGTATATGTAAGTTAATAGGTTCAAAATTTGAAATTTATTTTTTCTTCTTTTACTAAAACCCCTTTTACTTAACGGATTCTTATGATTGACTTTCACATTGAATTGCTAAAACCATTTCATAGATAAATGAAACAAGTTTAGATTGGAAAGTGCCCATAAGGACAATGTAAACACTATTTGGCGCTATTCTTGCAACGGTCGCGACCCAAAACTTTTGAAAATTTCGGAGCGGTTTGAAGCTTTCGGGAATTTTATCGCCAAATATTGTTTATTAGTAATATTATTTTCGTTTAATTTTATAAATAAAATACAAGTGTGTTGCATACAAGAAACTTATTTTATATAAGGACACACAATAATAGCGCCCAATACCACCATGAAACATTGAAGCCGACGTTACTTTTGATCTACATGGTTTTTGCAGTTCACAGTTCACGGCACGGCTTTAAGTTTTTAATGCCACTTTTCACCATTATATCACCAGTTTGGGTAAAAATAAAACTTGAATTAAACTCACAAAGTAACTTAATAATTACTTTGAAAATGGACGCTATATAAACACTTTCCGAATTTCTTTAATGAAGGCGGTTGGGTTTTAAAGATTATTACGATTTTTGAAGATTCTGACTTTGACAAGAGAAAATTATTTCTGTTTTTGTTTGCCGTTGTTCTTAGCGACCGCTATAGCAGCGCCAGATCGCGTATAACGGTCGCGACCCAAAATAATTTCGCGACCCAAAATTTTTACGGTCTTTCCAATCTAAACTTGTTGCATTTATCTATGAACCATTTTTATGCTAAAACCTAATTTAGATTTTGAAGTTATAAATGTCATTTTCTGACATTTATCCAGGAAGTTTTTTTTTTCATTTCTCGATCGACTACCAGGATGCGATTTTTTTATTGAATGTCGCTGTTCTGGTTTAAATAGTCAGTTTTAATTTTTAATTTATTTTTAATTATTTTTTGTAACTTCTTTAGTACTATTATAAATATATTTTTATTACATTTAGTTTAGCATTATTATTACAAATTCTGTTTATTATTAACATATTCATAAACATTTAGATGTTATATATCGTCCCATTGCTGCCAAAAGTCACTAACTTACTTTTTATTACTTCCGAGAAAAATGCGTCTAAAGATGAATTGCATCAGTTGCAATAAAGATGTTAGAGTTAGTAACTATTCGGTATTAAAATAAAACATAAAAAGCCAGAAATCGTAGTTAATGACATTTGCAGTCGATTCTCCGATTCAAAACATAGTTAGTGATTGAATTTGGTTGTTCGAAAAAATGTTAGTTAGTGACTTTTGGCAGCAATAGGACGATATTTTGATGAGGGTATTTAAAAGCTAGAAAGACAACCTTATCCAAATAAAGTTATATTTTATATCGTACCCTGTATACAATGTATTGAATAAATATGATGTATTTCTATAGTTTATGCAAGACCATATGTTGGTTTTCCGAAATTTTCGACAGGATCAAAATTTACTGTCCGTGACGCAGAGTAATTTAACTGTGAACTGGACCTTATAGCTTTATAGGCGGTCATAGACTTTTAATTCTGACCCTTTCTCTAAGGGACAATAAAGGACAGCCCACACACGGGTTTGTTCCCTTTAATATTGAATATTGTGTATGTATTTGTTCACTTTGATGGAACAAAATACAATTAAATACACTTTGTTTCCATAATCATTGTCTTCGGATAATATTTTTTTTGACTTTTGAAAAAATTGTGAAGTAATTTTTGTTTTTCTGTCATCAGTTATATTATAAACAGCACGCTTGATTATATTGAAATGCAACTCAATTAAGATATAGTATCTACGAGCAATAGACATCAGATCATTGTATAGATTATCCATAATTAAATATTAATCAGATATGTTGCAAATTGTATACAATTAGACTAGAGATAGTCAATTTGTATTTATTATTCTTTCGTCACAAATTACCTATAACAGATGCGAAAGAAAGCGACTGCATCGGAAACCGTCCGGCAAACCCGACACGCCTATTGAGTGGTGTAAATACACCAGTCGTTTAGTCCGGAAACCCATGTTGTGTCGTCTTCGCTTGTTGGAGTGCCATAGTGCGTGGTTATATGTTTCTTTTTAAAAACGCGTGTAGGATTTTTGTTGAACTTTTGAACTGTTATTTCTAAGTTTTGGTAATTTGTATATCTTATTTAAAATGGGATATAAATGTGTTTATTTATAAGGAAAAAAAAGATATTTATAGTATAAAAAATTAATTTATATAACAAAATTTAATTAAAAATGTGACAAAATAGTTACCTTTCTATTGGTTCTATCCGTTCTATCGGACTTTTTTCGACTATATAAATCTTTATTTGTAAACTTTAATACATCAATTATTTTCAATCTAATAAATCATTTAATGATGTAAATAAGAGGAAATTTCTCACATGGATGGTCAAATTCTATAGTCTTCATTATATCAAACAGCCTCTGAGAAATGTTTTCAACTCAAAATGCCTTTAATTATGTTTGACTACATCATTAAAAAGGGTCTTCAAATACATCAATGTGATATTTGACTAAAATTTGCAAAAGAATCCGAATCTCTGGATAACTCGAAATTATTTACCCATTTAAAAGCCTTTGATCATGAAAGTGGAAAAATTTGTTCATTTTATTTACAGGCTGGAAAAATTATTTATATTAAATTTTGACGAGTTTCGCACTGAAGAAAACATTCAGAGGCTGTTTGATATAATGAAAACTATAGAATTTTACCACCCATGTGAGAAATTTCCTCTTATTTACATCATTAAATTATTTATTAGATTGAAAATAGTATTTTATGCATTAAAGTTTACAAATAAAGATTTATATAGTCAAAAAAGTCCGATAGAACCAATAGAAAAGTAACTATTTTGTCACATCTTTAATTAAATTTTGTTAAAAAAATTATTTTTTTATGCTATAAATATCTTTTTTTTCCTAATCTCCTACGAACTGATGTAATATGACGAGCAATCTATTAAATTACTGTGAGATTATATGCATCGATAACATATTGGTGCAGATTATTTTCACCCAAATAAATAATAACCCAAACTATACATTGTTGCGGATTGTCTATGAACTTTTTCTGAAGGTCACAGAAACCCGAACGCGTAATTTGGTGTTCTTTCGCATCTGTTATAGGTAATTTGTGCTTTCGTAGTATGCGGTTCTAGTATCTAAAATTGGATTGTATTTAGACATGACTTTTTTCATATTTTATTTTAAAGAGTAGACTATTTTTTTCAAAACTTAAAAAAATTATTTAAGAAATTTATAATGCAAAACCTACAATTTTGATATTGCAATTAAAGATTATGCTATAACTTAGACATGTATGTTATGTGTAGATGGAGCTAAGACTGATGGCCATCTTGAGAACTGTCGTCAGTTTTCTCGACGGTCTTCCGTTTTACCTGACACACAAAATTGACAGGTAAAACGATGTGTAGACGGAGCTTAACTTGGACTATACTGTTTGTTCTTGCCGGGTGTTTATACAATCGTCAATATATTATGTAGCATCTCCGTTTTGTTAAATGCGTTCTCTGATTCCACGAATTCCAGCAAAGGTTCCCAAACTAATTTCTGAATTAAAACAATATTCGATATTCAAAATACAGCCATCAGTAACATGTTTTATAGGAAATCAAATCGATATGTACCATACAAAATCAAAATTAAACGCTGTATCCGTCCAAACATATACGTTATCTTCATTATAATAAAGCCACGGGTCGTCCGATTAATAAAAATTCTAACCCGATCCTTAGGGGGTAATTATTATCGAAGAAAGACGAAAAAAAGCGGCCGCAGCTCGCGCCAGGACAATATCCAAAAACCAAAGGCATAAATTACACAGTAGAGATGTTGGGATGTATCGATATGATAAAATATCGATATTTTACTTGAGGACGTGTCGATAGTTATTGATAAACTTTTTTACCAAAAAAACATTTACTAACCGTCAGTAAAAGTAATTCTACTGTGCAATAGGGAGCTCGTTGGTGAAAGTTGGAAGAAATAAAACTTTTAAGAATATTGAATCACCTCCATATTTAAGCTGATCCTCTCATTCTAAAATTAAAAGAAAACGATAAGAGCGCTTTTACTCCCGGCGCGGCGAAAAATCGGTGCCGGTGCCGGCGCCCCGGCTCTGCACACGTTCCGACAGTTGTATTTAATTCTATTGCATTTGCCGGTACACGACTATTTTTTCAGATCGGTGTATATGTGAAGGAGCTAATTTATTTATATTCTAATCGATTTCAGAACCGGCACCGGCACCGATTTTGCCGGTGTGTATGCAAGCGTTCTAAGGCAGAAGGCTTGCCATGCACTTATGCGAAGCGTGGCGAAAAACCGTGCATTGGAGGCTCCAAGGAGAACAACAGTTTGCATTGAAATAAAATTTTGTGAGCATTTGTAGGTTAATTCAGAACATTTTTTAAAATGTAGAGAGTTCTACAGGGTGTCCCCCAAAAAAGTTACATATCAAAGTTGTGTTTTTTGTAATGGAACATCCTATGTATTAATTATTGATTTTCGGATTCTAGGAGAAAATCAAATGTGAGTTTTATTAGAGAAGTATATGACTAAAATATAAGGTTTTTGACATAATATTTTCTAAAAATAAAGAACAGTAGAGGGAGATGGCTTATTCTGTGCCAGACGGAGCTGCGGAGCCGGAAGTAAAGACATGTAAAATACACTAATAAACAAGAATAAACAGGTTCGAACCGTTTTGAACTGCTTTGAATCGCTTTTTAGCTTTAAACAACAGACCTGTTCATTTTTTGTTCAAACCCGTTTATTTCTGTTTTAAAGCGGCTGTTTAAACCTGTTTATTCGTGTTTATTAATGTATTTTACATGTTCTTAGCTCATGACGACACTTCCGGCTCCGCCTGGCGCAGAATCGGCCATCTCCATCTACTTAAACGTGTATATTTTTATTACCGTTGAGTATTTTACTCTACATTCTTAAGTTTTTGTTAAATTAACAAAAGGTATATCACAGCCACCTAGATTTTTTCAAAAAACAAAGATCTACTGACGCAAAATCATAAAAATTTAAATATCTAGGAAAATCTGACTGAGGGGTAGGCAACCTTAATAATATTTTGAAGTTATATGAATTCCCCATAGAACCCCGAAATAATATACTGGATGTTACATATTAATTTTGTCTTGGTTTAACCTACAATGGTTATTGTAATTAAATATCCAGCTATAAAGGATAAATTAAAATGTAGGTAGCTGTTATTGAACGTTAAAATTTACTCTTCATTTTCACGAAATCTGAAACATGCCAAAATTCTTACATTTTAGGCATATGTTTCTTTAATAAAACTCACCTTTAGTTTTTTTCTAGAATCCAAAAATCAATTAATATATAGGGTGATTCATTACAAAAAGCACAACTTCGATGTGTAACTTTTATTATGTAACTTCAATTAACTTAGCTATCCTCCCAAAATTTCATTTTGATATAAACTCGTCGTATGACAGGCGCCACACTGTATGTAATATAATTATGTTTATCGATATTTTTTGAGTCTGTCAAAACCATATATCGATGTATGTTTTTTAAATATCGATCTTTTCTAAGTAACAACATCTCTAATCGACCGTTGCGTACGTCACATAGAGGGACAAGGCGAGGGGCCACCGACGACCAGATCTTTGGCCCCCCGTGGGTACGCTTTTGAACGATATTTATTTCGTATTAAGGCAAGCCGACATATTTATTATAACCTAAATTTCGTTAATTAATTTACGCCGTTATTGTATAACGGCGGCAGTTTTGTTTGGTTTCTTTTCGATTTTTACGCGGCGGGGAGCAGTCAAAACCCATTGGTCGTATTTTGCATATATTGACAGGTGTTGTGAACATACATTTAATATGGTTATATGTATATGTATATTCGACAAATTGTATAAAATATTATTTTTACCCTTATTCTACGGCTAGCCTAAAGAATTTAAGGTAGAAAAAATACCATCAACATTCATTATTCTTCTCAAGAAAGATGGGTGATGCAAACAAAACTGAGGCAAATTACCTTAAGATGAAATTTGGAAGAAATAGTCATAAATAGTTGCATCATTTTTTTAGTTTTCCTTTGTAATTCGTTTACTTTCGGGCGATGTCTGGTTTCTAATATAGAAATGGTCATGTTTGTCCCTTTGACTACCTGAAAATATTATTAAGAAATAGTAGAGTACGCGTGGATTTACACGGAGGGCATTCTCATAGCTTACAGTCTGAAGGGACCGAGGACATTCATAAAATTTCATAGACGTAATACTGCTAAATTTATGTTTTTGTATTAAAAAGGTTTAAAAATAAAAAGTAATAACAACTTAGTAGAATTTAATTATAAAAAATAAGAAATAACATTCCCAACAAATTGGTCACGAGTCAAATAGAGAACTACAACATTTTGGTGGCGACTGAATTGGTGACGACAGTTGGTCCAATCCAGGATCACATTTGATGGTGGCAGCGGTAAAAACTACCAAGGTTTTTTCCTGAAGGTTGCGCCAGACGCAGCAGAAAACCTACCAGTTTTTGGAAGAAGATAGAGCAACGGGCAGTTCCAGGCGCAGAAGCGGCAGAAGCCCGACACCGAGACGTAGACATTAGGGGACACTGAAGGGAGCGCCAGACGCAGCAGCAAGTCTCAGGGAAGCTTTACTGCACCAGATGATGACGGTAAGTCTTTCATTTGTTTACTGTATTGTGACGCCTGTTTTTTCTTCTGATTTTTAGTTAGTTAGATTTAAGATTAAGACAATAATAATTCTGGGCTGCAAATAACAAAAAAAAAAAAAAATATTGCTTAAAATTCGTAATATTTTTTCTCTTCAAACTAAAAATACATCTATAAAAATAAATAATAATTCTTAAACTAAAGTAATAAATCATTAATAAAATATAATAATGGCAGGAGGTAAAGACGCAACTGATGTTCTGAATTTAATAAATTCATTTGATGGTCAGGGTGACGCAAAATTCACTCCAATTTTTCTTAAAAATTGTGATTCAATATTAAAATTGTCAAGTGGATCAAAAAAATTACTAGTAGATTTAATTTTTTTGGTACTAAATTAAAGAGGTACAAGAGGTAACACAATATAAACAGTTTCAAAATTAGGGGAAGAACTAAAAGGAATTTCTTAGTAGAGCACTTTACTGATGAAACTTACCACCATCCCACGCATTTTCTAACACAAATAATGAATATAAAGAAGCAACATTTTAGGGAAACTGTAAAAGAATATGGCGATAGATTACAAATTCTCTTTAATAAATATAAAGAAACGTGTCACTTAAATTATGCAAATAACGAAGCTACTGTTTTAATAGAAAATTTAAACTCCATTTTAGTCAATACTTTTAGAAAAGGACTCAACGATGAAAAAATTCAAATGCGTATTATTGCCGAAAATACTACATATTTAGATAAAGCTTTATCATTAGCAATTGAAATGGAACTTGAGAATAATGACAGGTTTAAAAACTCGCATTTTAAAAATATAGGTTTTGTAGAGCGTGGAAATAGACAATTAAATAATCATTCTTCTAATAATTCCTGTTTATTTTGTTTTAAAAATAATCATTTAACATCACAGTGTAGACAGCTTAGGCAATACGAACAAAATAGTAACTCATATAATAGAAATGTACCTAGCAATAATCAGACACGCCCACCGCAAAATTTTAATAGCAATAATAATTTTTCAAATAGACAAGACGTAAATACAGTACAATATAATCAAGGACGTTTCACTAATCGAAACTACAACAATCAAAATTTTAATCAGAACAACGACGTGCGTAATTATAATCGTAATTATGGTAACAATTATAACAGTAATAATCCTCGTTCAAATTACAATAATAGATATTCTCAGAATCCAAGAAATTTTAATAACTCACAAGTTCCTCAACGGCAGCAAAATGTTTCGATACCTCAACAATCTCAAAATTTTTCTAATTACAATAATGAATCCAGTACTACCAATTTTAATAGTTCAAATAATAGATCACCACAACAAATTCAAACTATAAATTCTCAGTCGTTAATCAATTCAGCAGATAATTATTTTTCAGAACCGAGCACATCTCAAAATTTTTCGGGAAACGAGAGCGAAGCCTTGGTCGCGAGCAGCCGATTAAGCGCTTCTTAAAATTAGATAATAGCTGTTCTATGAATTACACACTACCTGAGCATAAAAATAAAATTAAAATTGAGCAAAACTTAATTGACATACCGCATAAATCAGTATTATTTTCCGATAGTTACCAACAATTAGAGATAATTAAAATCCCTTCTTTAGATATAAAAGATAAAGAATTACATCTTTTATTAGATACAGGGGCAGATATATCTTTATTGAAAGAATGTATCTTATTACAAAATAATCTAAAATTAAATAAAACTTGCATTATAGAATTAAAAGGTATAAGTAAAGAACCTGTATTTACTAAAGGTGTTTGTAACATCCCAATTAAATTAAACAATAACAAAGCAATAACTCATCCTTTTCACATTGTGCCAGATAGTATACCGATTAAAAGTGATGGACTATTAGGACGCGATTTTTTGCAAAAGTATAAAGCCAAAATAAATTACGAAGACGGAGTCATTAATTTTGAAGACAATTTTTTTAAAATTTTGCCGTCAGAAGCAACTACAATAATTCCCGCGAGATGTCAAATTATTGTACCTGCTCTAGCTAATTTATCTTCGTCCGAAGGCATAGTAGTTTCAAAACAATTATCCGAACATTTATATCTAGGGTCAAGCCTAACAAAAGTCCAGAACTATAAATGTTTAGTTAGCATATTAAATATTTCTAATGAAGCTCAAACTATCCATACACCTAGAGTGAATGTCGAACCTATTTCTTTTAATGAGTACGAATTTATAGAAACATATAATTATGACATTATCGATCGTTTTGCTAAAATAAGAAAAGAAATTAATCTAGACCAATTAAATGAAGAAGAAACTAATTCAGTATTAGATATTTGTAGAGATTTTAACGATATTTTTTACTTAGAAGGCGATAAACTAACAAGCACCAACACAATAAAACACACTATACCGACAGAAAGTAATAAAGGTCCTATTAACGTAAAACCTTATAGATTGCCTTTCAAACATAAAGAAATAATTAATGAACAAACTGAGCAAATGTTAAAAGACGGGGTAATTTCCGCTTCGGACAGTCCTTGGAATAGTCCTTTACTAGTTGTTCCTAAGAAAAGCGACCCATTATCACCTAAATTTAGAGTATGCGTTGATTTTCGAAAGTTAAATGAAATTACCATTGGAAACGCATATCCTCTACCTAATATAGCAGAAATTTTAGACCAGTTAGGAAAATCTCATTATTTTACTACCTTAGATCTTACTAGTGGATTTCATCAGGTAGAAATGGACGAAAAAGATAAAAATAAAACCGCTTTTAGCACTAATACAGGACATTACGTTTATAACAGAATGCCTTTCGGTTTAAAAGGAGCTCCCGCCACATTTCAAAGACTCATGAACACAGTTTTAAGCGGTCTTAATGGTATGAAATGCTTTATTTATTTAGATGATATAGTAATTTATGCAAACAACTTAAATGAACATAACGATAGATTAATTGAAGTTTTTCAAAGATTTAGACAACATAATTTAAAACTTCAACCTTCGAAGTGTCAGTTTTTACGAAAAGAATGTTTATACTTAGGTCACATTATTACAGAAAACGGCATTAAACCAGATCCATCAAAAATTCAATGTGTAACAAACTTTCCGCAACCTAAAAATCCTAAAGATATAAAATCTTTTTTAGGGCTTGTAGGATATTATAGGAAATTTATCAAAAATTTCGCTAAAATTGCTAAACCTTTAACCGAATTATTAAAAAAAGATTCTGTTTTTAATTGGGGTATAAAATGCGAAAATTCTTTCCAAATTCTTAAAGATAGTATAACTTTTCCACCTGTTCTCCAATACCCAGATTTTACCAAAGAATTTATTATAACAACAGATGCGAGTAATTTCGCAGTAGGAGCAATTTTATCGCAGGGTAAGGTTAATCATGATCGTCCAATAGCGTTTGCTAGTAGAACTCTAAATAAAGCAGAACAAAATTATTCAACTTCAGAAAAAGAGCTAACTGCAATCGTCTGGGCAGTAAAACATTTCCGTCCATATATTTTTGGCACAAGATTTAAAATTGTTACAGATCACAAACCCCTACTCTATATATTTAATATCAAAGACCCTGGTTCTCGTTTGACGCGTTTTAGAATAAAACTTGAAGAATATGACTATGAAATAATTTATAAAGCTGGAAAGATTAATACAAATGCTGATGCATTGAGTAGAATAGTTAGCACAACAAATGTCAATTCTATTATTACCAATTATGATAATTTTAAAACACATCTCGAAAGCCATATAATTATTAATTCCAAAGTCAAAGAAAAAAACACAAATCTGTTTGAAACACCACAACTTATACCTATAGTTTTATTTTTGCCAAAATTATTCAACAAAAACGACTTTAAAATTCTAGAAAAAAATAAACAAATTAATACATTTTTAGAACATTACGATAACACAAATCCTTTAGACATGCCGTCAGTTTTTCAGTATCAACAAAATAATTGTAATATATTTCTATTAACAGACAACGAAAATACATTCAGTGATATTAATTATGAAAATATTTGGTCTTGCTTACTAACTTTACGAAATATTATATCCAACGAAAAAACCGAACTATCATTTATAAAATATCATTACAACTCATTAGTCAAATGGGAAATCGTTCTTCCTATGATAAGATATATTTTTAAAGACCTCTATTCAGAAATTACAATATTTAACAACAGTCTTATCAACCCCTCAGATGCTGAAAAAGTTGTATTATTAAATGAAAATCACAATTGTCCATTAGGAGGTCATCAAGGGTCATCCCGCACATATAAAAAATTATCTCAATTATATACATGGAAAGGTATGAAAAAAGACATAAAAGAGTTTATAAAAAAATGTGAACTTTGTCAAAAAAATAAACAGTCTCGAAAAACAAAAATGCCTATGGTAATTACGACCACGGCATCAAAACCGTTCGAAAAATGTTTTTTAGATATAGTTGGACCACTACCAGAAACCGAAAATGGTCACAAATACATATTAACCTTTCAGGATGATTTAACAAAATATATAATTAATATACCTATGAGAAATCAAGAAGCTGTAACTGTAGCGCATCATTTTGTAACGAATATTATATGCATTTACGGAATACCTGACATGCTAGTCACAGATCAGGGGTCAAATTTTTTAAGTGATATTTTTAAAAGTACTTGCAAGTTTTTAAAGATAAAAAAGATCCAAACAACAAGTTATCACCCAGAGTCAAACGGAGCACTAGAACGCTCTCATAAAGTTCTAGAAGAATATTTAAGACACTTCATTAAGACATCTCAAACAGACTGGGATAATTGGATTCCCTATGCAACATTTACATATAATACTACACCTCACACTGCTACACAATTTTCTCCATTTGAACTTTTATTCGGACATATTCCTACATTACCAACATCAGTTAAACAACCACCTAAAGTCAATTATACTTATGATGATTTCATAAACAATCTTAAACAAAAAATGCAACATTCTAATCAATTAGCTAAAGAAAACTTATTAAAATGTAAAAACATATCAAAAAATAATTACGATAAAAACAGTTATACCAGAATATTCGAAATTGGTGACAAAGTGTTACTTTACGACGAATCAGTTCGACGTGGCAGAAGTAAAAAACTTTCCGCCTTATGGATTGGTCCATATACCATTATAAAAAAAACAGATGTAAATTATACACCAATTCAAAAGGAAAAATAAACAAACTATTCATGCAAATAGATTAAAATATTTTTGTATTAAAACTAAACTTATAATCAGTATATATAGATTATAAAAACTAAATTAATAAATTTTAATTATTATTAGTATATATATTTTGTTTTGGGGTTAATTTATTTATAATAATTACCAGTATCTAGCAGTAGTCCACTGCAGAATACAATATAACCACTTATGGCTTGAACCCTGGAATACACTTTGGCACCTGGGCAGACAGGGTTTAATAACAAATGGAAACTAGTAACTTTTTGTAGAATTAGAAAATATTGTTAATAAGTTATTATCATTAAAAAAATTGCCAATAAAACATACTACAGATTTATCCCAATAATGAAAAGTACTCAATATCACTATATATTTGTCAGTTATTTTGAAAAGTTCTAAATACACTTTTAGAAAAATTGAAAAACTAGAATGCTTTGCAGAATTGATCGGTCTCAGTCATTCAGAAAGTAAACAAAAACGAGGTTGGTTGGTTCAATATTGTAGGAAAAGCAACTAAGTTTTATTCGGCGTTTTTAGATGAAGAAGATGCTAAATACTATAATGATAAAAATTTCTAAATGAATAAAGACAGAAACTTCAGTCCATACAACTTTTTAAAAGAACAACAAAAAATTGTTCAAATCAGCAATAATTAATTTATGTACTATTGGAACTTTAGATTTTAACGAAAATTTATTAAAAATGTAAAGATTAGCGATGAATTAAGCAAAGTCAAAAGAAAATTTTCATTTTCTATATATATAAAAACCGGCATAGAAAGAACACGTCACTATTTAAATATGATGCTAAATCAATTACAATTAGAAATCACTTATTTGATTACAGATATGCTATTTTTATACTTAAAGAAAGGGAGTTTTACCCCTCAATATTAACGCCATTAAGGTTAATTAACAGGTAAAAGATGTGTCCGAATCTCTACCTCATGGTTAATTTTATATGCCATTAGATCCGCTCAATGCAAATCTCATTCTAAAATGTTATCGAGTTGCAAGTTTATTTCGAAAACAAACGATTAATATATTATAAACATCCTTTAATTTGAAACAATTTATTCTATATTTATAAAATATCACCCTTTCAAATTAATAAAATAATCCCAGTTTATATTAATTCCAACCACCATCCTGATATATAGCATTGACGAAAGCAAACAGCAGTTTATTACACTGTCGGAAATAGAAATTTAATACTTGTTTAAATTATAGAAAAGATTGTTGCAAACAACAAAAAACCAGTTTCTCTTGCTCATTTGGCGAATGGTGCAGTTAAATTATTGCAATTCACAAATATCATACCTGATATCTTAGCGATGAAGCATGAAATTTCGGTCAGAATAGAGCGAATTTTTATTCAACTACAAACCAGTAACACTTGGTTATTTTGCAGTTCCTCATCAGAAACTCTTACGATGTCATGTAATAATAATAAAAAAAAATCACGTAGATGTAATACTAAAAATTGCGGTAGTGTCACTATAGGTAAACAATGTAAAACATAGCGCATCATCAATGCTAATCCCTCATGGAAATACAGTCAGTCCAAATATTTCAAGTGATTTTATTCCACCATTCGACATTAGTGTTGCAGAAAAGGATAAGGAAGAAAAAATAAACATTAGTGAAATATTTCTCAACGAACATTGTAGAAATTAACAAAGCACATCCCAGGAGCAATGCTTAGCGAGCCATAAGCTAGAAGATATTGAAAAGTTAGGTGATGAAATTCTAAAAGAAACTTAAACAATTTATACATTTCCAGCATCTGTAATTGCCTATATCTTAGCTCTTCTTGCTATTGTTACGTATTTTATAAATTGTATACAAAATGTACTAACAAGACGGCCTGTTGCGGAATTATTCCAAACTTATGCATTAAGTTAATCAGTCTGTGGAACCATCTTCTAGAAATAGTGATAGATATGTTTGCTCTAAGTATAATCGTAATATTAGCCAAACTCTGAAAATGTAGTATGAAAACTCCGAAGAGAATAATTAAATTTACAGGGCGCCCTCGCGCAGACCATTGGGCCATGTACCATCAAGGCGACCATTAAAGAAAAATAATTTCCACGCATTTGGTACATTTTTAAATCTGCAATAGTTATAAAAAAATGTTAGTTAAGTTGAAATGTAAGTTGAGTTATAATTAGTAGTTAAGACTTGTATAATACTTTTATATATGTACTTTTATTCATTTCCATCTGAGTTATACTAATTAATTACAAACATTTGTTTTGAGATTTCTCACTTTCTCCTTGAAATCTCTCTCATTAGGGGAGGTGTTGTGAACATACATTTAATATGGTTATACTGTATGTATATTCGACAAATTGTATAAAATATTATTTTTACCCTTATTCTAGGCTATGCCTAAGAATTTAAGGTACGAAAATATATCAAAACATTATTATTCTTCTCAGAAAGATGGGTGATGCAAATAAACAGAACCATTACCTTAAGATGGAAATTTGGAAGAAATAGTCATAAATAGTTGCATCGTTTTTAGTTTTCTTTGTAATTTAAGTTTTCAGACGCGTATGCGGTTTCAGCTACTTAGAAATGGTCATGTTTGTCCCTTTTTAAACCTACCTGAAAATATTTTATTAAGAAATATTGAGTACGCCCGTGGTTTACCGGAGGGCATTCTCATAAAGCACGGTCACAGAAGGGACCAGGGACATTCATAAAAATTTTCATAGACGTAATAAATTTATATTTTGTATTAAAAGTTTAAAAATAAAAGTAATAACAACTTAGTAAGAATTTAATTATAAAAATAAAGAATAACATTCCCAACAAGTGGTGATACGAGTCAAATGAGAACTACAACATTTGGTGGCGACTACTAAGATTGGTGACATTGATGATTACGATAGGGATGCGACACAGGGTTGTTTTGTGAAGTTGCATACAACCAGGAGTACCGTATTCCGTATTAATTAAAATAATTCAAAAATATAACAGAGATTGACTCCTCTTCTTGAAACAATATTGTTTCATTTGTAAAATATGGGAACTTACCTAAAAATTAAATTCTTTATTAGAAATTATGGTGAACTGAAAAAAAATTGGACACGTGTTTTTAATTTTTTCCTATTGGTTAATTATTTCGAAAGTTACAAGAGTTTTTGTTTTTGTAGATATACGGGCGTGGCGTGACGTCATACACCACGCGTGAGCAATTTTTCAAAACGTTATATTTCCATCAATATTCAACGTACGAAAGAAAAAAAATACGTGTCTATTTATTTTCCATTGTCTATCAAAATTAATAATATTTTTTTTAGGTAAGTTCCCCATTCGGTATGATTATAATTTAAATTTGGACTTTTTTGAGTACAATTGTCAACAACTAATAGTTCCTCTCGTTGGTCAGACTTTCTCATCAGCCATACCGGGTGCGTTTTAAAAGTGGCTTACTATAACGTTTTTATTTTTAGATTAAAAAAAGAGATTTGATATCAGTATATGACATAAATTGGATTGATTGAAGTATTCAATTGTTTTCGGTCACTTTCTGTTTCACCGGAAAGCTACAACTTTTGATTTTTAAATAGCATTATCGGTATTTTTGTCCACTTTATTCGATGAAAATGACCTCTGAATAGAATGACATATCATGTCAACTTTTGACATTTTTGCCCAAGAACAAAATTGAATTTTAAGTTTCAATCTTGGAGTCGCTATGACTTTATTAAAAACACCAATTTTTTAAATCAAAGTAGCCTTGGAAAAAATAAGATTTGATAGTTTTTTAGGTTTGACGGTTTTCGTGTCTTATAGCCGATTTAAAAGATGCCCGAATCGTATTTTTAATCATATCTCAATTCTCAATCACCCAAATGGAACAAGGTGGCTCCAATTGCATATTTGGAAAAAGCAGTTTTTACAATTAGTTGTACCACACACCTGGTATTTCGAGTCAAATTGGCCGTTATGAACCGCATGTGCAATTTCAAATAAACCATATTCGAAAATGTCAAAAGATGACATATAATATGTCATTCTATTCCAAGTGTCATGTTCTATCAAATAAAAGTAATTATGTCATGTCATGTTCTATCAAAATAAAGTTATAGGGGTGAGCCACTTTTTAGAGAAGCACCCAGTATATTTTACGATATCACCTTCAATCTTGTTATTTTTTAATAAATGATGCAAAATTACACTAACGACATTGCCAAGTTTTGAAAATAAGACTGTATTAAATCTGTGGTCCAAATCAAACTGTAAATAAACAAAGATTTGTTTACATTTTACCTGTTTATGTTGGATCAAAACTAATCAATGGTTCAAAAAATGTAAAAAAAAACAGAATATAAAACGTATAACATTGAATCAATTACAAATACAAACTGCAATATAATAAATTACAGTTCATAGAGTAAACTATAAACTTTATTTACTGCGCATCTGTTTCTAAGACAAGATTTATCTAAAACGCGATATAATATACATACGACACTCCTCCGCGTGAGTACCAAACCACATACGATTTACAAAAAAATAGGAAAACAAACAGGCAGGCTGATCCAGTGAACATGTGCGTTGCATCGACAACACTTAACAATGCTTAGAATAAATCCCATTATACTCAATCCCTGCCCAAACCTCATAAAAACCGCCGAACAATGCCGTCTAAATCAACCTACAATGAGCCCCGATACACCCTAATTTTTTCGATCTCTATGTATCCACTGTATATCAAAACGTCAGCGGACCGTATCTTGAATAAAATTGTTGTTCCCTCTTTTTTTTTTTATGGTTTTGTCCTCATATTTTTAAATCGTACTTAGATTATTATTATTTTTGTTCTGTTTTCTTTTCTTTTTATTTTTGGATTATTATTATGTTTTTATGATGTAAATATACCCCAGGCTTTTATCAATGAAGACACAAGGACCAATAACACCCGAGACCCCCAAGTTGTTTACCATCCCACCAAACAGTGCCGTGGCACATATTTTCTTCACTTAGCTGCTTGAAGAGATATTTATATTTTGATAAATGTTTTGACTACGCCTATGATGCGGTAGTATCCGCTATTTTTTACAAAAAACTATTAAGAATTTAGGTTTTTGACATATTTAACATTTTCTAAAATAAAGAACAATTTTTCAAATTTTAAATAAAACTACTAAATTTCAATTTACCCGGTATAGCTTAATGTGAGTTAGAATAACTATTGTATTTAAAATAAAATTGAAACTTGACCAAAAAGTTATGCAGGGTGAGACAAAATTAATATTGAACATTCACATTTTAAAAAGCAAATTCCTCCTATTATTTTAAATGGAACACTCAGTATATTATTTCGATATTCAAAAGGGGAATTTCCATGTCTCTTCAAAATACTAAGTAAGATTGCTACCCCTCAAACCCCAAAGGTTTTCCTAAGACTGTTTCCATTTTTTATGATTTGAGTATAGATGAATTAATTTTGCTTGATTTGATAAAATCTAGGTTTGCTGTGATATGTCTGACGTTATTTCAATATAGCTGTCTAAATTAGTCAACTTTAACAACTAGTTACTCAATTTTGTGTCAGTTAAAACAAAAAATTCTCTCAAATTTTTCCGAAAATGGAAACTTATCCACCATCAGAGAGAATTGATAGCAGATTTTGTGGTTAATTGAGGAGCTTAATTACGAATAAATATAATTACTCCTGATTTGTCTAGTATGTATTATGGACTTTTTTATGGGGATATTAAATGCAGTGTTTACAAAACTCGACAACTATTGTCGACAACATGAGGAGATTGTAGCTGCCTTTCGAAGTCGAACTCCACATATTATACTTTAAAATGGAAGATCTTTTTGAAAAAAGTATCATTTTACATACAGTGAACAGAAGCATTTTGAGCATTTGATTTCATTTAGCTGTTTTTTTAATTTATACGTTTATATCTAAGTTTTAATTCTGTAATGATTAAAATATGGCTTTTTAAACTTATTAATATCTTTATTACCGTTGAGTAATTTTATTTCTACATTCCTTAATTTTTTTGTTAAATTAATAAAAGGCACATCAGCCACCTAGGTTTTATCAAATAACAAAGCGGTTGAACAAATTTTTGTCAAACAAAGTAACCACTGCGAATTCTTGATTAGAGAACCGTCCATTTACTTGTTTGTCTTGTTTTGTGGTATTTCGGAATGCTATGCTTAATAAACTTTGCATTTCTGAGAACTTCCGAACTTTTATACCTTAAAAATTCCTCGCCTTGACTCTCCGTGATGGTCTTCATTGAACCGGCCTCAAATTAGGCAGGATGAGTTTTCGATGTCCGACGCATAATCTCAAACGATGACTTTCAAATTCTTTCTGTTTATTGACTCGAGTTGCTAATCGACTCTTTTTTTCCGTGAGGCGTCATTGCCTCTGCAAGCGCCGCCACGGTAAGTAGTTTATGATTATAAGCCTATATACTTACTAAGTCCGCTAAATTTTATTCGAGATGAAATCTTAAATACTGGGTAATAACCATAGGACATGCATAAAAGATAGACTAGCCAATATACATTGATTTGATTTGACCCAACATATACAAAGCAAAATTGTAAACAACCATTTATTTTGTTTTACAGTTTGGATTTAACCATTTTTTTTAACTTTGTTTGATTTAAACCTTTTATATACCCCCACTTTTGATATAACCCTTTTTTAAGATTTGATATCTCGTCACAGGCATGTAGTTTCTAAGGATTTTCAAAAAACAAAAAAACAGAGTGTTAAATGAGTCAAATATCTATTTAAGATTCATTCAGAACTTTCGCAATTAATTGAATAAATTGGTGAACTTTCAATTGTTGATTTTCCTTTAATTGAATATAAACATTCAGAACGTCAAAATTAGTGGTGAACATTTTTCTAGTTTGAGAGGGAAGTTAAAGAAGAATAAGCACTGGCCAAGAGTGCGATCTGAGACTTAAAATATGAAAAACTCATACATAACCAAAACTTCAAAATGAATCTGATCCGAACGTTGGTTTTTCTTAATCTTCTCATACATTGACTCAGAATCGTGGACTACTTAAAAACATAAATATTGATTTCCTTTGAAACCTAGTACTACGGAGGTGCTTAAAATTCCCTGGATCACCAGGAGGCTAAACAGTCGATACTGGAAGAGTTAAGTGTAACTACCAGACTATCATCATTATACATGAAGAGAGAGTGTTGCAGTATTTTTGGACACGTGGCTAGAAGACGAAGCAATATAGACAGGTTTATAGTGATGGGGAGAAGTACAGGAAAGAGAAGTAAGATGCCGATCACGCCACAGAGATAACTGGATGGTCTGAATTAAATCAAGCAAATCCACAGTATCGTTTTACCAGGCTGAAGATCGATGGAAAGACAATAGCAAAGGGAACAGAGGCATTTCAAAGGGTGACGATCCTGATGACTCAGGAAACAACGAGCAGAGAGAGAGAGAAGCTTAACAATGATATCGTTAGACTGTAGACTGTCTAGGAGACGTAGAGGTTAATTACGTCGATTTTATAGATTTTACAGATATAGCGCATCATACAGTCTCAGGGTTTTGGCAAAAACCAGTACCTGCGACGGTTTTACAGAGGTTAGTTTTCCATTTCCGATATCAGTGATGAGGTGTTTCCCCATTTTCCCCACAGCATCTGCATTCGCCATTGTGTCTTAGTTCAACCTAATGAGCTGTTCATTGGGGAGCCAGTGTCTTGTTAAAAAAACCGCGACAATCCGAAGATTGTTCTTACTTAAATCATGGAAAATCTTTAATTTTTCTCGATTGTAAAAGTCTCGATTGTGCTGAGAACGTCTTTGAACCTTAGACCTTAGACCTTAGACCTTTGGAGGATTCCCATTCCAGGTTACGGATGGAGTCTTCCAGGTTCTTGGTTTCCACTTGGAAAACAGAACGGTTCTAGTCCAGTTAATGGAGTGTTCGCTCCATTTCTAGCTAGATCGTTTGGTTTTTCATTACCTTCTATCATTGGTGGGCTCAGGCACTCTGCAATGGGTTTTGAGTTGATCACTTTTAATGCTAGCGACTATCGACTCCATTGTATACTTACATATTTTCTTTTCTTTTGGGTTGGGTAAGAGCTGATTTCCTTCGCAAAAGCAAGCCACTGTGTTTGGTTTAGTTTTCAATTTGGTACAAGAAAACAATACAGAAACAAGAAATAATCAGATCACAGAACTTTCTTTCTCACTAGGCAAGGAAAAATAAAACACAAAGCAACTCTAACAGCCTCTAGAGATATCGCACCAGGCATCTGTCTACCAAGACACGAGGCATTTCCAGGCTCAGCGATGCTCTGTTGTTGAACTCCAGAAATCAAAAATTACAGTGCGTCATATCGACCTTGTTTAACCGCCCGATCGAGATTTTATCGATCTTTTTATTTAATCAATGATGATTAACCAATGACAGGCCGAATCGCCGAGACTGATCTTCGATTGTTCGACAATTAAACTAAATACAATGAGCCGAGTTTTTCGTTTTTTAATCATGATCAGGGATAGAGAAGTTCTATTCACAGAACGATTACCGCATTTGTTATTTCCTGACTTGTGCCATTCGTTTTGACACTTTAGTTTTGGCCATGACGAGTTTTGGTTTGGTGAATTGAGTTGTGATAACTTATAAATTTTAAAACTTAGAAACAAAACAAGAGTTTGCCTAACAGTAAAATGCTTAAAGTTTCAGCTTCAGGGTATGTCTCACAAGTCGTCAGAAGCAAAAAAGACTGACGTCGGAAACTTCGTATTTATTTATTAATTACTGCAGCCAAAACGAAATCATTTTTTACTGAAATATTCTTTAATAAACTCAGAATCTTTGTTGTAATAAATCCAACAGGTGTTTATAAGTAACCATCGAAATAAAACAATATCGTTTTAAAATGCCTTACAAGCTTTTCAATTAACCTCAGTTGCTTTAACGGCTTTCACTCTCAACGAAGATGCAAGAATTTGGAGTATTCAGATTGCCGGGATACGAATCTTTACAAACAAATGTTTCGCGAGGCGTATGCTTTCCTGTGTGATTTATCGACCAATATAAAGCAATATGCGATTTATCTGACCAAGTCGACCAGACTTGTTTTCACAAAAATGAAAGTAACACTAACACTACAGGATGATTCTCTCTAACTTAGAATAAATTCCATTAAAACACAGATATCTGTCATTTTTTTGTAAATACTTTGACACGTCGTCAAATTTTATACATATTGTGCCAAGTTTCTGATATGATGCCATCGACAATTTTCGAAGTGACACGACAACGCGACACAACACGCGAGAGAAAGAACAACCACGGCAGAAAAAATAATTGATTTGGTAAAATTAGGTATAATACCTGGAATTAGACCCGGAGCCAACTTGACCCTGTATGACACGTGTCACTGTGACAGTAGTTTTGACGTAAGAGAAACGTCAAAGGGAAGTTGATGTCGTCCGATCATGACAATTTGGTGGGTAGGCTTTGTGACGGTGGCACACGGTACCACCACTGCAAAGTTGGATACGACGTTTTCCGTTTACATGCTTCATCAGGGTTGGACTAAAGATTTATTGAACAAAATGTGGGTCGATTTCGGCATAAGTGGGGACGGGTTACGGGATGATGCCATCGACGTTTCAGACCGATACTATAAATGGACGAAATCATCAGGATTTTTCTTAATTATGGAGTCGATTGGACCCAAACTCGGCACACGTGGATAGAGGTATTATCGAATGAAGTCCTCAGACGGACAGACCCGGTCATTTAATAGAAATTTTGCGAATGTGAATCAAATTATTTCTGCTTATCTTTAAATTACTGAATTTATTCCAAGTTGTGATTCACCCTGTATACTCATAATGTGAGTCTCGGATAACAAACCCCGGATATCTGAATGATTTGTATATATTATATAAGCAGTGAGATTTGGTGTAACCATTTATCAACTTTAAACAGTATTCAAGTGGTTTATCTTTTTTTTATTTTTATACTGTATTCAAACAGGTATGTTATCATAACTCAAAAACCCATAAATCCATAAGGAAATTAGTTTTTGGATGAAAAGCGATTTATGTAATATGTAAACAATATTATTATGTATTGTCAACTTGAGAAATGGCTTGGTATCCAATTACCCTATATTCCTTATATTGTTTTTATTACTGGATTTTTCGCAGCTTCATACCACTCCTTATATCGTAAAAATGAAAAAACGCACGTTTCGTCGCATTCCTGATAAGGTTGTCGTTTCATTTAGCGAGATCCAGGTGTGTGTGTACATTTGTACGCGTATCGGTGAGCGATTATTGCAAAAAGCAAACGGACAAAGTACCTCTCTGAGTGTAGCCTCACAAGTTACTACATCACACGATGATTCAGTGAAAAAATTTTTCTACATAATTTCATTACTACAAAGTCATACATTTTCTCAACGATTCTCTCACTTTATCAACTGCATTAGTTCAAATAGGCTGAGCAGGTCCAAATAGACTGAAAATGTTGGCATCTTATAAAAATTGTTTTTATAGAAAAATAATCTTTAATTTTCTATCTGACAGTCCACTGTTTTGGCTTGCTTCTCATTGCAGATATTATTGATGTATCTATAGTTCATATCAAATAAACTTTTTAGTAGTTAAAAGCTTGACCGACGAGAAAATATTTTTTGGAAACAAAAATAAATTAATTATATATAGACAGTTATTATTTTTCATCAACAAAACTCATCTCCTTAACTAACAGCATTTAAGGGACATAAGGGGCCATTACTACCGCTTTCCCGTTCAAAATATTTTAAAGTTGCGATAACTTTTTGCGGCTATTAAGCTATCTTGTACACTTCACTAAAAAGAGGTTCTAAAAACAATCTTCAAATAAAAAAACAATTCTTAAGTTTAAATGATATCAAATATATGTTTTAGTTTAAAGTGATTAATCAACTCAAATCTGATTTGCATATCTTGTCTGGAATGCGCCAACAGAGCATTGAAAATGTTTATTAAACACATTTTTTGTCTAGAATGAGCAAACTGGATACTCGACGCCCCGAATAGCTTTCACATGCTCAATCATTTATTGAATGTGCGACAAACACGTTATTTGGACATGATCATATAGCCTCAGGACTCCAGGAACCCTCTTACTTTAATTCGACGGTTTTCTAATACATTTTGGTGAACTTTAGCAATAATGATACACACGGATTTCGTGGGTCCTTAACTTAATTTTTCTGCATTCTAACAATAACCCTTACATCGACTCGCTCCAGTGTAAAACAAAATAAGCATCACAACTGCTTGAAATCTTATTTGGCTTTTGTCGGAGACTTTTGGCACTACCCTCGTATTTCTCCATTTCTATGGCGACTCTTTTAACCGTTATTTATCTATTTGTTGGGTGTATTTTAGCTTTATTCAATGCTAATATCAGACTCCGTTATAAATTTGAAAATTCCTTTTACAATTATCAACATATGACAGCTCATAAATAGAAATTCGTTTGCTAAAGTTACAAAAAAAACACATTATAAAAGTGTAGGAGTACAATTTAAATGTTATCAACTAATATAACATATAAAGAAGTTTTATTAAAACAGTAATTTAACTCTAAGAACTATCTTAAAATTACTGTGAACTTACAAAAAACACACACAAATATGGTATGAAACTTGGGAGCGGCAACATTGCAAGGCTTCAATACACAAATCAATAAATTAAAAAAAAATGAATTATGTAGCACTAAAAAGTTTTTATTAATTTTCGAAAATGCCAAAGATTTTTTTATATTCATAATAGGTATTTTAAATTGTAAAAATGCAAGGTTGACATTTATAGCTTATAACATGACTACGGGTATAATAAACAAAACAATCATCAGGCCTAGACTAAATCCGATCTATATGTCCCAACATAAATCGCCTTTTCAAAATCTTATAGACGATAGTACTTATAACTTTAAATTTATAGTTCTACGCTTTAGCGTCCCACCAGTACCGTAAATTATAAAGTCTTATGACAGATTTATTTCAACCACAACCATCATTGAGTGCAGGAAATGACTCCACGACCTTACAGCCCTATGCTATGTCTTATAACTTATAACCGATACCATATGGTAATAAAAATTCTGAAAATCTCATCTTTGGCGCATTTAATCATGAAATAACCGAACTAAGTTCAACGATAAGAAGTCATTGAAGAACCTATAGTGGAGTGCTTTAAGCCCTTATGGGATACAAACCTCGGAATTCATTTACTGTGAACGAATTTTTATAAAACTTTCTGGATTGTATTGTTAATAAGATATATTACAAAGTTTACCCATTTAAATTCGTTGCTTTCACTTTAGTATTTAAAAAACACACATATACAAATGCATACATACAAGATGGCTCCGTATTCCGCAAAAGCTCTGTATCAGGATTCCTATTTGAGATTTTTACTCCAAACCTTTTAAAAAATATGTGTATAATGGTAGTTCACATTTCAAAAATATTTTTATAGATATACAGGATGAGTCAAATATTTGTTTAGTTCAGTGGATTTGCTATAAAATTCCTGTTCCAAAAATACCTTAATACCATAGAGTATGAGCAAAATAAAAACACTAAATCACCACAATACACCAAAACACTTTTACTTTTACACTGGCCGCGCGTTTCGCTAACCATGTCAGCATCATCAGCAGATGATTATAAACTGATCAGTTGCTGTGTAACACCAAAGGTTCCAACCCTCAACTGTAATCTTCGATGGCCTCACGGTCAACGGAACTGAATCTTTATCGTAAAACAGTTTATAATCATCTGCTGATGATGCTAACATGGTTAGCGAAACGCGCGTCCAGTGTAAAAGTAAAAGTGTTGTGGTGTATTGTGGTGATTTAGTGTTTTTATTTTGCTGTGTAACACCAAAGGTTCCAACCCTCAACTGTAACCATAGAGTATACTAAGTAGTTTTTGAATTGTAACCACAACCACATGAGGACGTCAATCTAGACGTCCAGGAACCTTCGTATGAGAACTTCTAATCGAGGCGATCGACTTATTGTAAATTTATCACTAAGGAACCACCGTTTCCAGCTTTTCAAATTGATAATGAATTGCACTTAAGAAACGTACATATTAATTAACGTATTATAAGAAGAAGATTAAATAAAGCAAATCTTATGCTTTGGAACCAGAAGTTACTAGATGTGTTGACTACGCCCAAAAGCAAAGGCATGGTCTTGTCTTAATGTAAAAATTACAAAAAAATGTTAGTGTCTTCTTCAAAAGTGAATATTTCCAACAAAAATAAAGCTAATGAGATCCACAAAAACCAAACAAAACCATCGAGAAAGGATGTATCTAGATGATAAAATGATTTTTAAATTTCTTGCGATTTTACCATATTCCACAGGGTGTTTCAAACTTTAACCAAAATATCAACATTTTGTTTTCCCTCGTATAATTAACAGATGGGGAGTTTCAATTTTAATTTAGAAAAATATACTTATCTATAATACACAATACAGAAGGTTTCACAGTAAGTGAATTCCGAGGTAAAAGTCTCTGGGCACTCCACTACTACTAAAATTTTGGTAAGAGATGTAATTTTCTTGAAAATTGAGATATAAACACAGATAACACATATATAAATTCATTTTCTTGTATAAAACCCGTTCCTATGACTCTGATTTCCCCTAGATCTAGTTATTTACCACTGCTTTGCAGCCGCGATGAATGAAACCATTCACGTAATATCAAGGATATTGACTAACAGCGATTTTTTAACCATTTTTGTCGTTGCGTTCAATTATTTCGCATAATAACGAGTGTCTGAATGAGTGTAATTGTACGAATTGAACATACTGTGCTTGGGATATTCTCCCTAAAGAGGTCTATTTTAAAATTTCATTCGCATTCATTTTACTTAATGCATATCAGATAAATATTCGAAATAGACTAACCTTATTGTACTTCTTCTTCAACTACCGTCACCTAACGGAGGTTGGCAATCATCATGGCTATTTTGATTTTATTTGCGGCGGCTTCTTCAGCCAAGATATTCGTCTTCCTAACCTAACCAAACCAACTCCTTGGATTTTTCCTTCCATGATATTCTGGAGCAATTGGTATTTTCATACATACATACTGCCATTACTCGCTGACGAGTATTTGACACACATCAGAAGATGGTCAGGCAAGGCGTTTTATTTCACGAGCTTTTCTGTGACTGAAAAGCCCTATACGTGATGTTATCTACCTACCGCACTCCGGACATTCAAAAATCTCATTGCTTTGTTGCCTCTTTACTTTTTGGTTGTCGCTGTTAAACTGAGTTTACAATTCTTCTCCATTGAGTTCTATTGTGAGCTGCTTCTTCCCACTCATTCTTCATATTAATCCCCTTTAAGTTTTTGGGGAAAATGTCCTTGTTCCTTTTGAGTGTCATTGCGACATTCATGGATCCAAGCAAAAGTGACTCTACTATCACAAACAATGCACTTGTGAAACGCATGCTACGTGCTATCGACTTGAGCCGCCCCCTTTCGAACATCAAATGTATATGGGATGTAAACGTAATAGTTGATTTCATGGAGAATATAGATCTAACTACATCTAGTTTATTCGAGGTTTCTCGCCATGTATCTCTTATCTTATTATTGGCTTCGGGCCGAAGAATCCACGATCTTACATTGCTAAGGATCTCCAGAGAGAGTTACAGAGACGATGGGTCCTCGTTAATATTTTGGCCAGTTTTTGGATCCAAAACGGATAGCGGTACTCATAAGCAATCTGGCTGGAGGTTGTCTAGCTCAGGAAATAAGTTCTTAGACCCTGTATTCTGGATAAGGAACGAATTGTTTTATCAATGGATAGAAGAGCAGCAGGAAAAAATGTGACGAGCTTGTTTGTAACAACTAGAGGAAAGGCAGGACCGGCATCAAGAGCCATCATAGCTGGATGGGTTAAGACAGCCCTGACAGAAGTCGGTATACTCTCATCACCTGGTAGTATAAGGTCTGCCGTGGCATCATCTCGTTTAAATAACGAGATTCCTCTAGATACTATTTTTGAAACAAGGAAACTGGAAAAGAAAAGAGAATGTCTTCAAATTCTATTTCAAAGAAGTTACTCGAAACCAAAATTCAAATAGCAGCAACAAGGCTCGTGAGCTGATCCAAGAGACTTTTTTACCCATATAAGACTGTTTTAGTTAGGTATCTCAACCCAATAATATAGTACTAAGCTAATTTTGTTAATGCTCACCCTTTATCCGTTGTCACATTAAACCTGAAATTCGTTAAGATTTATTATGTTTTTTTTTTTTTTTTTCAATATTTCTATGAAGGAGAATTTTATGTTGTGTTTGCATTTGCTTTTGTTTTTTCTTTTTTAAATAAACCAATGTTCTTCAGTTCATACGAATAATTTACTCCCCTGAAAAATGTAAGTTACTTTTAATAATTATTATTAATTCATTAGTACGCATTCCACGTCAAGTCAGAAAACCAAACACTCATATAGGTCAAGCCGACGGCACGGACCTCAAATATAACCGTTTTCCCCACGAAGGGAAGAAAACGGATATTTCAGGTCCTGCCTAGGCTTGACCGCTTTAACCCTTGACGACGCATATGAGAAGGTACTGAACATGGACCACCTGCCGCGTGGCCTAGGAGATTGCGCGCGGTGCTGGCACGGCGGCGGGGGTCGCTTGACACGTGGAAGTGGGGGAGAGGAAATGATTAGATAGGGATAGACGACCAAAGAGCTGAAAATACAAGAGGGTAATCTCATATAGGTCAAGCCTAGGCAGGACCTGAAATATCCGTTTTCTTCCCTTCGTGGGGAAAACGGTTATATTTTTTATTTATTCGATATTAGAATAAAATGCGCCAAGCATTATTTTTGAATACCTAACTAAATTATATTTGATATAGATTCTCTATTTGGGGGACGATTAACATTATAAAAGAATCTTTTGAGAAAAAATATCTCATATACTTCAATATAGACCTTGGGTCTAAACTAGCGATGGGAACTATCGAATGAATTAGACTATCGAATGGTTAATGAATGAATGATTTCAACTATCGAATGGTGTTATTCGAATAAAATCATTCATTCATTTGTATACTAAAGCATATGTGACAACCTTGCCGTGCGACTAAATGGTTATCGTTGCGCCACGACTATCGAATGCTTTTGATAAATGAAATTTAGTATTCGTTTGGATTTTGTATGCGTCAGTACATTATTAGTCCTTCCAAATCTTTATAACATATAAAAAGAAAAAAAAAAAAAAAAAAAAAAAAAAAAAAAAAAAAAAAAAAAAAAGTTACTTTTTTAATTTTATTTATTGACGACTGAGTGCATGTGCATGGTCGAAAATTCTTCCGATAATTTGTGTGGTTTTCCGTAGTCCGATCTTCAATTATTTCATTTTATATGGTATATGGTCATTTTTTAAATGGAATTTTGAGAAGTAGCAATTTTAAGAGAGATGAGATGAACTTACAATTAATTTTAAAAATACATATTTGTATTTTAGATGTTTTATCAATTATGAATTAGTTTGAACTTAATAATTATACTTAAGTAATGTGGTTAAATAAATGGTTATCGAACTCAACCTATGGGGTGAGAAATAAAAATGAAACTAAAAAAAAAAAAAAACATTTTTTAACGATGTTTGTATTTTGTTTATGCTAATTACATGTAGTTTTTTGCGAAGAAATATTTCATTTTATTTTTAAAGTAAAATGCCAGTAAAAAGTAAATATAATTTTAAACAGAATAAAAGAATCTAATATAAATAATTTTGATTTCTAATTTTCTTTTATTTATATTTTCCCTCCATTGCAACCGCTTGCTTAGAAAATTAATAAATGTTTACATGATTTGTAAAATTTGTTGTTAATATAGGTAACAAATTAGTTCTGTAATTACATATTTAATAAAACTATCTGCCAAAAAAATTAGAGACTATATTATTTTTAAATAGGATCTAATATAATAATTTTGACATCTAATTTGTTGTTTATATTTTGCTACCACTAAAAAAAATATTTATGTTAAATGATTTTAAATTTTGTTGTTAATAGGTATAACAAATTATTACTGTTATTATTATTTATTAAACCAGTCTTTGCTTAAAACATAAAATAATTCTTCCTACATCCAAAATAACAAGTATTATTGCAGTGTAACAACAGAATATTAATAAAAAAATGCAGAATATATAGACATACTATCCCTAACCAACTAAAGCCAAACAATAATATCCTTTGCTAATATCAACTAATACAAAAATATGGCAACAGCGCCTTCATAATGTATTTTCTGTGTAAATACTAGCACCTCAATAAAAAAAAAAAATAATGTGTCCTTATCTATATAAGACTCCGCAAAAATCAAAGATGCCGGCTTCTTTCATAGCATTGCCACCGACCGCTTTCTCGGAAAAAAACCCACGTCGCCGGGCGACAACTAAAATTCAGTTAATATTTTATTATAATCGATCCCGACGAATAAATGAATTTCATATCGAATGAAATTTGGCAAATGAATGAATTTTATAATGAATGGTTTTTGCTGCCGAATTACTAGAATACAATATTTCAAGGCAGATGACGGATCTATTCGATAATTTTTATTCGAATAGTTTTCAACGAATGTTTTCTTACTAACTATCGAATTATTCGAATGAATTGCAACTATCGAATGTTTCGATAGTATTCATTCGATAGTTCCCACTACTAGTCTAAACTAGCAAATGTCTGTTACGCCTTTAACTACATCTACAATTCTAAACTTTCTTGTTTATTTGTCTTGACCGAATTATATTTGAATGTATGCATCATAAATTACTATTTAAATGACACAGAGAACAAACGAGCAGTAGCTAGCTCTACTCTGTACAAGTCCCTTTAAAATTGCAAATATGAATCAAAAGCTGGAGTAATACGTGCAAATGACATACACGCAGGGAATACAAAATTTGTTGGACTCATGAATATGTATCTCAGTGATGTCGGTTCGGTTTTGCAGACCAGAATATATTGACCGTGGCGTGTGTTCTATCATAGACTGCCCATTAAATATGAAGGGAAACATTCCGTTATTCTTTTTACGTTGTGTTGGACATGTAAAAGAATAAGTTCATTCAATAGCTTTAGCAGTTTTGACTATTAAGATGAAAACTTCGTAACAGGGAGAAGAAATCTGCTCTATATTTATTAAATTAGATTTAATTTTCCTTATTGTAAAGTTTTGGGTAAATGGAGATCAGTGGTTTAAACCTGTATCAACTTTTTTTGAACAATATTAATGTGAAATCTGATAAATATCATCACTTCCTCATTTTGCAACCACTTTATTTGACATTTCTCAGAAAAAAGAATCCGTTGCTCAGGGTTAGAGGAAAGCTGGGTTCGTAGGTAAGGCTTCTGACTCACAGTGACTTTCTAATGTTGTTAAATATTAAAATAAAAAAATGATAATATATATAGGCTGCAGAGATTTTAATATTGATGTTAAGAATTCAAATAGGTATGGTCAAAGACAGTGAAAAGGGCGCCACCTACTTTGTTTATGAGAGTGGTAAAGTAAGAAACCAAAAGAAAATACGATATCACAACATAGCTAAAATAAAGTAATCAACAGTATTAAGGGTCTATTATGTTTATCAGGAATAAAAATCAGGAGAAATAACTATCTTACATTAAACATTTATTGAAAACGAACACAAGTATCATCAATTAGTCATAGTGATCCCAATAAAACCGCAAGTTATTTTAAATAGATTCGAATTCAGTAACTGTATTCTTTGAACTAAGTGTTACTTTAATATAAAAACAGGTGAAATTTATGTATGTCTCAATACGATGATGTTTCGAAACATGTCGTGTACAAAAACCCTTAAAATGAATATGTGTTAATAATTACATAAAATATCATAGCTAAGCAAGAGTGTACTGTAATGAATCAAATTATAACTTATAACGTTAAATAAAAAATAATTTTGACTACAATATATGGGATAAATAGTGATAATTACCAGGCATATTAAATCTGTTGTCTCAAAAATTATAAAATAAAGGCGTACCTTGTGTATCAAACTTACGAGAGACTTATCTGTATATAGTTTCATAATAAAACAGGTAGTTGGGTATTCTCCAGACTAACAGAAGTGGATGCAGATGACTATGGCAGGAGAAGTCTTCGATAACAGCCAAAAGAACGATTGTAATGTCAGGAACACTGTCTTAAGGTCTGCATAGGTCCATACAAAATGCAAGTGGGTGAAACATACAACAACTTCTGCATTATTACTGCATACCAAGTGGTAATTACTGAGTACCATGTGGTAGTTACTTCCCATAAATAAAAAAAATAGTTCTCAGGACAGATAATTCAATAAAAACAATCCTACGGTCTGAAAATCAGCTTTACATAATATATTCAAACCATATACCGATCCAAACCAGTAATTAAATACCCAAATAAACGAAACAAAAACGGAAATAACTGAATTAGAATTTAGTTAGATAGGGCTGTATAAAATGGCGGATAAACTAACGGTGATCATTCCAAGAAGAAACCAAACAAATACGATCTATACCTGAATTGCATAATTTTACAAGGTTTTCAAATCCCCAAATCGGACACCCATGCAATGGAAATGAAAAGGACTATGAGGCTTTCACTGAAAATTTGTCGGACGCCGAAACACGCGTCTCCTTCAGATCCAAATTCCCAGAAAAGAGACCTTCTTCTCAGTTTCAGAACCCTAGCTAACCTTTTCACCACAGACAAAATGAGAGAGAAAAAAGTGATATCATATGATCGAAACCATTAGAACAGAAAATCGCAATCCACAGCGAAGTGATATTGGGACAAGTGAAATGCAATTAAGGAAGTTTGGCATATAGCGAATAGATGGCGCTAATAAACAAGACAAGTGGACTGCAACAAATGGAGTTTGGTATCTTTGGCATCTAGCAAATAGATGGCGCCAATACTAAGAAATTTAAATAAAAATAGATTTTTAAATTCAATTTTATTAAAGGAAATAAAAAATGCTACACTGTTATGTATGCCAGGCTATATCTTTCTATAGATCTTATGCACTGTAAATAATTTACTTGTACCAGCTATTGATATATGTATGTAGGTAACTGTTTATGTTCTTATGATACTGTTATAAAGACACTAATTTTTGTTGTTATTTTTGTCATATAATTTATTATTAAACTACATAATGCATAGTTCTTTATCTAACTGTTATTATTTCTTTTATATTTCAGGTGAGTGCATTTAATCCTTAACGAGTCTGATATGGTAAGTTTGTGACCTGCAAGTACCTTTTTCAGTTAAATAAACAAGATATGTTATGTTAGTATATGATATAAATCAGAACTGATTGACGTATTCAATTGTTTGCGGTCACTTTCTGTTTCACTGGAAATGACTACAACTTTTGATTTTTAAATGGCACCTTCGGAATTTTTTTTACTTTATTCGATAAAAAATAACACTCTGAATAGAATGGCATATCATATGTCAACTTTTAACATTTTTGCATATATGGTTTATTTGAAATTATAACATGTGGTTCATAACGAAAATTTGACTCGAAATACTAAGTGTGTGGTATCGCCATATAATCTCGCAAAATATTCGCAAATAAATGTTTTTTCAAATATGCTAATGAGTCACCCTCGTTCCATTTGAAACAATTGAGATATGGTTAAAAATACGATGTGGGTATTTTTTTAACCAACAAGACACTAAAAATATTAGACGATCAAATTTATTTTTCCAAGGCTCCTTGATTAAGAATTAGTGTTGGACACAGCCATAGCACTCTAGATTCCAAATTTAAAATACGATTTTTTATTAAGCGAGAGTGTCAAAAATTGACGTATGATATGTCATTTTATTCAGAATATCATATTGTTCTATCGAATAAAGTTAAAAAAGACCGAGAATGTCATTTAAAAATAAAAAGTTCTAGCCATTTCCGGTAAAACAGGAAGTGGCCAAAAACAATTGAATACGATTACAACCAAACCAAATTAAACCAAATCTCGTTTCTTTATCTGAAAAAATAAAAGAGTTATAGTGGTGAGCCACCTTTGGGATGCACCCGATAGAAAAAATTGCTTATTTATTTATAAATTATATTTATTTACTAAAAACTAAAAAGTTTCCAAAATTTTTTTTGTTAGAGGGTATCAATCAAAAATAAACCCGAACGTTAATTAAATCAAAGTTTGTTTTTTTAGCCTTTTATGAAGATTATTGTTAAATATAATTTGTAATACTGACATAAAATATCATATTTTCGCCAACTAGATTATTAGGGCATTTTATGCGCCACCATAGCTTGATGTGACAAAAAACATTTTTTGGAAGTCAGAAAAATATTTTTTTTCCTCAAAAGGAATGTGCCGTGGCGTTTATTTACAAGAGATAAAAAAATGTAGTTAATACTAGAAGGACCATTATACGAAAAAAAATCGGTCATAGATTGATTTGGAAAATATTTATACTAAAATTTGAACCGCCCTTCCCGTACTTTTTCTTGATTCTTGTGAAAGTTAAATGTTAAAGCATTTAGCAAAACATAGACACTCAAAATCTCTTTCAAATCGGAATAAAGGTTCTTAAATTATCTGAAAAAATGTGATTATTTTTTTAAAGTCCCTAGATATATAAAGTACCGCAATTACCGCCATATTGGCGCCAAAACTAGCGGCAAATTTAAAAAGGAGGCCAACATTTCGCTGTTTCGGCTTTTTAAGCAGCGTCGGTCCGGCGCCAATATGGCCGACCAACATTGACAGGCAAGCCGTAAAATAAAATATTTATTAATTGTAATAGAATTACGTTTATTATCTACAGTTTACCTTCATTTTAACGTAATATCGGGTGGTATATTAATATTCAATTTCATAAATTTAATTTTTTAGGCCTATATATGTTAAGAGGTTATAAACGAATGGTTTCCGTACAAGTGTTTTTCATTTGTATTAGCATTTATTTTATGTTACCTTTTAGTGCAAAGTACGCCAATAGAAGTAAGTTAATAGGTAAGAAGAAATAAAGGTGGAATAACATTTAGAATTTTAGTACTTAATTCAGTCGAAACAATTGGAAAAACTTTGTTTGTTGATGAGAACGGGATACCTATACCATAAGTAAACTTTCCCTATTATACCAGTTATGCTGTAGTTAGTTTTGACAAATAAGCATGATTTAACGAAAGCCTTTGGAACTATGAATAAGTTACAAACTTATATTTGACGGCCGGCTTTTATACGAGAAAAATTTGAACCATGGTTGAAACAAATAAATGTAATAATTAAATTGATATGATACATACCTGCTATTTTTGAAATATATTAATATATTGATAGAAAGATTGTTTCAGTTAGTATTACTTCAGGTAGTTTCGGCATTTTAGGTATGTAATTGTGCACTTAATTTAAAAATAACTTAGAAAGAAGCTTGAAACACATAGGGGCTCTTTATGTGTGCTGTATAATTAAGGTTTGTATGTTATGGAGTCATGTTTATACAACAAATTTATTATTAGTTGAATAAAAGCAAGTTAATACCACATAATTCAATTAAAATATATTTTGCTCTGCAATTTAATGTTATATTTTTAAAACAACAAGTGTCATAGTCATAATGTTTAAGTATCATTATTATAAAAAAGTTATACTGCTATAAATTTAACATTGAAATAACTGTAATTATTGTTATACATAAATTAAGTAGGCATAATTTTACCTCGACAATATGTAAAACTTCAAACGAATCTTAACAATTTTATGCCATGTATAAAAATCAAATTTAAATCACACACTTTTATTTATAACTGACAGTATAAGACCAAATTTTTAAATATAACTTTACATGCTTACATTATATTCTTTACTTTTTATTAGTAATTACAATATGAACCAAAAAATATTAATTACTATCAATAAATACATAAAAACTAATCTATTTAAGTCCATGAAAATAACTATATAGTTAGCATATGCATAAACAACATTCTTGTTATTAGGATCAAATTTATTTGAGCTTTTTTTCATTGTTTTGGTTAATATCCCTGTTAGTCCTGACTGGTAAAACCACCTGAAGCGAGTCATCCAAATCTATATATGTATCATAACATAACTTATTCTTTTAAATAATTATCCTTCGTTTGGTCTGATGATAATATATTGTAGATTTATCTAAACTTCTTGCTGCAAAATGTTGAAAACTAAACTACACTAAACATTTTAGGGAATGATTACGTAGAGATTTCACTTACACTTAGCATCCTTTTTAAAAGATATGTATGGTAGTTTGCAAGTAAGGTCTTTGTCTTGTTCTAGATTAGATTTCTAGAGGTTGATTTCGGCCTGACCCACTGCGACCTTCTCAGATCTATTGTGGTCTTGTCTTGTTCTATAATGAAGTTTTATGTACCAGTAGGTTATACTACAAATAAGATTGTTAAAAATATTCACTGGAGCATAAATAAATTCAATCCACTACCTAACGTGTATTGAATATCGACGATGTTAGAAAACACATCAAATGGCGGCCTTTTCGGGTAATACACATTTCTTCACTAAAGATATCGACGCCTATACATTATTAACTAAAAATTTGTAGCATTTTAGTGGCTTTATAATTATTTTAAAATATGTGGATAAATATTTTTATCCTGAAATTGACAGCTTCTCAACATTTGACATGACAAATTCAGACAAATGTGACATTTAAACAGTCCTACCACTACAGTTTTTCCAGAAATACCCCAAAAATCCGCCATTTTGGCGCCAATAACATTGAACAAACCAATTGCGGTACTTTATATATCTAGGGACTTTATATTTTTTTAAATTTTGATGACATCTAATGGGCAAACGAAGCACTTTTGTATAGAGGTAAAATGTGTCCAATGAACTTATTTTGATTTCAAAAATGCTTAGAAATTCTATGCCCACGGAATATTGGGGCGCCCTGTATACTTTACAGTTGTTTTTTACACCTATTAATTAGAAGAATTTAAATCTGTTTCGGATTTACGCGACCACACAAACCGCACACTATTTATTCCATGCACCGAACGAATTGCAAAAAGGCGTGGTTCCGGCTGGAAGATATAAATATTATCCGTAGCGTTGTTGTGTAGGGGAGCGCGTTTGCTTTGTATCGATAGAGTCGATATTTTATTGAGGAAGGGTTGTGGCAGGTGAATTGGAAGATTAGACGAGGGTAAACGGCTTTATGTATGCACGTCGAAAATAGGGGTTGACGGGTTTTGCTGACAAATGCGGCACTTTTACAAAATCTTTCTTTTTGGTTGGCTTTAAAAATAGGAAAAGGTTTAGTATGTTTAACGTCCTTATTTTATACTTTAGGGTTTCGAAAAAAGTTCTTATTTTAGCTGTTATAATTAATGATTTTATAATTGTGTTATATCTTACTAATCTTAGTGTTACGTTTTTCGTCGGTTCCGTGTGGATAGAAAGTCACAATTTATTTAAACACTATTTAACACTAATTAACAAAAACAATAACGATAAAAAAACTTAAAGAACTATTTATAACTTATTTACAATTTATCTAATTATTTATCTAACAGAAATTTATATTGAATTAGCGCGGGGATTGTAACTCTACGCGTCGATCGGTTATTTATTTCTATCTCCTTCAGGTTTCGGGCATCGGCTTATATACGAGAGAAACAGACAGTCCAGACTTGTCTAGTAAATTCTTATTCGTTCTTCGAACGTCGGTGGGCGTATGAGTCATAGCAGGCGCCTGAAGCCTAAGGCCGAGTTCACACGGTACGGGTCCGCAACATTACTATTGTCTGTAAAGAACATTGCTATATACAGGGTGGTCCGAACTGTATTCCGGAAACTTCGGCAGCATATTCTGCAGATAAAAATAAGTAAAAAAGTTCGTATAAGTGTATGTCCTAAAATGTTTAGTTTCGGAGATACAGGGTGTAGAAATTTCATTTTTATTTTGATTTTTTCCAAATAATTTCTAAAGTAACATCAATATTTGGATGAAAATTGGTGTCTGGAAGTTTTTTGACATGCGAAATTTGATTTTGATGTCAATATGACTCCTGCGCGTCGATGGCGCCACCTACATATTTTTTAACTGGTTTGAAGAGTAATAACTTTTCGTCCATACCTGTATAATACTACTGAGTAAAATAATACAGGGTGTCCCAGAAATAAGTGCAAATATTTTAAGGGGTGGTAGATCTCGATAAAAGAAACATATTTTCTCTTTATTGTTTTTCAAATAAGTTCAAAATAACGGAGTTATTTTACTTTAAAAATTTCCAAAAAAAAAAGATTTTTTGTTAAAATTTTGAGAACCACTGGATCCCCTCTGGATTTTCTTTCTTGTAAATTTAATCTAATACCTATGTTGCCACATTATCAAGAAATTATGTTTTTTAACTAAAAACTAAAAAAAGAAATCCAAAAAATTTTTCAAAAAATTTCGAATTTTTCAAAAAAAATTTTCTCGAAAAAACCCTCATAGACTTGTTTCTGGGGATGAACTATACTACCAGTTAAAATACTTGCACTTATTTCTGGGACACCCTGTAATACGACTTTGAGATAAGGCGTTTTGTTGTAAACAAACATGATAATAAAGAATAAACGACTGCTGCGATTTATTTTATTTTGAATTTTGTGTTCAGTAGTAAAATCACGATTGTCCGGTAATTTTCATTCGATCCAAAAAAATTAAAAAAAATGCCTAATGTTGGATTAACAGATGTACAGAGGGGAAGAATTAATGCTCTCACTGAATAAGGAATGCTCCAAAGAGACGTAGCAGATATAGTAGGCGTTACCCAGGGTGTTGTATCGAAAACATATGCAAGGTATTTGGAATTAGGAACAAGGAACAAGGATAGTACCAGACAAAGTCGTCAAAGAGTCACAACTGAACAAGCTTGTGGGCCAAATTGTTAGAATAAATCTCAATGTCCAATCCAGAGCTACAAAGACAACTTTTGGCAGCTACAGGTTTTAGTTGAAACCATAACAAAAAGGCTTCGTGCTCGAGGACTTTACAGTAGGAAAGAATTACGGATCCCACAGTTATCTCGGCAGAATAAAATTGACCGGCTAAATTGATGCCTTCAACATCAAAACTGGACAACAGAATTGGCAAAATGTTCTTTTTTCGGATAAGACCAGAGTTGGCCTAAGATCAGATAACCATCGAATTCGGGTTCTCACAGCTCCAGAAAGACGAGCGCGACTTCAGGCTGCCAAATCTGTACCAAGATACAAAGAAGGAACTATAATGTTCTGGGGAGGTATTATACTGGGAGCAAAAATTCCATTGTTACCACTTCAACAAACTTTAACGGGTCGGAGATATGTTGACTTGGTGCTAGACCCAATCGTTAGTCTTTGGAGAGCTGCAATTGGTTATTATTTTAAATTCTTGTACGATAGTGCACCTCCCCATACCAGCAGAGTGACTAGAGAAAGTCTTAAAACGGAAGGTGTCATAGTTTTTGACAGGTCTGCATGTTCACCAGTTCTAAACCCTATCGAACACTTGTGGGACTAGCTCAACAGAAGGGTTAGAGCTGGTCGAAACAATCCAGGAAATCTTGCACAGCTTATTGACTCAGCATTAGCAGAATGAGAAAACATACCCCAAGACAACGTTGATAATTTAATAAGAAGCATGCCAGCGTTAATAGAAGCTTGCATAAGGGCTAGAGGTGGCAACAAGGAATATTAGCATTATCAATTTTCTTCTTGTTTTTGCTTTTTGGCCATTAAAAATGTATGTCTTAATTTCGTTTCAGAAACCAAAAAATACCATTTTGTTTATTTTGGGAACTGATTAATTTTTTTTATTGCTATATGGATTATTTTTCATTAAAACTCATTGGTAAGGACTGAGTTTTATTCATAAACACAAAATTTTCATACGTCTCAAAAATTATGAAAAATAATAGATGATTCCATATAAGTTTGGTTGTGTGTATATTGCTGGATATATTAAAATTTACACCAGCCCATGTTAGCCCAGCCCAGACAATGTTAGCCCAAGAAAATATTTTATTTCATTCAACTGCTAAGAGGTATTAAGTTAAACATTCTTCGCACGTCTACCGTATATCTTCCAAGAAAAGCAGAACAAACGATCGTCTCCGTATTAAAATTTCATTTTTTACTGACTATTAGTTTCCGTTTTTGGCCGAAACTGTCAGTTGGCTCGAACAAGGGTTGAGTTGTGGTCTGATGCTGCCCTCGTCTAGTTGCCGTCATACTTCAAATCGTTCACAATCGTTCGTTTGATAAATTAAATTTAAATTGCGATATACAACACGGAAATGGTTTTGAGCTCGTATACCTTGTTATGGATTGATACAAGGCAGTTGTATAACCCTCAGAATTGAATTAGGTTACAGTTGTGATTAATTATCAAGTTCCATCAATATTGATACTAAGACTTACTGTTATAACGCCTTAATTAATTACAATGTTAAATTCGTCAGGATTGTTTCGGGAAATTGATTTTAATTGCTTCTATTGAAATTATTACCCACTAAAGTAAAAATTTCGCATTTCAATATACAAGAGTTAACTGTGTCACAATGGGAGAAGTTCTTAATATTGAATTATCCAAAAGAGTTTATACGATTATATCACTTTAACATGTTCATTAAAAAACAAAATATGCATTTTGACATATAATGTGTCAATCTCTCATGGCGAAAAATAAAAATGATTATTATACATGCAAAAGGTAGAGTTATACAGAGTGTCCCAGGTTGAGTGTGCATTAGAAGTTTCTAGAGAATTACGAGATTTATATCGGAAATTTTTGCACATTATAGTTTCAAAATGAGATCTATAAACTAAAAATATTTTTAATATGGTGGCACTTCCGGAAATACAGGAAGTTGACAGCAACTTTCTGATTTTAAATGGGGACCCCCATTTTTTATTACATACTTAAGTTCTCTGTTAAATTTTATGTGAATTTTGATATCAAACACTCTATACCTAACATTAATCGTTTTTCAGAAAAAAGTATTTAACATTTTTGGGAGAAAAAAAACTGCCTGTCAAAAAAATGTGTACAGCCTAAACGTCAAATTTAGTGATTACTACAACCACTGTGACATAAAGACAAGACATGTGGCTATCTACTTCAAAAATTAAATTTTTTGAATGTCATATACTATGGAATTATGAGATTAAAAAATTATCATAAATCATTTTTTTCAAATGGAATCCCACTTTTTTTATTTCATTAGAGAAAAAATTTTTCAATTCGTTACTTTTTGATTATACATGTTCCTATACCTAAAAAAATCGTTTTAAGTTATTTAAGATTTAGTTTTAAAGCGTATTTTTCTGGATTTTATCTAGCTTTGTTTGACATTAAGTATCAGACCATCAGACAGTTTATTTCCTCCTGTCAAAAAATTAATTATTTGAATTTCCTACATTATAAATACTGCTGCTAAAACTTTATAAAGTGTATTTATAAAAATATATCTTGTATTTTAGTGATATCTGGTTATGGCATTATGACATGGCCAGTTTTACATCGCTTGACGTTTAAAGTGATGGGCTACTGGCTAAAAAGCAGAAAAATATACGCTTTAAAACTAAATCTTAAATTACTTAAAAACGATTTATTTTAGGTATAGGAACATGTATAATCGAAAAGTAATGATTTAAAAAGCCTTTCCACTGGTGAAATAAAAAAGCGGATTTCCATTTGAAAAAACCGATTTATGAAATGTACAACCCCTGTATATTTTTTGTGGTATTTACAGGATTACAAATTTGTCAAAGAAAATATAATTATATTTCAATATACTCTTGTATCAGCGATTAAGAATCATTACTGCAGCATATTTATGCAAAGTGATAAATATCGTTTGACTTATCAATATGAAATAATTTCCTCATCAAGCAACCGCTTCATTAAACACCTCTTAGGAAAGTTTATTAACGCTACTGTAGAGAATAATCGTACTTTTATTATACATACCTGGCTATCTTTATATTGATCTTAGATATGTTTTTTTAAAGAATTTAAGTCTAGTACCAGTCTAGTTATTAACTTATTGATATGCATGTGCTTATTTGTCCATATATTCTAATATCACTGTTATAAAAGGCACTCATTTTTGTTATTTATTTGTCATAAAATTACATAATGCATGCGGGTATAGTTGATCTAACTGATATATTTCTTTTCTATTTCAGGTGAGTGGCATTTCGTTTAATTCTTTGCTGTCTGATGGTGGTAAGTTTGTGACCTACTAAGTAATTCACATAGATAGCAAAATATACTATAAATATAATACTTTATAAATATAATTTTGACAGAATTGTGACAGAAAATTAACTGTACTCTTGAATTACGCTAAAAATAATTGTTGACTGTTGACATACACTGACTGTTGACAGACAATATTTGATAAACGGATTTGTATTTATAAAGCTTCATTCAGAACCTCGCAATTAGTAGAATAAATTAGTGGTTTCAATTAGGGTAGAAGTGTGTTCCTCTAATTTGAATGTAATTTCAGAACGTAAAAAATAGTACTAGAGATTTTTAATTAGTGGAAAAAGTTAACAAACTTTTTCGCAAATTATACTTCAAAATTTGCGGGGACTGTCATTTTCGCGTTTGATTATATCGGTCAAGAGAAAATGTGGTTAGAAATCAAAAGTTTATTGTTTTATAAGCTAAATATTAGTCTTTCTCTATGGATACAACTGGATATTCTATTAATTTTAATTGTCTTTTTAGACACTGTGAATGATCGTAAATTAAAAAGTATTAAGCTTCATTCAGAACTTCGCAATTAGTGGAATAAATTAGTGGTTTCAATTACACTTTATAGTTTTTAGTTTACGATCATTCGCAATGTAACAGTCAAATTTCCTCGCAACGACCTCTGTGTGCTAGCTCATAAATTATCGCAAATAACTATTATTTTTGCATCATTTTTACTATAATTTTATTGTTAAATATTATTTTATTTCAAATTTTACCATTATGCAACCCGATATACACCGCGATATTATAGATTTAGCTACAGCTTCACAATATTGGGCGCGTTCAGGGAACACAGCCGCTGACATTCAGCGTAGAATTTCCCTGACCAGCAGCTTACGATATTCCCTAAACGGCACAAAGCAGCAGAAAGAACAACAAAGAGTACCTCACTCGTGCGCTCTCTGTCTACTATAAAAATTTGAGAGAAATATAAATAAATCGTCTTCATCAAATCGGTCTATATCGATCGAATAAAATTACTGAAGGTGTAAGTACCCTACATGGTACAACCTTACAATAAAAAAAACGACGTCAAGTTTGACGTGGAGGTAAAGATTGCTGTTATTTTATAAGTAAACTTATATAGGGAATATTATCGATCGTCATTTCTAAGCCATCAATCGGAGGCAATTTTTTATCGATCAGACGGTATAATTACAATCAAAAGTTATTTATCCTGATTTAGATTTTTTCAGAGTAGTATTTTTTTTAATTTCATTGTATTTAGAAAACTCGACTTGAGATGGATATTAAGTTGAATTTTCGGTATTTATTTCTTTAACTTCTTCGATCTCTATTTACAATTGTCTTTTTCGAACGTTTTAGATTAACCTACTGCCAAAGCTACTGCTCTGTAACTTTTTTGACAACAAATATCTCCTATTTTTTAAGGATTCGATTAACTATAAACTTCAACAAACCATAAAAAGTAAACAATAAACTGAGAAAATTAAAGTTATTTTACATTAATTGACCACAGATAAGGCAATAGGTTAAGGTTGATTCGTCTCAGCCTAAATATTTACCGCTGAGTATTTTGCACAGCGGCTGACTGTTGCTGTTCGTCAGAATAGACCGTTTAGGGAAATCGCTTACTCAGCCACTCAACCGCTGACCGTATCTGAACGCGCCCATTGTCACTGGCCCAGGGCCCAGCATTAGAATTTTTGTCGACCTCTCTTTATCTTTGGTCATCACTTGTCACTTGTCACTGTCAGATCAAATCAGATATTTTTGGATTTATTTATCCTTTGTTTTGGTCATTGATATTTTAATGAATTGCTTAAATATTTTTAGTAGTATTATCTACAGTCTAGTCTCATAGATAAGTTAGAGTCACTTAAGTTTAACGAGTTATAGCATATTTTAAGTTCATGGTAGTTGCACTAACATTTCGAGGTTAGTGTTGAAGTCTACTTAATAGTTACATCTTTATTGCCGAGTTCATAGAGTATAATCTCGTGGCGCCCTTTTATTAATATCTTTGAACCCCGACCACCCGGCTGTTAAAATTAAAAAGCTAGTGGCCTCTATGCAACTCATCCTAATTAAGTAAACTTGTGTTTTATTGAACTTCAAATTAGAAAAGGGCGTGGCAACAATATTTAAAAAACACAATTTAATAGAATATCCTAGCAACAGCTTGTATTAGTCAGTTGTATCCATAGAGAAAGCCTAATATTTAGCTTATGAAACAATCAACTTGATTTCTAACCACAATGTTTCTTGACGGAAGATAATCAAAGGCCAAAATGACATTTCTCGCAAATTTTGAGGTATAATTAGTGGAAAAGTTAAAAGTTTGATAACATTTTCTACTAACTAAAAATGTCTAGAACTAATTTTTATGTTTTGAATGCTTACATTGAAATTAAAGGAACAAACTTCTACGCTAATTGAAACCACTAATTTATTCCACTAATTGCGAGGTTCGGAATGAAGCTTAAAGTGTAAGTGAAACCACTAATTCATTCCACTAATTGCGAGGTTCTGAATGAAGCTTAACATTTAAATATCATTGTTGTAATTGCAAATAAATTGATGATATTCATTATACCGGGTGGTGCATCGTTGATGGAAACATAGGAAATCCCATGCTGTTGACAGTTCCCTGGTTTTGCATTGTTACCTGATCAGTTTTAATTTAAAAATAGATGCAGTTTTTCTTTAATTACTTAAAATTGGCTTTTCCAAAATTGTTCAAATTTGGCAAGTGTATTCAACATCAGTCCTATTCAACGCAGTCCTTCAAAAAACCATTTACGACTTGGCTGGAGCCAATATTCGAACAGTTAAAAATTTACATGGGATTTCCTATGTTTCCAACGCCGCCACCAATGCACCACCAGGTATGTATAAATATATCTAAATATCTTCTTGGAACCAGCTGTGTATTTTACTACGGACACAGAAAACTAGAAAATAAGAATATTTATTTATTTAAATATATTGGTATGGTTTGGTCTGGTGGGTTTATGAATAGAGACAGTTAAACTGTTATTTGTCGGTGGAGGAAATCTGCTTTATTAGTACAAAGGTACCTATAGTTTTTTTTCGTTATTTCAAAACCTAGTGGAACTATTAATTGAATTTTCTGGAATTTTCCAAATAAAATTAAATCTAAATAAATAAAACAAAGTTGGGTTACACTAGTTATAACTAAAGAACGATCGGACCGATTTTAATGATTTATGAGTTGTTGGATTCGTGTCCGCCCAAATATCAGAGAATAACTATTAAAATATCGGAAACATTCATTAGGGTTGCACTGCCGCCATCTTCCGCAATTGACAACTTAGGTCCTATTCTACTGCAAATCAGTAACATACTAGACATTATATAATAGAAGTTCAACGGAAAATAGTGGGAAAATAGCATATTGTAAGTATTGAAGTATATAGAGCATATATTGAGAAGTACCGCAAAGTAAAGCAAGACCTGTTGAATAGCACGAACATCGACAGCGCTGAAAAAATATAAATCTCAAGACAATAAAAACTTTCGCAAATATATTGAGAAGCATATAATGAGTATTGAAAGGATATAAAGAACAAATGACAACAAATGTTAAATCGATTGGTCTCAATTATTACAGATCATTCGGTCGATCAGTCTTGAACATAGCACAGGATTGACAAAAAATATCTCACTCCACTATTAAGGCGGGCGGCCACTGCGAGCGAAACTAAACTAAGCGAAGATAAGATTTGTAAAAATCAGCTTCCATACTTTTTAATGCGTCAGCGGCTACTTGACCGAAACAAACGAAAATATATGAACGAAGATTCGACTCGTAGTTTAGTTTCGCTCGTTTTAGTTCGTGACAGGTTCCAGCGAATTTTTCGCAGCGATTAGTTCTATGATAGCAGAGATATAATACGAAAACTTAGCTGACTACTGAGCGAAAATCGTTCGCAGTGGAGTTCCCATTTAATTACCGTTTGTTTTCATATTCTTAGCTTAGTTTAGTTACGCTCGCAGTGGCCGCTCGCCTTTAGGCGGTACGAAGTTAGCCGCCTCAGCTGGTAATGAATAAACCATTCGTCCACATAACATATCTGAAAAACAAGTGTTTCCTTGTAAAGTTTAAGCAAAAATATTATAAAAAGGAACGCGATCAACAGAAACTAGCACCCTTGACGACACTGTAAGAACTTAGGGACCAATTAGAAGTTTGTGCTACTTTGAATTTCCATATTTGGAAAGTTTGAAGCGGGACGGGATCTAAGATTAAATGCATAATTTAGGGTCAAATGACGAGAGTCGAAGTTGAGTTTGATTTGAGGAGATTGAGGAGCGAAAAACAAAATCGAAAAGCGGTAGTACATTAGTTTTGATGCTAAAGTTAATATAAAAATATTATTAAAGTGCCATTTTATTGAAAATTGAGAAAGTGATATCATTAATTATTATATAGTTTTACATCATATTAAAATTATTACAAATTTAACCTAATGCGTATAGGGAAATCAATAGAAGTTGGCATATACGTGTACACCATCACTTGGTTTGTATAATAAAGTTGATACACCAAAATATATTTGTATGTTGTATCTAAAATTGAGGTGAAAATTCGGTGACAAAATTACAAATTATATTTAACATTGGTTACAAATTAAAACAAAAAAAAAGAAAAGATTTTTCTTCATTTAAGTCAGGACATTCAGATGGTCATGGGGTTTTAACAGGACATTGTCTTCTCAATGAACACCTCAGTAGACTGAAGCTAACAAACAACCGCAAATGCAGATTCTGCGTAGGGAAAATGGGGAAGCACTAAAACACCTCATCACTTAGTGCGCTGAGACGATAACCATCCGTGTTATAAACTTTGGTAGGATTGATATCGGAGATGGTGCACTAACTCTGTAAAGCCTTCTCAGATACTTGCTGATACTTTTCTCAAAGCCCTAAGATGTATGATGAGTTATAACTCTAAAGTTGCGGTGATTCGAACTTTGTTCTTCCCATGAGCCACGTCAACTTGGCCTAAATACGATCTCGGGAAACCGTGAGAGCTCATAATTCTATCGCAAAGGATATCGGCAGGCTAACTGCGATATATGCGGTACATTACCGGTGAACATACCGCCAGAATGGGCATCCCTTTTAACGAAGTTTGCCGAAGCTGCAAGGACCCGAATGAAGGAGAAACGGATCTATATTTCCTATGCCGCTGTCTGGCTTTGTATAGCATCTGGAGTCGGTTTCCTTGTAGGCTACAGTTTCGCTGATATTGAAGATATTGCCGGAAAGAACATAACGGAAGTAATCCGTTTCCTCAGTGCCACCGGTGTGGTTATAATCTACAACACTTGCACCATCCCTATAAATTAAGGTCTAAAAGTAAAAATACCATATATGATCGAAAAAAAAGACGACGTCCAGTTGGCTTGGAAATGAACATCTATGACATTCTGACAAACTGGCTAACGAGGCAACGCTTTTACATAATATTGAAGAAACTCTATCCGTTGTCGATTTCAGAAATTTGCACAAAAAAGTGTTCTTCAGTATACTTCAAAATGAATGGGACATCCTCGAGGGAACTAATAAACTTAGATCACATATGCCGCTTCTTCATCTGTATCAAAATATATATTCTCTTGAACGCGGATCTTTTTGTAAAGTTGTTAGAACCCTCACAGGACACTCATATCTTACCAAATCATATATTATCAGAAATGAACCCCTTCCGAAATGCACCTTATGCAATAACTTAATGTCAATTCAGAGACATTCTTTTTGAACCTGTTGCCTCCCATAGGTCTAGATTCTTTAATGATGTTACCTATGAGAATATTTTCGCGCCTTTGAACATTTCGAAGATTAATAAAGTTATGGAATTCTTAGACAGCATCAACATAACGAAAAAACTTTAATTTCTAACTTAAAATTACTCTCTCTCTCTCTCTCTCTCTCTCTCTCTCTCTCTCTCTCTCTCTCTCTCTCTCTCATTTTATAGCCGTCGCTGTTTTTTGATCTGACGGTATTATAAGGTGTGTATTTCTTAGAAAATATCGAGTACAAACTATAGCAGCTTCATTTTGATAAAAAGAAACGGTTATCATATTTTTACGGATTATGAATATTAATAATATAGACGGTATTGACATTTTAAATTGAAATAGCGGCTGTAACTTTTGAGTTATGAATTTTGATAATTTTCAGTATGTATAAAATATAGACTTAATAGTAATAAGTATAACAATTTATTATTTGTGATAAAAATAAATTTTCTCTGCGACATTTTAAAGATTTAAATTAAATGCCAGGATTATAATAAATGGCTACCAATAATATTTTTTCTTGGTTGTCTGAACCCAAAAAAAAATTAAGAACTTTGAATGAGTTTTTTCTACGTTCTAAACGGTATAGGAACTTGATTTTAGTAAAAATATCGCAAAAATAAATTTATCTATCTCCGGGGTACCGGGTGCTATAGATTCGAGGTACGAGCATTAGTATCTCGGAAACCGTAATAGATACGAAGATGGTTAAGCGCTAAAACTCTCTATCTCTCTCTCTCTCGCTCTCTCTCTCTCTCTCTCTCTCTCTCTCTCTCTCTCTCATTTTATAGCCGTCGCTGTTTTTTGATCTTACGGTATTATAAGGTGTGTATTTCTTAGAAAATATCGAGTACAAAGTATAGCAGATTCATTTTGATAAAAAGAAACGGTTATCATAAATTTACGGATTATGAATATTAATAATATAGACACGGTATTGACATTTTAAATTGAAATAGCGGCTGTAACTTTTGAGTTATGAATTTTGATAATTTTCAGTATGTATAAAATATAGACTTAATAGTAATAAGTATAACAATTTATTATTTGTGATAAAAATAAATTTTCTCTGCGACATTTTAAAGATTGAAATTAAATGTCAGGATTATAATAAATGGCTACCAATAATATTTTTTCTTGGTTGTCTGAGCCCAAAAAAAATTAAGAACTTTGAATGAGTTTTTTTCTGCGTTCTAAACGGTATAGGGACTTGATTTTAGAAAATGCTATAATCGATAAGGGTCTCATTAAAAAGGCATTAATCTTTGATGAAAAACAAACTTATTTGTAGAGACGGCCATCCGATTCGAAGCGGTAAATAATTTTATTGCGTCGCCATAATGAAATGAGCGATGGAATTGATTGATTTTAAAAAATGAAGAGACTGAGACTGATTATAAATCGAGAAACTTTGGTTACGTTCGTTGAATTTAACAGTTTATGTCAGTTTAATAATATATTTTCGTACTTTTATGCTTAGGCTTAAAAGTACTTTACTTTTATGCCTATGCTTAAAATGACTTTTTAATACTGTCAATCTCGTAGCAAAAACTAATACTTTTGCGAAAATATATTTAATAATGGTATATCATTCAACGAGCATATAATGGTGGCTGTTATTCACGCGGATGAAGTTTATGTCATAAATCATCCAAGTGAATAACAGCCATTATATGCGAGTAGAATACTATAATTTATCCAGGACTGTCAAAAAATTTAGATAATATTAATATAAGTTTTTATTTTTAATGTCAAAAAAATATTGAATATTGATTGAGTAAGTAATATGGAAACAAAACATTGAAATTTTCTTTAACTAGGTAGCTAACGTACGTAGCTAGGTGCGTACAATCGCATTCCAAGCCGGTTTGGATCGAGCACAGTTCTTGTTTGGAGTTTGGATCGATATATTTGTGGAAGCGGTGAATAATGAAATCATTATTCACTAGTGAATAATGAATATTATTATTATTTCATAAACTCATGTATAATAATCAAATTATAGACGAGTCTTGGATAAAATAATTTTAAAAATTACTAAGGAATAATATGTTGTCTATTTAATTTGAAAATATCTACAAATAATTAATATTTGCATTTTTGATTAAATACAAACATAAAATTATATTTCAGTTTCTCTACGCTACCGCGTTTGTTGTTTATAATATATTAATACAATATTGAGAGATAATTTCAGTTGTGCCCCTCAAATATAATTTTATTTGTTTTATTTCGAGTATAAAATATATTTGACAGTAAAAATATCGCAAAAATAAATTTATCTATATACATATTACAAATGTTTTCGTAAAAGTAATTGTTATACTTTGTGTTAATGTGAAAGTAGTTTTAGTGTTTTTTTTTAGTTTCTAAATATTTTAGTAAAGACACACGATGCGTCCAATGTTGGTTCCAATATTGTAACCAATGTCCAACATACTCTTCAACAATATTAAGTGATATCTAACATTTTATAGCCGTCGCTGTTTTTTTGATCTTACGGTATTATAAGGTGTGTATTTCTTAGAAAACATCGAGTACAAAGTATAGTAGATTCATTTTGAAAAAAGAAACGGTTATCATAAATTTAAGGATTATGAATATTAATAATATAGACACGGTATTGACATTTTAAATTGAAATAGCGGCTGTAACTTTTGAGTTATGAATTTTGATAATTTTCAGTATGTATAAAATATAGACTTAATAGTAATAAGTATAACAATTTATTATTTGTGATAAAAATAAATTTTCTCTGCGACATTTTAAAGATTGAAATTAAATGTCAGGATTATAATAAATGGCTACCAATAATATTTTTTCTTGGTTGTCTGAGCCCAAAAAAAATTAAGAACTTTGAATGAGTTTTTTCTACGTTCTAAACGGTATAGGGACTTGATTTTAGAAAATGCTATAATCGATAAGGGTCTCATTAGAAAGGCATTAATCTTTGATGAAAACAAACTTATTTGTAGAGACGGCCGTCCGATTCGAAGCGGTAAATAATTTTATTGCGTCTCCATAATGAAATGAGCGATGGAAGTGATTGATTTTAAAAAATGAAGAGACTGAGACTGATTATAAATCGAGAAACTTTGGTTACGTTCGTTGAATTTGACAGTTTATGTCAGTTTAATAATATATTTTCGTACTTTTATGCTTAGGCTTAAAAGTACTTTACTTTTATACCTAGGCTTAAAATGACTTTTTAATACTGTCAATCTCGTAGCAAAAACTAATACTTTTGTGAAAATATATTTAATAATGGTATATCATTCAACGAGCATGTAATGGTGGCTGTTATTCACGCGGATGAAGTTTATGTCATAAATCATCCAAGTGAATAACAGCCATTATATGCGAGTAGAATACTATAATTTATCCAGGACTATCAAAAAATTTAGATAATATTAATATAAATTTTTATTTTTAATGTCAAAAAAATATTGAATATTGATTGAGTAAGTAATATGGAAACAAAACATAGAAATTTTCTTTAACTAGGTAGCTAACGTACGTAGCTAGGTGCGTACAATCGCATTCCAAGCCGGTTTGGATCGAGCACAGCTCTTGTTTGGAGTTTGGATCGAGATATTCGTGGAAGCGGTAAATAATGTAATCATTATTCACTAGTGAATAATGAATATTAATATTATTTCATAAACTCATGTATAATAATCAAATTATAGACGAGTCGTGGATAAAATAATTTTAAAAATTACTAAGGAATAATATGTTGTCTATTTAATTTGAAAATATCTACAAATAATTAATATTTGCATTTTTGATTAAATACAAACATAAAATTATATTTCAGTTTCTCTACGCTACCGCGTTTGTTGTTTATAATATATTAATACAATATTGAAAGATAATTTTAGTTGTGCGCCTCAAATATAATTTTATTTGTTTTATTTCGAGTATAAAATATATTTGACAGTAAAAATATCGCAAAAATAAATTTATCTATCTAACTTATCTATATACATATTACAAATGTTTTCGTAAAAGTAATTGTTATACTTTGTGTTAATGTGAAAGTAGTTTTAGTGTTTTTTTTAGTTTCTAAATATTTTAGTAAAGACACACGATGCGTCCAATGTTGGTTCCAATATTGTAACCAATGTCCAACATAGTCTTCGACAATATTAAGTGATATCTAACGGGAAACATAGAATGTTACAATATAGAAAGCAACATTGGACGCATCGTGTAGGCCAGGCTTTATCAGCACGCACACACTGATAAAGATGAACAAAACTACGATTCTTCAACCGCCATTGAAACTGCGATTGCGATTTTTGAATCGCTGCGACTGTAACCTGCGATTGCGATTTTACCATTTAAATATTGTACTAGATAAGTAATTTTCTGTGCATGTATGTACTTATAGCTTAAGAGTAAAAAAAAGTTAATAAAAGTGAGTTGCTTAGTTTTTATGTTTTTTAACATCTGCAACACATACCGGGTGTTGCATCGTCGGACGGGACATAGGAAATCCCATGTAAATTTTAATGGGGTCAATTATTGACTTCCCTAATTATTTTAGAGAATAATTCTATTTAGGTTTATTGAAGAGCGCTAAAACCCACATTCAAAAGAATAACTTTAGATATTTTTGATTAGCCCGTTTACGAGTTATCGCCGCCGATTTCTTTTTAAATATTTCTCCTTTTTTATGGCCCTGTATTTACTTATGAGCACCAGTCAAGGTAAAAGATATCTGTCAAATGAAGTTGTCATATCAGAAATTTATATATTTAGTTCTTTATTATTATTGAAAACTCATTCCTATATCGGAAATCTTAAAGATGTATTTATAAATACAAATTAATATGAATTAAAGTAAAATAAAGTAATCAATTACAAGGTGAATTATAGTATTATTACAATATTCAATGACTTATTAATTTAGGTACTATTAAATTGTTAGAACTTTAGGATTTAAGAAGATGTTCAAATATTCGTCCATCGACTGGCTAGACAATAACCCATGCAGGCAATCATAAAATTCTCTTCTTAGATTCGCTAGTTGGTAAACTGAAATTCTATTGCATTCGGCAGAAATAGCATTTTTTAACTCGTCTAGATTTGGGTATTTTTTATTCTTGTATATCCTGTTTTTTAAATGGCCCTAGAGAAAGAAATCATTTTGCGAAATATCAGGAGACCTTGCTGGCCAATTTACTGTATGATTTAGGCCAATAACGTTTCCGTTAAAACTATTGTCTAAATATTCCCGAACAGCCAGGGTACTCTGTGCCGGGCAGCCATCCATTTGGTACCAAACTTCCTGATTTTCCCTAGCGGCATGATGTAAAGCAGGTAAAATATGATTTTCGAGTAGTTCCAAATAATATTCTGCATTTAAATTTCGCGTAAGAAATAGTGGCCCGATAATATTATGTCCGAATATCCCTGCCCAAACATTTACTTTCTGTGGATATTGCGTCCTTGTTTCGACAAACCTGTGTTGGTTTTCTTTGTTCCAATATCGATAATTTTGAACATTGGGTTCATTATTTAAGGTAAACGTGCATTCGTCAGTGAAACATATGTTTTTTAAAAATTCCCTATCCGTGTTTGCTCTTTCCATCATATCAAAACAAAACGCCTGCCGCCGTATTTCGTCCCCATCTCGTAGCTCTTGGTGCTTTTCATATTTGAAAGAATAGTATTTATGTCGTTTCAAAATTCGAAACGCTGTAGTGTGATCTATTCCTATTTCATCCTCAAGTTTCCTTGTGCTGATCTTTCCATCGTTCTCTTCCACGCACAATAAATCTTCCAAGTCGGTATCATTTCTTGCATCTTCTCTTTGTTCCTGCCTTGCTTCACATCTGCAGTTATTTATTAGGGTACCTTTGGTCTCAAATCTCGGGATATTCCTTGCGAATGTAGATTTTCCAGGTATCGGTCTATTCGGATACAGAGCAGCAAACATGTCCGACACCTTTTGATAATTATTTCGTTGATAATACCATTTAATCATCAATACTTTTTCTTCGGTAGTGTAATTCATGGCTAATATTTTCGATGTAGGTATGAGTTTTTAATAATAATAATAAAGCACTAAATAGATAAATTTCTGAAATGACAACTTTATTTGACAGTTTATCTTTTACCTTGACTGGTGCTCATAAGTAAATACAGGGCAAAGAGGGCCATAAGAAAGGAGAAATATTTAAAAAGAAATCGGCGATAACTCGTAAACGGGCTAATCAGAAATATCTAAAGTTTTTCTTTTGAATGTGGGTTTTAGTGCTCTTCAATAAACCTAAATAGAATTATTTTCTAAAATAATTAGGGAAGCCAATAATTGACCCCATTAAAATTTACATGGGATTTCCTATGTCCCGCTCGACGATGCAACACCCGGTATAGGGAAATTAAAATAAATTTGGTTGTACATCATAATATCACCAGCAAACTCCATAAGAGGACGCATGGTGTCATTGATGACGTGCAACCAAAGTTATTTTAATTTCCCTTTAGTATAGATATTAAAACTTTATAATATGCTGCAACTGCTCATACCTACTCTTTCTACGGTTTTCAGTTATTTAGTTTTTTATCCAATTCTTAAAAAATCTTAAAGAACTATTTTTTAAGGTGGCTCATCCCTATAACCTTTTTATTTTTTCAGATAAAGAAACGAGATTTGGTACGTTAGTATATGACATTAATCAGAATTGAGACGTATTCAATTGATTTGTATTCAATCCTGTTTCACCGTAAAGCTGCATTCAGAACCTCCCAATTAGTGGAATAAATGAGTGGTTTCAATTACACTTTATACTTTTCAGTTTATGATCATTCACAATGCCTAAAAAACACAATTCAAATTAATAAAATATCCTATCAACAGCTTGCGGTAGTCTGTCATGATACAAAGAATAAAAAATATGATATTGTGCAGGTTGGTCACTACGTCACAGGTGATAAACAGCACCATTGGTCGGCAAGCTCCGCGCGCCAATTTCAAATTGCCCAACACATGACACAATAAATGTGAAAATAATTTTTCAAATGTCAAAATCGATGATTTGACATAACTTTTGGGGTTATATCCTAATTCTTCCCTATTTTAGGTCTTTTTTTATTAGTGGCAATTGAACAATATGGATATTTTTTTATGGCATATGAGGTCACAGGTGGTATACGCAAACTTAACGAAATTGGAGCCATTATTGATCATACTGTAGCGTTTTTTTATAAACATTACCACTGCGAACGGCAGCTTTTCATCGGAGAGCAGTCGTGGATAAGGTATTTCACTGGAGAGAAAACTAATCAATAAATATAAACAAAAAAATATAGATATTGGGCGGCAGGCATGTACAGAGAAAGAAAACACAGTTGTATATTATTTAAAACTAATGACTATATTTATTCAAGATGGACTGTGATGGTAAATAGCATTGTACAATTTTAATAATTATTATAGTGGTTACATGTCAACGAAAGTGGTGTTAAGAATTGTACTAAATATCTATGAAAGTAATACCATTACAAGACGTAATGTAATGAAACCTAAGATCTAAATCATATTTTAAATATTAAATCGACATGAATGTTCTTAACAATCTAACCACTAAACATAGTCTGTACGATATTACTTAAGATGTACGTTATTGTTTAAGACTGAAAATGTTTTAGATGTTAAATGTAAAACTAGAACTTAAATCTACACTTAGCTGTTCTTTATGTAATCTTGCTTCAAACAGTAACAGCGTGAGGTGGTCTCGCATCTCTGTATTCGGCCATCCAATACAACAAAAGGGGCCAGAATGAGGACACCATGAATTGGAACAGCCGTAACTACTAACTAGCTTATGGATGGGAACGAAGCAGCATGGGGCTTACGCTGTATCCATACTGTGGCAATATGGGGACACTACCTTGGAACACTACTGGGACCTTGGATAATGTCCGTAACTTGGACCATAATCTTGGATCATAACCTTGGACACAGTCCGTCCATAAGATAACCGTACAGGGGAACACTACCCGTACCTTGGATAATGCCCGTACCTTGTAAATAGTCCGTACCTTGGACCCTAAAAATATGAAACTCTTGTTTAAAACCAAACAAGGTCTAATAAACAAAATAAACCTACCTCGAATTACTTCCGAGGGCTCAATAATAAACAAAGAAACTGTCCTTTCTTCCATGTAACATTCTGGAGGACAAAAGAAAAGGGACGCCAACATGCCAGCAAAATACAAATACAAGTTAAGTTGGGACATCCAAAACTCTACCCTAAAAATATGCAGTAATAATATTGAATCTAAAAGGATAATATCTCATCTTTACCTGTTGGTTTGAAATAGCAGCTGATTCAAATTATACAGCAAGATTTAAATAATCACCATTTCTAAAAGCCGGGATACAACAGAGCGGCAAAACAAAGTGAGGTTAAGCACGGAGAGAGTTGACAGAAGCGATGTTGACAGCGCCTCCTCAGAGCGATAACAGGGTTGTGTCAAACGATAACAGGGTTGGCGACTAGGGAACGTAAAAATTACGCCAAGCGTGCCAAAAAATTATCAGGCCTGAACGATACGGAATCCGATGACGATACGCCAGACATCATATATATCATATATAAAAAAGACATGTAATGAACTAAAAACGTTACAATACCTTGTTTTCTTTGTACCATGGTAGTCTGTTGTATCCATAGAGAAAGCATAATATTTAGCTTATAAAACAATAAACTTTTGATTTCTAACCAAAATTTTTCTTGACGGATGGCCACTTCAAAGGCCAAAATGAGATTCCTCGCAAATTTTGAAGTATAATTAGTGGAAAAGTCAAAAGTTTGTTAACTTTTCCCACTAATTGAAAATGACTACCACTAATTATGACGTTCTGAATGCTTACATTAAAATTAGGTGAACAAACTTCTACGGCTAGTTGAAACTACTAATTTATTCCACTGATTTCGAGGTTTGGTTTGGTTAAAAGGAGTAAAGTAAAAAAATACCAACGGTGCCATTTAAAAATAAAAAATTGCAGTCATTTCCGGTGAAATGGGAAGTGATCCAAACGAATTGAATACGTCAATGAGTCCTAATTTATGTCATATGCTAACATACCAAATCTCTTTGTTTATGAAAAAAATAAATAAAAAGTTATAGGGGCGAACCATCTCTTGAAAAACACTCGGTATATTATGATCTAGACCATAGAAAATAATACATTCTCTATAAATAAATAAAATCAGAGAAAAAATTCAATTGCAGTTTACTATAAAATGCCTTCAATGGACCACAAAATTACATTCGCAAAAAAATCGCAATTTGCAACTCCTAAAAATTCCAACTCGCAGGTAGAAATTTATCACGCTCCTAGTTTACAAAACCACAATCGTAGCCACATCGCAAATTGCAGCAAAATCGCAAATCGCAACTATAGTAATATTCTTCTTCTTCTTCCTTCTTCATACTAGGCGAATCGCCTGTTTGGTTTCGTCGTCTCTACCGGTTAGACTGACAAGTTGTCGCTCCATCGTTTTCGTGGAAGTCCTAAGCTTCTGCGACCTATAGTAATATTGGTTGCCTAAATTGAAACTCGCAAATAGAGAAAATCGCAGTCGCAGTTTCCTATGAGAGCCAATCGCAGGTTGCAGATTTTAAAATCCCTGTGATTGAATCGCATTTTGCGATTTGTTGCTCATCTCTACTATCTGATCCATGTCCATATCCTAAAACGTCCAAAAATTTTCAATGTAGTTCACTTAAATGAAACATTATATTGTTCGTAGCTATTATTAGTATTGTGTGTTTTTTGTCTAATTAATGGAATAAACATAATTTCAGATGTGTATTATTGGCTATTGTTAGGCTTTAATTAGTATATTAATTAATCGATCACCTAGTTGTAATTGGTATTAAATTACCTATTTCGATAATATGGTATGCTAAAATTTGCAATAATACATTTTGACGAGAGATTTTTGTTCAAAATCTAATTACATTTAAATATCATTGTTTTCGATATTCTGTTTAGTTACGAGAATCTTTTAACAACAAGTTTAAGTTATTCTTTATATACAGTGCGTGGCAAAAAGTCTAAAAAGACCCTCGTCATAATTGTATCTAATGCCCAGCTCTCTTTCCTGCAGCTTGCTGTCCACTATAATAGAGAGCGCTGCCATGAATATGTTGAATAGAAGAGGAGCTAAGACAAATCCTTGCCTAACTCCTGTATTTGTCAGGAAGGTATCGCTCAGTGATCCATAATGTGACACTATCGACGTGTTGTTGTTATAGAGGTTTTTATATACTGTAAGAAATGTGTTGTGTACTTCGAAGTTTTGCATAATTGCCCAAAGTGCCTCTCTGTTTATCGAAGACTTTTGTTAGGTCGATGAATGCAACATAAAGTGCTGCTCCTTACTTTCTCCTGTACTTGGCGGACGGAGAATATGGAATCAACGGTACCGCGGTTGGTGCGAAAGCCCGTTTACGATTTGGACGGATTTTTTTTATATGTGGGTGCAGGCGGTTTGACATAATTTTTGCAAGAATTTTTTCTCCGATAGCCACTAACGAAGTTCTCATTTCCTTTGTTCTTAAATATATTTACTATATTCGAGTTGCGAAAGTCCTGAGGTACCTCTCCGCTTTCCCATATGACATCGAAGAGAGCCTTAAGGTGACGAATAAGTTCTTTACTTGCACACTTATAGATTTCCGCTGGAATCGTGTCACAGCCAGCCGATTTGTTGTTTTTAATTTGTTTTATGGAGGCCTTTATTTGCTCTTCCTTTATTGGGATATCTAATACATCGATGCTCTTATACTGAGGTATTGTGTTTAGTGCTTCCATATTGGGGATGTTGTCTTGGTTAAGGATATGGCTGTAATGCTCTTTCTAGCGATTTCTGATTTGCTCTTCCTCGTTTCGAAGTTTACCGTTTTGTGCCTTGATTGGGCAGCTTACGTTCTCAGTTGGGACGTATACTTCTTTTACAGGCTCGAAGAATTTACGATAGTCGTGATGCGCGGCGTACCCTTGAATCTGATTAGCTTTTTGCGACCATCAGTTATCTCTTAGATATCGCAAATTTCTTCGAAGCGTGTTGTTGGCTGTTTTAAAGTTGTTCACCAGCAATTGTGTGGATTTGCAGTGATTGCTTGATGTGCTCTATGCTTTTGTCCCAACTAAGCCTGTATATGCGGTTGATTTTCATTAAATCAGTCTAGTTGTTTCTTTTTGTTGGATTTTACCAGTATTGCTTCGCTGGTATTAGAAATCGCATCCCCCAATTGCGTCCAACCTTGTTCAGCTTCCGAAATTGAGGTTATAGGTAGAAGTGCTTCTAATATAATAGTGTATCGTTCGCTAGACTCGTATGTAGGGCGTGTTGGTTAGACTCCGTACGTTCAATCTGGCCATGGTGTTTTGCTTTTTACAGTGTGGATGATATATGTTTTGAAATTATAAGTCGGTGATTAGTACCATATACGGCATCTATTTTGGCTTTTGTGAGTCTGATATCTTTTGGATGCGTCCTTCGAACGATTACGTGGTCCAATTGATGCCAGTGGCCTGATCTGGGATGTTTCCAGGTCCCCTTAAACTGGTCCTTCGGCTTGAACCATGTATTGGTGATGCAAAGATTGTACTCTGTGCATGTCGTCAGTAAGCGTTCACTATTGTTATTTAAATTTCCTATTCCATGTTTTCCCAATACGTGAGGCCATATTTCTTGCTGATTGCCGACACGGGCATTAAATTCACCTAGCAACGGGCATTAAACTCACCTAGCAAGATGATTCGCTCCTGCTTTGGAATTCATTGGAGAGCATTTTGTAGGGCATGGTAAAATTTATCCTCATCCTCAACTTTAGCGTCCAGGGTGGGAGCGTAGGCACTAATGATGTTCACGTAAGTTTTGTTTGATATGGGGTGTCTTAGGGTCATAACGATGACGTTCGTAGACTTCTATGGGTACTTCTGTTAAACTGGTAGCGATTTTGTTTTTGACTGCAATGCTTATGCCTTGAGTGTGTTGCAGGCCGACCCTTCCAAAAGAAGGTGTAATGCTCCTCAGTGAGACTACCTTTCCTTTAAGCGGGTTTCGCTAAGAGCGGCAATATCTTAAATATTTAGCCGGCGGACTTCCTGTGAGACCAGTGCCGTTCTTCTCTCTGGTCGATTGGAGTTTGTCCTGTCCAGTAGAGTGCGGACGTTCCACGCCGCAAACGTGAAATATTGACGATGCTTAGTTCTCCGATTATACGCTCGACACCCCCTCCCGAAGATCCGATCGAGGGGATATTTTGGACGATGATTTTGTCTTACGAGTGATCCCTGCTAATTTCGTAATATCTTGAACCCTAAGGTACTGTATATAATATTCATAAAAATGCATACGAGTATATCAGCTCTCGATAAAATTATTCATATACAGGGTTTTTCACCACATACGACACGGAGTATTGTAGCTAAACGATGAGATTTTTACAAATTGTAAGTTTGGGGTTCGTCGAAGGACTATTAGAGCTACAATTTAAAAATATTTTTACAAGATACAGAGTGTCCCAAATAAATAAAAAATATCAAAGTTGTATTTTTTTAAATGGAACACCCTGTATATTATTACATTTTTAGTTTCTACGATTAAAATAAAGGTAAATTTGACTAAGGTTTATTAAACTTAAACCTTAGTCAAATTTTGTGAAATTGCAGTAAAAATTTGAAGGCTTCATTTCTCCAAGGGTATCAAAGTTTTTAATACTAAATATTTCCTGAAGTTTATTTTTTGATCAGTCATTGTGTTGCAATAATAAAAATTATACTACCTTATACAGAGTGTCTAAAAATTTATTTTAATTAATTACTAGCTTTAAACGGCAATAACTTGTTTAATTTAAATGGAATGCCCAGTATATTTTAGGAGAATCAGATGCACAATTAAATTGTCTATCAAATTGTATTATGCCATTTTTTACCTATCCCTTCAAGTTTTCGTAGAAAATGCATTTTCTTATAATTTAGACCTCATTTATCAATATATCCATGGAATATTGACATTTTAGATTGTTTTTAAAGCAACAAATGTACAAAATGTACAGACTAGTAATATTATCGTTTTTAGCATAACGATAATATTACTAGCCCATTTGTATGCAAAAAGAAAACTATTTAAATCTTTATAAAAGAGTATACCATTAATTAAATATAATATAGTCTATAAAATGAATAACTTTGAATTTTGACCGTTATTTTTTACCAACATGGCAAATATAAAATCCCTCTATCAAAAAAGTTAATGATATTCTTTAAATTGAGTGCCTGAACGAATCAGATAGGTGACTCTTTTTACATTCGTGAAATAGAAAAGGAAAATAATAAAACAAGTGACAGTTCTTCCTCTTCTTGAAAAAATCAACACGAAATGTCATAAATGGCAAAAGTAAAATGTCATCAGCTTTTGACATTTCTAAATATTAGACCAATGCCGTCTCTAATAGAACAGCCACGGAGCGAGATTTATGACGTCACGCTAGTTAGATACTACGGATTAATAAATATGTTGTAGAATACATGGAAAACATAATTATTCCTCGTATTTTTCGTTTGTGTTTTAAAAATGATATAGTTTACATGAAATATACATAATATACAGTTAATAAATACAATATAATATATACCTATTTATAGTAATAAATACTTTGGCAAATAAACTATGAACCATACAAATGCAGCAAATGTTTTACAATATACAAATAATGAATAGGTGGTACATAAGATAATGGGTAAAATGTAAAATATATTTTAAATTTTGGGGTTTGAAAACCGATCTAATTTAACAAAAAACATTCAATATCTACTAATTCTACTAGTGATGTATTATTATTTGCATTCACAAAAATTATTTATATATTATAATATTTACTGCAATTAATAAACTAATATAAACTTCTCAAAAGATGACCACATATTTTTTTAAATTATTATTCTTAACACAAAAACTATCTACATTGACTATGGAGTACGATTTCAGCCATATTGTAAAACATTTGCTGCATTTGTATGGATCATAGTTTATCTGCCAAAGTATTTATTACTATAAATAGGTATATTGTATTTATTAACTGTATATTATCTATATTTCATGTAGACTATACCATTTTTAAAATACAAACCAAAAATACGAGGTATAATTATATTTTCCATGTATTCTACAACATTTTATTAATCCGTAGTATCTAACTAGCGTGACGTCATAAATCTCGCTCCGTGGCTGTTCTATTAGAGACGGCATTGCGTCAGCATGGACGCAAGTTGCTAACCTAATAAAATTAACACTAGAAAAGCCCGCGGGAACTGTCAAATTCAAAGTTATTCGTTTTACAGACTATACCATTATTTCCGCCCATATAGGTACTAATTAATTACATACTTACTTATGTTCGTTAATAATTTATTATAAGTAAATGTGGATTTCAGTCAATAAATATATATATATATATATATATATATATATATATATATATATATATATATATATATATATATATATATTTTATATAACAAATCAATATAATAATAAGTTATCAAATTAAAGTCTCTGTTGTTATAAATAAGCATTTATTAAAAAATGAAATATCATTTTTAAGGTGTTACTTTTTATCACACTGTCTAATGCCCATACAAAATTCAGTTTTTTAGTATTTGGAGCAATTATTATTAATCAACGCAAACAGTCAGTTAATGCAGTTTGAATACTGGAATCATATTAATTGATCCTCTTTAACAAACAGTTTTTTTTTATTTTTTAATGAAATAAACGAATTATATCGACAATATTAGTATCTGTACTCTTTAAAAATTTGGTACATCTTTAAAAAGAATCTAAAATGTCAATAGTCCAGGGGTATATTGATAAATAAGTTCTAAATTACAAGAAAATGCATTTTCTACGGAAACTTAAAGAGATAGGTAAAAAATGGTATAATATAATTTGATAGACAATTAAATTGTGCATCTGATTCTCGTAAAATATACAGGGTGTTCTATTTAAATTAAACAAGTTATTGCCGTTTGAAGCTAATAATTATTTAAAATAAATTTTTAGACACTCTGAATAAGGTAGTATTATTTTTATTATTGCAACGCAATAACTGATCAGCAAATAAACTTCAGTAAATATTTAGTATTGAAAACTTTCATACCCTTGGAGAAATGAAGCCTTAAAATTTTTACTGCAATTTCACAAAATTGAAAATATTTCAAAAACGGTAAGGTTTAAGTATAATAAACCTTAATCAAATTTACCTTTATTTTAATCGTAGAAACTAAAAATTTAATAATATACAGGGTGTTCCATTTAAAAAAATATAACTTTGATATTTTTTACTTATTTGGGACACTCAGTATCTTGTAAAATTATTTTTAAATTGTACCTCTAATAGTCCTTCATCGAACCCAAAACTTACAATTTGTAAAAATCTCATCGTTTAGCTACAATACTCCGTGTCGTATGTGGTGAACAACCCTGTATACAACGGTAACTTTGTCGTTATCGAACATTTAACCCGCCCCCGGTAGAAAGTTTTAATCCGCATTCCCGCCTCGAGACATGCAAATACGGCACGTTTCCGACTCCTATCTTATTAGATCTTCAAATTAGACGTTTTAATTAAAACGTGTTAAATATAATTTTACTTCATTATGTATACAATAAAGTATGCGGCGCGGCCTTTGAAAGAGGAACAAGAAAATTAACCGAATTGTTGGAGTTTGGCGGAACTTCCTTGCTCTTTGCTCATCGTTTCGCCGCGGGACTGGGCCAGGAGATGATTTTCGAGGTTACGAAACAAGATTTTCTGCTTTGTAATTTTAAAACAAAGCAGAACGAAAAGAAATCTTTTTAATACAAAATTGTAATAGGGATGTTTTTGAATGTTACTAAACACGTTTTTTTTAACTGAATATGTTTTCATAAAAAGTATAAGTGGATGCTATTAAAACTTTTATATACATACATTTTAATATATTTATTTTATATATAGGTATATATTAATCGGTTTAAAACGTTCTACTTCTTCCGATGCCATCTCTCCATGCCGTTCTGTCTCTCCATGCACCGTCTCCGAGAGCTCTTTCCTCCATAAAAGTGTCAATCTTCTTCCTGGAGGTTTCCAGTTTAAGATTTGCTTTGGAATTCTTATTTCTGCCATTCTTTGGACACGCCCGTACCATATAAGTTGTCTGTTCTTTATCTCGTCCACAATTGTATGTTTAACTTCCATAATCTCTCTTATGCGTTCATTAGTTATTCGTTCAAGTCTTGATTTGCTTGCTTCTCTCCTCCAAAAATCTATCTCTGTAGCCTCCAGCATTCGTTTTGTTGTGTCCTTAATTGGCCACATTTCACAGCTGTATGTGGTTATAATAAATGTATGTAATAAATATGTATAATTAATGTTTTGTTCCTGTTGTTTAGCTTCTGTCCCACAGTATCCCATTTAATACCGTGATAGCATTCCTCCTAAGTTGGTTTCGTTCTTTAATTGCCGTATCCAACAGTCCATCATTTGTGATTTCCATACCCAAATATTTGTATTTTGTGCAGCACTTTCTTCCCTTCTTCCAGTATTAGGTTTTGTTGTTCTCCTCCGTAACACATTTATTCTGTTTTGTTAGTATTTAGTAGTTACACGTTTATGCTTATATCGTCTTGATTATGCTAACCATAAGTAGAGTCAAAACGCCGTTGAGACATTATTAACGGAAATTAACGTTTTATATATTTTGAATGAACCTTTTTGAACCTTTTGATTTACCTCTGCCTTTTATATATTACCATGAAATACAGTTTCATGACATGTCACTCTAAGTTTTACATAACCAAATTGTCACGTTAGATCGATGTCTTTTTAGACAGACGTTACTTGTTTTGTTATATTATTCAATTCATTATTCGAATTCGCAGAACGTTGTTAACAAAAGTTTCATTTTAAAATAAAATTTTAATCAATCACAATTGTTTATCTCCATCATTTACCGGACTAATAATACAGAAATTACAGCTCAATTACAAACAATTCATTATTTATAGTGATTTACAGTTTTTTTTATTAATTTATTAAATTATGCGAATATTCTCGGTTTGAAATAAATATCACAGTGTCCTCCAATGAAAATGCGAGTTATATATATATATATATATATATATATATATATATATATATATATATATATATATATATATATATATATATATATATATATATATATATATATATATATATATATATATATATATATATAGGGTCCTACAACTTCTGCCCCATCCCGCATTTTGACCTCCATATTGTTCGATTTTGCCATTCTTCCTGGTTAATAGCTCTATCTCTCATGTACTGGTCTACTCCATCTAACCACGTAGTGGTAGGTCTTCCTCTTTTCCTTCTGCTTTGTGGACGATACTCCATTGCCCTTTTTGGCCGTCTTTCCGCTCCCATTCTTTTTACGTGCACATACCATAGTAGCTGTCTCGATTCGATGTTGTCGGTGCTGGCATATATTCGCCTTATTCTTTGCCTGATCTCCCCATTTCTAATGTGCTCCATCCTTGATATTCGACACGCTCTTCTGAGAAAGTCCGTCTCCACTGACTCGACCATCCTTCTTTCTTTTGATGTAAATTGCCAGCATTCGGCACCGTATGTTAAAATTGGCTCTACGATTGCTTTGTAAATCCTTAGCTTTGTTTGGATGGATGTTTTATTTGACCACAGGAGAGGGTTTAAAAGACCGATTACTTTCTTCCCTTGTTGAACTCTGCTATGTATATCTTTCTTGGAGTTCCCTTCTTCAGATATAATACTTCCTAAATATTTATATTCGCTACACCTTTTAATTTCATGTATGTGTAGTTTCGGTTTTTGTGAGGTTGATATTGAGTCCCCATCTATCGTATTCTTCCTCAAGTTTCCTGAACATATAGTCGGGATCCTCACAACCTGCAATGATAACTTGGTCGTCTGCAAAAAACAAGGTCGATAGACAGTGGTTGTCAATTAAAACTTTTTCTATTCCCATAGCTCTACTCTTCTTTCTCCAGTTTTTCAATGCCTTCTGGATATATATTTGAAATAAGGTAGGTGATAAACTGCACCCCTGTCTGAGTCCTTTAGATGTCAGGAAGGATTCCGATAGGAACTTCCCCTGTCTGATCATATTTTTTGGATTTTTGTACATATTCCAGATTGCATTGATATATGTTTTACTCACATTTGTCTCAACCAAGATTTCAAATAATTTCTTCAAAGGCATCCAGATGCATACCAGATACGTGTCCAAATTTCGAGCTCTCCTTTTTTCAATTATTTGTTGTAACACAAATATGTTGTCTATACAAGAACGCCCAGCGCGGAAACCACCTTGTTCTTCTATTTCTTCGAAGCTTTCTTCTACTCTCTCTTTTAATATCCTGCCATACAACCTTCCAATTGAGCTTGTCAAACTAATGCCTCTGTAGTTGCTACATCTTTTTTGTCTCTTTTCTTAAAAATAGAGCTGATGTACGCCAGATTCCAGTCTTCAGGAATGTTGTCGTTTTTTATCAGGCATCTGTTGAAGATATCAGCTAGTATTTCCAATAATATATCGGGTCCCTGCTTTATTAGCTCAATTAAAATGTTTCCCGGCCCCGCAGCCTTTCCATTTTCCATTTTGAAAATGCGAGTTACTAACTCTAAATCCTAATTCTGAGCTGGCAAAAGAGCTAGATGCTTTACCTAGATCGTTGTTCAGAAACTACAAACCTATCGATAAAAATATGCATGAAATGAAGGTTGGTACAATATCAAGTTTATTATAGTGATATTCTTAGCCGCGTATAGCACAGATCGTTACCCAATGTTCCCACAAGCTTATTTTTCGGGTAGATTATCACAAGATAGCGGGATTAAATTGCTTTACAAAGGGGTAGATCTACCCCGAATAGGGTAGCTGTGGCAACACTGCCGCTATCACTTTCGCTCGCATGCGTCTCGCGGCCGTCATTTAGGGCCGTGTGTCACGCAGCATTGTTTAGAAATCTTGAATTAATAATTAAGTCCAATTGACGTATCCTAATATTTTTTACAAGTAGTGTAGTTACAAGTAGTAATACAATTTGCATAGATTCAATGAACATGCAAAACTGCATGCATGTATACGTCCTATTTTAATTATGTCACCGTGTATACTTATATAATTTATGTTAAAATTCACGTAGTACAAAGTCAAAATTACGTTATCAAGTTTGATTTAGTTCTGAAAATATCTAAAATCGGCGCTACCCACCTGCATATTGGTTTTGATGTTCACCTTATTTACATAATATATACAGTATACGTTTCGCAGCTCTTACCCTTAGTATTCGAGATTGCTTGACTCCATTTCGGCCCCTTAAATAATCAAAATGCTACATATACGACATTTTGGCTTTATATAAAGTTATATAGTTTCTTTTAGATAAAAGAAAACAGGAATATTCTTTTAACAACGACACTATTGAAAAATATGTAAATTGCCTATATGCAGGCTTTGATTGGATTCTTAATAAATTAGAGAATGTGGGTTTAGATGACGGTTTAACTTATTGCCTGGATTAAATAAATTGAACCTTAATGAAGCAGCATTTCACCACGACGCAATGATAGATATAGTTAATGGCGCTTAATTTTAAGGAATGAATAGTTAAATAAATTTTAGATATCTAATAAATGAGAAGTACCGTATGATCGAGAAAAAACGGCGTCAAAGGCGGCTTAAGAATGACTATCAATGCTATTTTTGACGAGATAGAACTCTAGACGTCAGTTACTGAGAATTGACATAAAATTTGTCAAAAATTAATACCTTATATAGAAAAACCAGAAAAGAATAGAAAGTTTCCAGATACACATATCTATTTCCAAAAAATTGTTTTTTGAAATGTTTCGATCTGCACCAGTTCTACTCAATAAAAAATCGATATTAAATCATCCTTAATGCATTAAACGCCTTTTTCAAAATAAAGAAGAGTAAGGCCAGTAAGACTCCAACATTTTCTTCAACTCAACAGTCGGGGTATGGGATTTCCCAGGCTCGCTTTATAGCGATCCTCGTCTGTGTGTCATCATCTATATAAACGCTCAACCGTAGGTAGTTAATTCTACCATCCGGCCGGATAGCCCTGGCAGCTGTGGCCATTAAACTAATATACTACTACTACTAACCTAACTAAATCTCGTCGTCCGACAAGCCTCCGACCCCTCCAACCGAAACATTTCGTCAAAATTTTTGATTATTGTGCTGTTAAAATATACGGATTAGCCTTTTATTATTATTTCATACACACTAGACCGTTCAGATTTACTAATATTGCATTGATTGTAGCTGTAAATAAAAATGTGTGTTTAATACCAGTAAATAATCCGTTAGTTGATGAAAGAAGTAATCGACAAAATTCGTGTTTATCGACAAAATTAATTGTAGGCTTTTAAATTTTGCTTAATATGGTCATATTTTACAATATTCAACTCATAATTGTTGATACTTCTGGTGGACGATGTTCAATTTATACATATATAAATTATAAACAAACCAAATTGAAACAATAAGGTGAGAGACAATAAGGTGAGATAGTAATTTTTACGAAATCCCTGTATTATTACTTCTTTACTTATAGAGTATCTGTTCCTGTGTATGCCCAAGTTTCTGTTTTCCAAGAAGCATATTAATTAAATGAACAAAACTGTGTCCAAGAAATAATCTATTGCATAGAGGATTTAATGAAAACAAAATTGATGATGCTGTAATCACAAAGTTCCATGCAGGAATCAATGGTTATTGCTAAAATATGTTATTGGTGTATTGTCAATTTTATTTACTTATATATTACATTATTTAATCTCAATAATTTTAGGCTGGTAAGTCGTTTATTTACATACCTAACTTTTAACGTAACTACTGGTAGATTGTAGGAAATAATATACACTTTGGAACAATTGAAGTAAATAAATGAATTAATATAATACATACATCAAGAAGTAATATATAATTTTGGAAAAAGTGTGTGTTAATCACTTTCGAAAATCATAATTGTTTTTTTTTAGTAAGTCGCAGAACTTAGACAAATAATTTAGGTTTGTTATTAAATTAAATGTAATAAGTACAGATTTAGACTCTTGAACCAGGCATAGTATATTGATTAGTAGGGTCCACAGTAAAAAATATTTTGTAATACCATTCGAAAGAAAATACAGACCTATATTATACTGTTTATAAAGTGAGTTTCATGGTAACATAACTTAAGAAAACAATTAATATGCATATGTCAATCATAAGAATAGAATCTATTAATTTAATGAACTATACCCATAGTACTCGGCAAACAGTAAACCAAACCAAAGAAACTAAGACTTACAGTATTTTAATTTTATCATTTAATAAATAAATACAATATAAAATTTAAAATGCCAATTTTTTTTATTTTAAAACAAGTGATTTATATATGTATAAACAATTTAAAATTCTTTATCATTTAATTTATTGCCCACATCTTCCGGGATTATAAGGCTAATATTTTGCTGCTTATAGTACCTATATCTCAAAAAAAATTAATTAGACTAATTAATGATTAAGTATCCCTGTATTTTTTAATGTTGAATCTTATGGACTGAAAAAACTGCTGATGATATTTCTACTTTCACTGACTGAAGATGCAGAAACCTAGAAGAAATTCAAAAACAAATTGTACAAACATAACGGATGACTATACATTTCGGTAAGTCAATATCGACAAAGCTTTGATTACAGCATCACCTATTTGGATTTCTTTAAATCCTCTATACAATAGACTATTTCTTTGACATAGTTTTGTTCATTTAATTTGTTTCTTAGAGGTTATACACAGGGGTAGATATTCTATAAGTAAAAAAGTAATGTATAAGTAATAATACAGATTCTTAAAAATATCTCACCTTACCGTTTCTAGTACTTCCATTTAGTGTGTTTATATTTTATACATGTATAAAATTGAACATCATCCACCAGAAGTATCAACAATTATGAGTTGAATATTACAAAATATGACCATATTAAGCAAAATTTAAAGGCCTACAATTAACTTTGTTGATTAACACGATACTTCTTCCATGAACTAACGGGTTATTACTAGTAATTGAACACACATATTGGTTTACAGCTACAGTATTAGTAAATCTGAAGGGTCTAGTCTGTATTAGACAATTACAAAAGGATAATCCTTACTTAAAGGATACATTTTAACAGTAGAATAATCCAATTTTTGTTAACTCTAGACGTTATCGAAATGCCTGGGACTGGGACGGGTGATAGTTAGGTTAGAGCCTTTTTGATTTTTCTCTTCTTTACTTTTAAAGACGCATTCTGTATTAATTACGATTTACTGGATTTACCTAATATAGATTTTTTATTAATTAGAACTGATATAGTTCAAATTATCAGAAAAAATATTTTTTGGATATAGATTTCTGTATCCGGAAACTTACTATTATCTTCTAGATTTTCTACATTTAGTATTAATTTTAATTAAAATTTAATTTTTTTGAAGATCTTTAAAGTGAAAAGAAGAAGAATTTTAATTAACTAAAAAAATCAAAATAAAGTTAATTAACTTTGAGCAGAGTTCGACCTCGTCAAAAATAGCATCGATAGTCATTCCCCAGTCGCCTTTGACGCCGTTTTTTCTCGATCATACGGTATAAGTTAATCTGCAACAAAAGAAGCTATGAGGTGAATCGAAAAACAAATTATCAAGAAAAGATGCACCTTAATCATAAAGCGGTTTTAAGTTCCTTGCTTTGTTAAACCATTCCACAGGGTGTTTCAAAATTTCGCTTTTCCTCGTATAATAGACAGATAGTAAAGATTTTAGAAATCGTACCCCGTTTCAGTGAATTCGTAGTTATAATACGTCTCATGTTGCGTTATATCATACCTTCTAAAACTTGCATACGAGAATAATTTATTTATGCTAAAATTCACCTATAGCGCAAAGTCAAAATTACATTATCAAGTTTGATTTACTTCTGAAAATACCTACGATCGGCGCTTCCCACATGCATATTGGTTTTGATGTTGGCCTTATTTACATATTCAGTATACGCTTCGTGGCCCTTATCATTAATATTCGAGATTATTTGACGTTTATGCACCAACATACGCCACTCCGGCGCCTCAAATGATAATTAAAAAACTACTTATGAAAAGTTTAATGGATAATTAATTAGTTGATGCAAATGGGAAAAGTTTCGAAGTTTTGTTCTGGAGTTTGTCGTTGGAAGGAAAAAATGAAAAATGCTCTTAACAATGAAGTTATTTAAAGATATGCAAATTCGTATTACGTAAACTTTGATTGGATTCTTAATAAATTTGTGAACGTGGGTATAGATGGCGGTTTGACTTATTGCCTGGATTAAATAAATTGAGCCTTAATGAAGGGGAATTTCACTACGAAACAACGTTAGATATTGTAAATGGCTGTGGGTTTTAGAGAGTGGATATTTCAATAAATGCCAGATACTTAAGAGTATGAAGTGTATATAAACTCAGCGGGAGGTCCGTTAAAAGTTAAAAGCCACAAAAATTCTTACATACTTATTAGAGATGCATACACACATTGAAAGGCCTAAATATTATTTAAACAATTTATACAGCGTTTCCCACACAATAGACAGTTTTAAATATTTTTAAGGATCTAATATAGATACAAATTTGAATGTTTCAAGTTAAGGTTATTTCCATGTGTACTCTTTTTTTTTAAATATTTTTCACTTTATGAATCATAGTACTGTATGATCGAATAAAAATGGTGTCAGCGATGGCGATGAAATGAAGATCGCTGTCATTTTATATGTAAAATTATATAGGAAATGCCATCGCTTCGTCATTTCATAGCCATCGCTGACGCCGTTTTTATTCGATCATACGGTATTATTATTGTAGGAGAGATGGTTTTAAACCTAAGAGTTGATCTCTACTACGTCCAACAATAGCCGATACAACTTCCCAACTTAAAACATCTCTTCTAGAATAACTCCAAGAAAATAATAATATCTTTCATGACACTGACAGACTGACATTACAAAAATAATAAACACTATTTCATATAGGTGTGTTCATAACGACCAAATCAAAGTTAAAAACTGCGCGTACACTAATAAGAACCAAAACAAAGACTTGATTTTAATGCTAAAATTGGTATTAGTTACAGTCTTCTTCGCCAAAAAATTATCGATGAAAGATGCATCTTGATCATAAAGTGGTTTTTAAATTCCTTTCTTTGTTAAACCAGTCCACAGGGTGTTTGGTTGGAAAATTGCGCTAAAAAAATACAACATTTTGTTTTTCCTCCTATAATAGACAGATTAGGGAAAATAATGCATTCTTATGTATAGTACGTCTCATTGTCATTGTCTTATGTATAGTACGTCTCGTACGTCATTGTGTCGCACCATCCTTTATACCTTCAAAAACTTTGGATACGGGAATTTATTTATGCTAAAATTCACATATAGCGCAAAGTCAAAATTACATTATCAATTTTGATTTACTTCTGAAAGTACCTACGATCGGCGCTTCCCACATGTATATTGGTTTTGATGTTGACCTTATTTACATATTCACTATACGCTTCGTTGTCCTTATCGTTAATATTCGAGATTACTTGACGTTTATGCACCAACATACGCCACTCCGGCGCCTCAAATGTTAATTAAAAAACTACTTATGAAAAGTTTAATAGATAATTAATTAGTTGATGCAAATGGGAAAGGTTTCGAACTTTTGTTCAGGAGTTTGTCGTTGACAGGAAAAAAGGAAAAATGTTTTTAACAATGAAGTTGCTTAAAGATATGCAAATTTATATTACGTAAACTTTGATTGGATTCTTAATAAATTAGAGAACGTGGGTATAGACGGAGGTTTGACTCATTGCCTGGATTAAATAAATTGAGTCTTAATGAAGCGGAAGTTTACTACGACACAACGTTAGATACTGTTAATGGCGGTGGATATTTAAATAAATGCCAGATACTTAATAGTATGAAGTGCATATAAATATACCTCAGCGGGAGGTCCGTTAGAAACCGCAAAAATTCTTTCATACTTATTAGAGATTCATACACATTTTGAAACGCGTAAATATTATAAATAATTTCTACAGCGTTTTCCATACATTGATGTTTTTAAGGATCTAATATAGATACAAATTGGAATGTTTCAAGTTAAGGTTATTTACATAATGTGTACTCTTTAAAATATTTTTTACTTTCTGGAAAAATTATATTATTACTGTAGGAGAGATGGTTTTAAATCGAAAAGTTGATCTCCGTTACGTTCAACAATAGTCGATACAACTAGTGAACTTACAACCATCTTCTGGAATAACTGCCAACAAATAATAATGACAATGACAATGACATTTTCATGAAAATGACATTACAAAAACAATAAACACTATTTCATAGGTGTGTTCATAACGAAAAAAGAATGGAACATACTGAAAAATGGTCCTACAGAAGTGGCGCCATCTATTGAGTAGGGCTTGTTTTAAATGGATCGAAGCAGGAGCTTTTTAAATGAGCTTATTTATTGAATGTTGCTCTAAAATAATTAAATTTGATTATTAAATCTTATTTTTTACACAAATTCAACAATACTAATAACAAGTATCGTTGTGATGTGTAAAAAATAAGATTTAACAGTATAATTTATACAATTATTAATAAAATATTATTTATTATTTAAAGTTTTTATTTATAAGTCAAATATTTAAACATCGTTTATTATAATAAAACAAGACCAACGTAATACGCACAAAGTTTTGTAAATGGAGTAAATATAAATAGGTCCTTAAATGATGGCAAAAATAAAAGACTTACATTATATTTTTAGGGCCACAAACAAAATAAATTTTCTAATTAAAACACATATACAAAGAATATACCTAGCTAGAAAAAGAATGGACTCTGCCATACTGAAAAATGGTCCTACAGAAGTGACGCCATCTATTGAGTAGGGCTTGTTTTAAATGGATCGAAGCGCGGGCTTTTTAAATGAGCGTATTTATTGAATTTTACTCTAAAATATATAATTGAATTTGATTATTAAATCTTATTTTTTACACAAATTCAACAATACTAATAACAAGTATCGTTGTGATGTGTAAAAAATAAGATTTAACATTATAATTTATGCAATTATTAAATAAAATTAAAGCCAAACATGTGTAAATATTATTTATTATTTAAAGTTTTTATTTATAAGTCAAATATTTAAACATCGTTTATTATAATAAAACAAGACCAACGTAATTCGCTCAAAGTTTTGTAAATGGAGTAAATATAAATAGGTACTTAAATGATGGCAAAAATAAAAGACTTACATTATATTTTTAGGACCACAAACAAAAAGAATTGTCTAATAAAAACACATATAACAAATTATAGTTTGAAAAACGTTTTGATAATCATTTTAGATAATATTATGATTGGCGCTATGACAACGACAATATTTTTTGAGAATTTGACAATAGTATGACAATGGCCGTTGGAAACTATGGAAACTACAAAAAAATCTGATTGAACGCCATCTGGCAATAACAAGTAGCAACTTCTTAACCTAAAAATTAAATGCACTACCACCTAGCGCCCGAGGCTGGAACTATTTTATTTGAAATTTCCGTGGAAACGGTGGAACCGCTTTTGCTATTTTACTTTCCGGTCCCTGTTTGTAATATTATGATTGGCGCTATGACAACGACAATATTTTTTGAGAATTTGACAATAATATGACAATGGCCGTTGGAAACTATGGAAACTACAAAAAAATTCTGATTTAACGCCATCTGGCAATAACTAGTAGCAACTTTTTAACCTAAAAATTAATTGCACTACCACCTAGTGGCTATGGCTGGAACTATTTTATTTGAGATTTCCGTGGAAACGGTGGAACCGCTTTTGCTATTTCACTTTCCCGCCCCGATAACGACCAAATCAAAGTCATTTCCATTGCCTGGAAACTTATATAGTGAAATTTTGATAAAATAATTTAGTACTCACTAAAAACACGGTATGTCGCTAGTGGTAGGAAAAATAATTTTTAGAGGTTACTAGTTTATTTGGTTGCCTGTGATATGCATATACAGGGTGTTTCCTAATTAATCTAAAAAATAAAAAATTGTTAGAAAACGGCTTAAGGCGGGCTCTTAATAAGTATATTTATTTTTTTCTCGGCAACCGTTTGATGAACAAGAAAAACTCAAAAGATCAATTTTGTTGAAAAAGGATGGCCAGTCAAGAAAAAAATATATTTTCTTTAAAAAAGCAGTAGTGTACCATTTATGTTAAGCAAAATATCGATTTTTTTTTTAATTTTTAACACCCTGTAGATCAGAAAGGAAGTACTTTAGACCCAATGGTTATATAAAAATTGTTTTAAGAACACATGAGGAATCACACCACAATTTTTTAGACTAATTAGAAAACACCCTGTCTATTGTCAACTTGGCAATGATTGTTGATAAATCAAAAAATACCTTTTCTGTGAAAAAAGCCCGATTTTCGCAGGAAAAATCTTGGTTTTTATTGAATTTGGGCCTGCGTCTGCAAATACCGGTATGTTTTTTAAGATTCTATCTATCTAAATTTTAAATATCATAGTTAGAAATAGTTTTATTATTTCTTAAATGTAAAAATGGTATACTTGTAAGTTTTATCAAATATTGTGATTTACTTTCTACCTTGTAGTCAAAATTTATATTTAATAAACTGTAAAATATATATATATATTCTTATGTTTTATTAAAGTTACTCTGATATACTAATATATCAGTGTAACTTTAAAACTAAATCCTTTGAAATGAAATATAAACATAAAAAATATTTACAGCAGAAAAGGCGAAGGCGCTGGGTTAAACGTAGTCTCTACTAAGAACACGGAGGGGCGCTTTGACCCAAAATTTTACTATTAAGTTTCATATTTATCTTAATAGAAGATTATTTTCTTTTATCTATGGTCATATCAAAGTCATTATAAATCAAAGTCATGTTTTTTTGCACTATTCTGTACTTATATCGTCGAAAACTACGCGTATAAGGACCAAAACAAACCTTTGAAACAAACGCATGATTGTAATGCTAAAAATGTTATTGGTTGTTACCGTCTTCTCCAACCAAAAATCGATGAGATAAATCACAAAAAAATTATCAAGAAAAGATGCATCTTGCAACACTAATTACTAAGGGCTAATTAAAATGATATTGCCTTGCGTACTCAAGTGATATGACTTACCGGCATCCGGCATACCTATTCGCGGTGTAAATATCTTGCAGGCATAACTGCTGCAGACCTGTTAAATCTCATCCATAATGCAAGTACCAGAGTAAAGGGTTTGCCGCTGCTAGTGTGTATACGCCGTATGCGCTATTAAAACCATTAGTTCTCACTGATTAATAGACACAGGCTGCAGTTCTCAAAAGGATTTAATTATATAGTGAGTTATATGTAGTCTGCAGGGAATGTAAAAGAGAAGCAACTGAAAAATAAACAATTCTACCGTAACACTCTTTACTTTAAACTCTAGATGCATATTTCAATAACCATATTAGAATCATCAACATGTGATTAAATCAGAGAATCAATGCTGCTGGGAATGATAATATAGTAAAAAAGGTGTATTCTAATTTGGTACGCATAGGTTGCACTACCATGTATAATATTTCAAAAGTTGTAATATCAGAATTTATATTTAAATTTACGTAAAATAAAGTCAGAATTCCATTACCAAGTTTTATTTACTTCTGAAAATACCTATGATCGGTTTTTCCCACATGCATATTGATTTTGTTCATCAGCAGCGTTGTTACAAGGGCAAAAATGTTTGTATTATAAATGGTGTCGAAATTGTACTTTTTTAAGTGGGATTGTACATTTTTGGTGCAAAAATGTGGGGTCATGTGATCTCTCTATTTACCTTTTTACCAAGTTTTGGTACGTAGGGTGCATCCACACTATCCTAAAAACAGCGGTACGGCGTATTGGCTTAACGACCTTGAATCGATTTCCTGCAATTCTATTGGCTGAAATTTTTGCCAGGTGAATTTGACAGATAAAATTTCTGACAGATGAATTTTTCAGCCAATAGAATTGCTGGAAATCGATTCAAAGTCGTTACGCCGATACACCGCTGCCGATCCGCTTTTTTTAGGATAATGTGGATGCACCCTCACAGAATTATACACCATATGCTGTCCTCCTTTCACGCAGTTGAGCAGCTCTGAACTGTTCAAGAATGCGATACTCTCCCTCCATTCAATTGAGTCATAAAGTTCAGAACTGGCTCCGCGCCATATGGAAGCACCAGGCTATCTCGCACAGCTCCTTTCAGAACCGTTCTGAGCAGCCCAGGGCGTAAAGCTCTGGAACTTGAAATTTGCAAATGGAGGACAGCAATACAGAAGCTACAAAGAGCTTTGAATAGCATTGGTTAAATGGGAACTAATTGCGTGACGTCACGTTTGACATCGGAACACAATAGATCTCTAAGGTCGCAGTGATTAGCCCCCCTCCTACTCACCGCATGGATATCAAACTTACGTTTGACATCCGTGCGGCTTGAACAGCATTTCAAGTGATGTATAATTCTGTGCCTCTGCTCCTAGCAACCTGCATTTCAAATCCACGCATCGCGTATCACCGTTTGTCTAAAAATATGTACGTGGATTTAAGTTTGGGTTTGAGAAGTAAGAATTGTACATTTTTTCTTGCAATTGTACCTATGTACTCCTTGACTATCAAATGTACCCAAAATAGTACAATTGTACCTATTGTAACAACACTGTCATCAGTGAAAAAATTTTGATGTGCGTCCTGAGTTTAAAATAAAGTAGGTATACTGGGTGCTGGGTTTTGAAAGAACAGTCTCCCGAGTACAATGATAATGCCACACTTAAAATTTTTGTTGTTTCGGACATTTAAACACAATTTATTTAAACTAATTTCAAGTCCGGCTCTGTTTTTTTAAGTATTTAATTTATTCATCGTTACAATATTGATAAACTTTCAAACTTAACAATGACGTGGCGTAAAAAATTGAATACGGAAAATCAAATGCAATAAAATCATAAAAAATAATATAAAATAAATAATATAAATATATATAATATCGATATAAACAATCAAATCATTTCCTCAGAAGATGGATTGTAAATGGTAGGGCAGTATAATGGCAACGGGGTTCCAGGACCTGTCGTCAAGGGACGGGGAGGGGGGGTTACTTGACGTCATTTGTAAAAGTGAAATCAATACATCTCAACATTTACAATAAAGAGTATACAAAATACATTCGGAAGTATAAGAAGAAAGTTCAAAGAGCTATAACTAAAATTGAACGAAACATAAATTTGTGCAATAGGGAAGGTGGTAACCCTTTCGAACAAGCAGAACATTAGGAAGTAGTTAGTAGAAGTTTATTTATTTATAATATCTATGATTAATATTATGCATATTATTAGATCGCACATTGAGATTTCAAATTCACAATAAAAAAGGTTAAAAATGATATCTTTAAATTGCTGGCCTGGATATTATTTACTTGAATTTTCCAATTGGCTCGATTTTCCTTATTCAAAAAATAGCGCTGATCGATATTGTTGGAATGAATATAATCAGATTAAATAATTAAAAAAAAAACGAGTCGGACTTGAAATTATTTTACATAATAATTAAATAGTTTTGTTGTTGTCATAGTACTCAGAAGACCGAGTTCTTTCAAAACGTGAAATAAAATATGCAGATTCCTGTTTAAAAAAATTAAGTTGACCTCTGTATCTCACAGATTATCAGCTAATTCGAAAATCTAAAAATATTATCAGATAGCCCTAATAAAGTGGCTATGAGAATATGCAATTAGTTCTTTGATTTTCTAGAAAGTAACGACAGGAAAAAATAAAATTGATTTTCAAAAAAATCCGTATTTTCCAAAAACTCAGCAATCCTTGAAATTTTTAAAACTTTTTTGATGGCATCTTAGTGAATATCCCAAGGTGCAACTTTGCCCCAATTTAACCATATTCGTATCTATTACGGTTATTGAGATACCAATGTTCGTACCTCGAATTTGTAGCACCCTGTATATATCTTACCGTATGTACGATAATTTATTTCACAACTCATTGTCAGTTCGAAAATAATACGACTCTTTGGTTGTGGTATACTTATCTCCTATATTTAGATTCTTTTATTTCTACCTCGTTATTAAGTATCTAACGTTTATTTAAATATCTATAGCTATTAAAATCAAACCCTATTAACTACATCTAACGTATCAAAGTGATATTCCGCTTCATTAAGGTTCAATTTATTTAATCTAGCCAATAAATTAAACCGCCATCTATACTCACGTTCCCTAATCCATTAAGAACCCAATCGAAGCTTGCGTAATATTAATTTGCATATTTTTGAATAATTTCATTGTTAAGAGCTCTTCTCTTCTTTTTTTCTTTCGACTTTATGTCACCGACAAACTTTAAAACAAAATCTCAAAACTTTTTCATTACTTTTTCTTTATTTACATTACCTAATTATTTATCCATAAAATTTTTACGAGTGGTATTTTAGAAGCTTTAAGGCGCCGATATGGCTACTATTGCTGGATAGTCGTTAAGCAAATAAGTGTACACTGTAAGTAAAGTTCGATATCTTCTTACAGTGCCATACTCTCTACAGAGCGTCGGCTACCTGTGATCGCATGTATACCTGTGATGTGTGTCATCAGTGTTTCACAAGTACACGGGACCTACAGTTTATCACCGAAGCCGAACGGCACTATTGGAGAGGCTGTAAAAGGCAAATATACTCAAGGTGGTTTGGCTTCCATTGGCTTCCTTGAGGTGGCGGCTCGCTGGTCGTCCTATTTAGAATAAATAAATATTTCTATTTAAATAAATAAATCGACAGTACTGGCTGAGGATCGAACCCAGTACCATCTAGGGTTCAGAATGGGGAAATGCCGGTACCGAAAGAACCGGGAATTCCCGGTTCTTTCGAGACATCAAAGAACCGGGACTCAAAATTATTAATTCCCGGTTCTTTTGGTACTTTCAGGACTGGGGTAATAATAAATAAAAACATATTTTTTGTTACGTGCGAAAGACTTTCGATACTTTCTAGTGGTCTAAATCAAACTCTTCTAAATAAGTAATGATGCTATCTCTTACTGTTCTTACTTCTGAAGTTATTTTGAAGTTTCTATAATGTTTATTAGCAATTTATTAATGAAGTTTAAATATATTGTTTTATTATCCATACATATATAAAAGCTCAAAGGGTTTTTTTGTTACATCCATCCCGCCGAAATCGCTTCACCAATCTTGATGATTCTTTTTTTTAAACGAAAAGTATATATGTCTAGATTTGTTATGAAGTATTTTTATATTGTTTAATGGCTATTTCTTTGTGTAAAACGACTAAATACTAAAACATACCTGAAAAACACCTACACACAATACCACCAGAAATGAATTATTTGTCATTGTCAGTGGTGTGTCAGATTATATATCAAGTTTTTAGATATTTTAGGGGTCAGTTTATATCGCCAGCTTTAGATACATAAATATTAGCATAAAAGTTCGTTTGAATGATATTAGTGATTAGAGAATTAGCTACGTAAAGCGATTTTAGGAAATGCATCCTCTTAGAGTGTAAAATTATGTCGAATAATTTGCTGTACAAAAATTCCTTACTATCTGGTCTAGAAGAATGAAATTTTATAGAAAGAATTAGAAGAGATTTTTGAAATTCATCAACCAAATGGATAAAGTTAGTAAAAATGTATATAAACCTTCGTGACCTCTGGATTATACACATAAAAATTTGCAAAAAGGATAATTTAAAAGACATAAGTTAATTATTTGGACAGAGCGAATTTATGAAATTCAAACCCTTATGGAGTAGAATAGGGAATGAAAGTTTGCTATACGAAAAAATGCATTACTATAACATCTAGAAGTATAAAATTTTATACAAGGGTTTATTTAGTGACATCAATAATATAAACGAAACATTTCTTTTTCAAATCATCCTTCTAGGAATAACAAATAATGCATAAAGAGTGTATTAGTGCTCTTGAAAAATAAAAAAAAATCAGGGGAGTATATCAAGAAAAGCGACAATTGAAAACTTCAAATATTCAATTGAAAACTTTATACGTCAAAGCTATTTATTTTAGTAATACAGTTTATATGGGACCATAGGTAGGGTTCTATCCATAATCATTTCACTATTTATGTTTTTCGAGAGATTTTCTTTTTTCAGATTTTTCAAAATTTCCACTTTAGTTTTAGTCAAAAATAACAAAATCGATTTTTTGAAGGATATTCAGGGCGAGTCTTAAATAAGTGCAATTATTTTTAGCGGTAGTATATTTTGACCCCAGAAACACTGTTATGAATTTTTTAGCAAAAATCTTCATGGAAAATTTGAAATTTTTTGATAAACTATTTAATATAATAATTATAACTATAATTTAAGCAAAAATATATTTTTTTTAATTTTTAAAGTAAAATAACTAGATTATTTTGGAGTTATGTGAAAAACGGTAAAGAGAAAATGTGTTTCTTTTATCGAGATCTACCAGCCGTGAAAATGTTTGCACTTATTCATGACTCGCCCTGTATAATACCCAGAAAATCGACAATTGCTAACTTTCATATGAAACACGAGTAGCTCTAAAACTTTTAAATCATACTTTAAATAGTGCATTTGTAAGGCTCACTAGCTCTATATGTAAAGAGAGTTAAACAATCATTTAAATCAATACATGAACGATTCGAGGTGTAACGCGAACGTAGTCGCGGGAAAAAGCTAGTTTAGTATAATATTACTAAATGTATTAGTTACATTTTTTTGTATTATATTTTTATATTCATTTGCATCTTACATTGAAAATGTTAAGTTTTTTTTTGCAAATTTAGTTAAGTTGTTTTTTTTTTCACTTGTGATTGTTTGTGTTCAAGTTTACTTTTTTATGACTTAATAATTTGATATTATTTTTATTAATTATTGCTCGGTACACCGCAAGTTTTGTTTTTGTGCGCAAGTCATGATTGTAGAAAACCCTGTCTTTTAATTTCCAGAATGCTCTTGAGGCGCTAATTCTGTGCTAAATTTCATAGTCGATATTGGCCTTTTCCTAAATCAAATTGCCTTGGTAATTCAATTTGGCTACATATTCCAATTGTTCTTCTCCGATTGATAGCACTATTATGATTTTCCGGGGGAGTGTACAGGGTGGGTCAAATTCGACGCTTTTAAATGGAAACACCCTTTTCTATAGGAGATAAACAAAAACTAATATCGGTGTCTGGAGCTCAATTTTCATCAAAAACATAATGGTGAAAACCGCATATCGATATCTGTTACCGTTTCGGAGTTACGGGGTGTTTTTCAAAAATATGCATTTTTAACAAATCGCTTTAACTTTTTTGCTATGAAAAATTTTGTATTTTTATGAAAACATTTCCAAAGCACCTTTTTACGTAGAATTTAATGGTTTAAGTATAATTTTTTTAAAATTAATAATTTAAGAATTATCAACAGAAAATTTGATTTTTTATATGGGACACCCTGTATATTTTTAATTTATTAAAAAGAATTTAAAATTACCTTTCCAAAAATATAACACACTTGAGATTTTGCTCGATTCCTCTTCGAGATATAGAGTATATAAAAATTCGCCCGCTTTAAATAAGTAGGCTTTGAACGCCACCGGCTGTAATTCAAAAAACTTCTAGCTGTGAGTATCAATTAAAACGAAAATAATATTTGCTATGAGAGATGCAGAATTTTATAACTATTTAAACTATATTTAACAACATCAACACATTTAAACTATATCTAATAACAATAAAAATAAATAGCAAACCAAGACATGAGATTTTGCTACAGGTGTTCGACATATCAACCGTCTTCTGTTATGGACAGACGGGGCAGTTTTTGAACATTTCTCGTGGAATTCATTAACTCAGTGGGGGTGAAAGATACCCTCTCATAACTGCTAAGTGTTCCGAATTCTTGTTTAGATTATACGGAAGAATAAGGAACCTTTATTCTTCCGCAAATATATCCATAGGATTAGATCCATGGGCACTAAGTCAGGCGGCCTCGACGGCCAACGGCTGGGATCTTGGTTGGCTATTCAATTATTCTTGAAATTGGCTGCAAAAATTTGCTGATAACTTCAGCGTTCAGAGGCTGTGCGTCGTCTTGCTGGAAAAATATATTTTCGAGTTCCATTAAGGGCATATCATCAATAAGGGATCCAAAGCCTACTAGTTAAAAGTGGCGAACTTTTAAAAATTCTGTATTTCGAAGGGGATTATAACAAAATATCAAGTGTGCTATATTTTTGGAAAGGTAATTTTAAATTCTTTTCAGTTAATTAAAAATATAGAGGGTGTCCCAAATAAAAATCAATTTTTCTGTTGATAACTCTTAAATTATTAATTTTAAAAAAAATATATTTAAACCATTAAATTCTACGTAAAAAGGTGCTTTGGAAATGTTTTCATAGAAATACAAAATTTTCCATAGCAAAAAGTTCCACGATTTGTTAAAAATGCACATTTTTGAAAAACACCCCGTAACTCCGAAACGGTAACAGATATTGATGTGCGGTTTTCACCATCATGTTTTTGATGAAAATTGAGCTCCAGACACCGATATTAGTTTTCGTCTATCTCCTAAAGAAAAGGGTGTTTCCATTTAAAAGCGCCGAATTTGACCCACCCTGTACATGATTTTAGTTTTATTCATGTTCAACTTAAGACCCAGCATTTTTGTAACGATTTTGCAACTAGAGCCATTGCCTGGAAACTTATATGGTGAAATTTTGATAAAATAATTTAGTACACACTAAAAACACTGTATGTCGCTAGTGGTAGGAAAAATAATTTTTAGAGTTACTAGTTTATTTGGTTGCCTGTGATATGCATATACAGGGTGTTTCCTAATTAATTTAAAAAATAAAAAATCCTTAGAAAACGAATTAAGGCGGGCTCTTAATAAGTATATTTATTTTTTTCTCAACAACTGTTTGATGAACAAGAAAAACTCAAAAGATCAATTTTGTTGAAAAAGGATGGCCAGTCAAGAAAAAATATTTTTTTCTTTAAAAAAAGCAGTGGTGTACCATTTATGTTAAGCAACAAAATCGATTTTTTTAATTTTTAACACCCTGTAGATCAGAAAGGCAGTACTTTAGACCTAATGGTTATATAAAAATTGTTTTAAGAACACATGAGGAATCACACCATAATTTTTTAGACTAATTCGAAAACAACCTGTATATTGTCAACTTGACAATGACTGCTGATAAATCAAAAATACCTTTTCAGTGAAAAAAGCCTGATTTTCGCAGGAAAAATTTTGATTTTAAAAAATTTGTGCCTGCGTTTGCAAATACTCGTTTGTTTTTAATTTTCTATCTATCTAAATTTTAAATATCATAGTCAGAAATAGTTTTATTATTTATTAACTGTAAAAATGGTGTTTTCTTGTTGTGTTGCATCTTGCAAAGAAACTAACAAAACTGCAAAAATGTACGTGTTTCCAAAAGACGATAAGGTATGTATCTTAGATAAAAGAAAAATATATGGTATGTATTCGTTGTTTGATTTTTTTTCCTTCGCTTTAAAATCTATAAATCTCGGTCTATTCATTAGACAGCCAGTCGACTTACGATCATTTACATGAAACTCTAAAATAAATAAAAAAAATAAATTGTAAATTATATGTATTCTTATGTTTTATTAAAGTTACTCTGATATACTAATATATCAGTGTAACTTTAAAAATAAATCCTTTGAATTCAAATATAAACATAAAAAACATTTACAGCAGAAAAGGCGAAGGCGCTGGGTTAAACGTAGTCTCCACTAAAAACACGGAGGGGCGCTTTGACCCAAAATTTTACTATTAAGTTTCATATCTATCTTAATAGTAGATTATTTTCTTTTATCTATGACTAGAGCGCAGCCATCAGCGTATTGACATTTGTCATCAGCGTATTACATTAGACTTTTGTTCATTTGTAGGACAAAAAAAATATAGTAACTTATTTCGCGGCTGATGTATTGCTCAAATTCTTAACATTTTCTTTAATATCATTCTTCTCGGATATTTTATTTTTAAGATGCGACTCGGCTTGACGTCATAATGCCGTCGATCTTTCACGAGATTTGCCTAGGTCTGGCACGTTTTCTACATCATTTTAAAAAATACGATTTTGGCGAAGGATGTTAACTCTTAGACAGCTTCCAGAGTTAAAATGATAAAGACCAAATGCAAAAAAGTCTTATTATATTTATCTCTGATAGAGAGATTCTTCACCTAAAAATAATATTTGTTTTTTATATCAACATAGGTTCGATTCTGCGTTATTTTGTATCTACAGGGGGTTAAAATCTTCATTTTTTTTTCGATTTATTATAATTTTCTTCATAGTGCTTTTAGTGACACAAATGAAATTTTGAGGGTGAAAGTTACTATAAGTGCTACATATTTTAATGGTAAAAAGTGTCGACATATTCACCAGGGAAGTGCATATTGGTTATCGCTAGAATATTTTTTGTAAGAAAACATGTGCGCAACTGATTTTCTTTTCTCTTGTTATCAAAATTGTATAGACCTGTTTAATGCCGATTAAAAGTTGTCTCTTGATATTGTCGCGACCGAGACAGTAGATTTTATTTTTTCGTAATACTTGTCTGTGTGTACTTGTAAAGTCAAAAAACAAAAAGTTTTACTTTCAGGGTGAAATTGATCTTTGCGATGAACTAAAATGGTGTAAAGTATGGTGAACAGATTATTTATAAAACAATCCGATACACGTCGAAATTTCGAGTAAAATTAATTGATATATATTTACTTTTTTATACAAACGGCGTGCAAAGATAACTGTAGACTTGTTACATCACATCCATAATGCAAGTTTGCAGGGTTTAGGGTCCATTGCTTTTACCCTCTAGACGCCGTACGTGACATTAGGGCCATTAGTCTTATTGATTAATAGTTTGACACAGACGGCAGTTCTCAAACGGATTGGGTTATCTAGCGAATAGTCGGCTCGGCTGGAAAATATGAGATGATAGGGTGGAGGATAGAGGCACGGAGCGATAGTTTATCGACTGGCGCGGTTCCACTTTCAGCATGGATAAACAGTTTTAAAGCACTTTAGGATAATTAAATTACGACCGATGATGGAGGGAAATGTAGCTATAGAGGGAAGCTATATAGTACTTGGTGGCTGAAATAACGGTGCGATTAAATAAAAGTCGTTTTCACGAGCTTAAAAGTCAATAAAATTGGGAATAAATTAAACGTTTATCTTTAACTCAATTTTGTTATCTTTAAGTCAATTTGTCTTAAGTTATTATCGGTAAAATATATTTTTATCTTCAACATTCATTTATATAAATCGGCACCAAGTTTATTCGTTCCTCGTTCGATTTTCTATAACATAAATTTATCTTTGTTTTCGAAACACTATCGAAACATCCGTACAATTTATCTTAGATAGGAAACAGGAAATAGCCATCTTCTCCGATAGTCAAGCAGCGCTTAAAGCGATCAACTCAGTAACCATCAATTCTAAGTTGGTCAAAGAATGCTTATGGAAGATGAATAAATTAGGCAAAGAAAATAAAGTCCTACTCTGGGTGCCCGCTTACCAAGGGAAAGAAGGCAAAAAAATGAAACGATCTAGCTAGAAAAGGAGCGAACACTACTAACTGGACCAGAATCGTTCTGCTTTCCAAGCGGAAACCAGCTTAAAGCGGAACTGAAGAAGCTGGAGGATCCCATTCGTAACCTGGAATACCTGGAATGGGAATGTTCCAACGGTCTAAGATACTCGAAAAAGTTCCTCAGAACTTACGACCGAGAAAAATAAAAGATTTTCCTTGATTTTAGTAAGAACAATCGTCGGATTGTCACGGGGTTTCTAACAGGACAGCGTCTCCTCAACGAACACCTCATTAGATTGAAGCTGAAAAACAACAGCGAATGCAGATTTTGTCGGGAAAAGGGGAAACTCTGATGAGTTGTAACCCGTTATAAATCAAGAAAGGGGAACGCACAATAGATCTGTAAGGTCGCGGTGATTAACTTCCTTCCTAAACATTCTACATTCTACATTTTTGTTTTCTAAATCATTCTTGTCAATATTAGCGGTTCTAGTTTCGCGACCTTTTATATTTCCCGAGGCAAACTTTTTGTTACCAACTTAAACTGAAAATGCCTTTTATATTAATAAATTATTATATTAATAAACATCACAGTCTTGCGATTAAACAAATCATAATTAACTTTCAATCGTATTTTTTTATAATTTGAATATAAAATATAAAACTAAAACACTAACCAGCAAAGTCCGCAACAAAGAAGTAAAATTTTAAATCAATACTTTTTCCTTATAAAACAAGCTTTCAGACACACAAGGGCATTAACAGCATTGTCTGACGGTTTCATATTTTAGTTACAATATAGTAATTTAGTAACAATAAATTAGTATCAGATTTTCGACTTTCACTGTAACATGTCATTATCATCATTTTCAGCTTATTCAACCATTTACAATTATGGTGTAGCCTCCCTCACATATTTAGATACTCTCTTGATTACTCTAATACCATGGTCCCATCTCAGATTTGGTCGTTCTCTAGGTCCTCTAGGTAATTCGACGAATTACCTAAGTCCTCTAGGTAATTCGCCTTGGGTACTATGCTGTAATTTTTATGGTCCATATGTTGTCCGTCCTCCTTGCCCATTGCCATTTGAGGGATTTGATTCTGTAGATGACATCTATTATCTGTTTTTTTTTATGCTTTTATACTGGGTCAGTTATTCCCAGTATATTTTGTTTCATTAAGCGTTGTGCGACCTGCAGTTTCCTTATGATGTCCGTTTTAAGTGTCCAGGTGTCGTATGCATAGGTCATGACTGGTAGTACACATTAGTCGAATGTTTTCTTGTTTAGATAGAGTGGCATTCTAGATTTGAATATCATTGAGTTTCTTCTATGAGTACTCCATGCTAACTTAATTATTCGATTGATTTCTGGTAGTAGGGATCTCGAGCTATGTATTAGTTGTCCCAAATATTCTTCGACTATTTCCAGTTTTGTGTTATTTATTAGAATGTCTTTTCTGTCTACTAGTTATACATTATTTTAGTTTTTGCTAAATTTATTTTTAGACCTACTTTATTGCTGGCTGTATTTAGTTCGTTAATTTGTATTTGTAGTTCTTCAGGCTATTTGGACTATGTCATCAGCGAATATTAGATGGTTAAGATATTCTTCAACTATTTTTAATCCTTTGTTGGTTCCTTCAGTCTAGTTGACGGAAGATTTCTTCTAGTGTTGCTGTAAACAGCTTTGGGGATGCGTCTCCCTCTCGTACTCTTTTGTCAGTTACATATACATATTTGTTAACAATCAACATATACATATCTGTTATTATCTGGAACGGTAACATATACATATCTGTTAATAAAAAGCAATTAAAATGAAAAAGAATATCAAATCAACAAGAATTAAAATCCATATAAAACTACATCAATATTGTGCGCTTATTGGACGCCTACCTAAAATAATTTGAAAATAAATTTTAACAACAAAAGAGTTTTTGTGATTTTTAAAGCAGGCAATACAAAAAATGATAGATCAATTTCATTTTCACAATATGATAACTATTTTATTAACTACTGAAAAAAATATACAGAAGTGTATTTATTTTATCGTTCCTATAAAATATATTGGGGGTTTTATATATTGTTCGCGAGTGCATCTGTAAATTATCTCTTTTTATACACTACATATAGTATTTTTTTGAATAAAGTATTTTTTACTATTTTTAACTAATTAATATGAAAACGCCCAATATTTTAAACCCTTTTTGATAGGGATATCATGGTTAGTGTTTTTCATAAAAGGGGTATTTTATTTTAACATACTTATTTATGAAAATATAAAGTCCAAGTGATTTAGTTCAACTCGAAATCCATTATTTATGAAAACATAAAATTTACTGTCTAGGTCGCGACAATATCAAGAGACAACTTTTAATCGGCATTAAACAGCTCTATACAATTTTGATTGCAAGAGAAAAGAAATTGAGTTACGCACATGTTTTTTTACAAAAACCAACTTCCCTGGTGAATATGTCGACACATTTTTACCATATTTTGTAGCACTTATAGTAACTTTTACCCTCAAAATTTCATATGTGTCACTAAAAGCACTTGGAAGAAAATTATAATAAATCGAAAAAAAATAAAGATTTTAACTCCATGTAGATACGAAACAACGCAGAATCGAACCTATGTTGATAGAAAAAACAAATATTATTTTTAGGTCAAGAATCTCCCTATCAGAGATGGTACATGTCTTTTGGAACACCCAGTTTAAATATAATAGGACTTTTTTTACAATGGCACTTTATCATTTTAGCTCTGGAAGCTGTCTAAGAGTTAACATCCTTCGCCAAAATCGTATTTTTTAAAATAATGTAGAAAACGTGCCAGACCTAGGCAAATCTTGTGAAAGATCGACAGCATTATGACGTTAAGCCGAGTCGCATCTTGAAAATAAAATATCCGAGAATGATGATAATAAAGAAAACGTTAAGAATTTTAGCAATACATCAGCAGCGAGATAAGTACTTTTTTTTTGCTGTATCAACCTTGACATATTATTAAAACTAAAGAATTTTATTCAGGAGTTTTCTAACGATGTTTTCTATTGCTAACTGGATTTGGTTAATGAGATTGTGTTTTCCATCTTTTTCTAAAGCCTCTCATTTTTCACATATGACAAAAACATATGTTTTTTTTAATGAAAACCATAGTTGGCCATGACTTCATAAAAAGCGCGTACAAGCGGACCCACTAACACTTGCGTAATTGGCCTTAAATCCAAGGAAGCACTAGAGAAAGGGGGATATCTCCTCTATATTATAGATTCTGTTGAATATTTGTGTCAGAGGAGGATGAGAAATACCCTGTCCTCTCTACAACATCGGTATGATATATACACATACATATACTGTGTGATGAGCTATAACTCAAGAAAGGGAGACACAATAGATCTTTAAGGTCGCGGTGATTAAGCCCCCTTCTTAAGCTTGATTTTCATGCATCCGTTATCTGACGATACGATGATACGATATTTTGATTGGTTAGAAAATTACGCAGTTTTTAAATTTGTTGCATTTCATGCCTCCGTTCATCGGATGTACGACTTGCTTGTGATTGGTGTCATTTTATATTTTCATATCCATAACGATTTCGCTGTTTTACTTTTAGGCTAAGAGCTACCAACGTTTTCGACAGAGAATTTTAAGAAAGCTTTAATAGGTATATCTTTTGTTATGCTCTTCTGAACAGAGTGCGGACCGCCTGGCTGCCGGTAGACGTTGCGTTCACTACTGCGCATCATATCTGTATTCAACATCTGTTCACTACTGCGCATCACACATTTGCTTTGTATTTTAGGAACTAAGGGGCTAGGACAAACATATGTGTAGCATATTTAGTTTCATAAAAAAGTAGGAAAGTAATGTGAAAATCGCATCATTGTATCTCTACTCATAAACGAGAAATCCCATAAAACACACGAAAATGGGATACCCTGTACAGATGTGATGCGCGGTAGTGAACGGTAGTAATCTACCGGCAGGCAGACGGCCCGCACTTTAGTCAGGAGAGCATAGCAAAAGATATATTAAAGAACCAGCTTTCTTAAAATTCTCGTTTTCCCGACGTTGATAGCTCTTGTGCTATTATATTTTTATTAAGGTTAGATTAACTTTGTCAAAAAAGTGTCAAAACGTCCGTTATCGTACGATCTTTCTCCGTTGACGGACTGGAGTAAAAAATTTACGGATGAAAAGTGACGCTATGACCAATAAGAGCGCCGACGGATTATCGTACCAACTGATAACAGACGCATGAAAATCAAGCTTTACTCATTGTACATTCTACACTTAAGTGGCGCAATAATTATATTTATTTATTTATTCGTGTCAGAAGTATCATCAAGATTACATTTCATATACATATAATATCACATACAACAACAAAATAACAACAATAATTACATATAATAATAATAATAACAATAAGTAAAATTGCAAACACAAAAGTTATACATGAAACCACAGTACATTAAAACATAGATATAAAACAAACATAGCATGTATAAACATCATTTTTTGGACAACAGATTGACTTTAGGGTCCTCTACACCCTCTTCGATAAGAAGGGATTTTTCGAAACTCGAATTCTAAGGGGGTGAAACTATCCCTCAAATATTAAAATATTTTTTATTTAAAAACCGGTGAGTTTTTCGGAAAAACTTTTAAACACGAAAATTAATAAATTAAAATAAAAAAAAAATAATTAATTTGGCGCAATAATAGTATGCCCATATAATACATGTATACTGTAATACTATATCTTTGCCCTTTTTGTATTCTTTTTTCATTGTTAGACTTTGATTTTAAGAGAGAGATCCTTATTTTTATATTTTTTATTTCCGTCTGGAAATAAATTCTTTCGCTACAAATTGAAAATGCGTGGAACGACATAGTTTCCAATCTGGCCCCAAATTGACTTTTGCTTGTAGAGGGCTCGACCCTTCTCGTTTATAAATAGAGAGAAAAACGCGATTCATCTTCAAAATAAACAAAACTGACGTGATGTTACACAATATAATATTAGGGGTGGCCGTGTGCGCCAATGACTCATACATTCCGAAGGGGTCGCGGGGTGGTTTTAAGTAAAAGGAAAGTCCAAAGCACCCCAACCAACCTCTCATCCCCTATTTGTAATGAGCGTCTTTCTTCGAAAGTTATTGGGGTGCCGGCATTCAATTTTGTCGCTATTATTTTCGGTTATAGTATTAAATTGCCGTTTCAGCGAGTAGAGGGGAGAACGTAGACCGTCGAAAGATTTTTTGTTCCTTTTTTTGTGAATGAATTAATTTTTCCAATATACTAATTCGTAATTTGATTTATTGTTATTTTGTTCAAAAAAATACGGAGTGATCTACCACGATTTAAATAGATGGCAGTACTGTGTTTGTATGTGTTAGGATGAATTATCTGATGCTAAAATGAATTATCAACCGAACAAATTTAGCACATTATGTCAATTCATTGAGGTTGATTTTTTTAACTTTTCTTGAAAATTTACAATTTTCAACTGTTATTATTTGTGAAATCAAAATACAGGATGGCGCCTCTCATGCGCCGCGGAGGCTCCAAAGAGAACGACAGTTTGTATTGAAATGAAATTTTGTGGGCATATGTAGGTTAATTCAGAGCACTTTTTAAAAATATAGAGAATTCTACAGGGTGTCCCCAAAAAAGTTACACATCAAACTTGTGTTTTTTGTAATGGAACACTCTATATATTAATTGATTTTTGAATTCGAGGAATAAAATAAAGGTGAGTTTTATTAATGAAGCATATGCTTAAAATAAAAGTTTAATTTCAATAACAGCCATATAAATTGTAATTTACTCTGTATAGCCTGATATTTAATTACAATAACCATTGTATGTTAAACCAAGTTAAAATTTGACTCGAAAAGTTATACAGAGTGAGACATAACTAATATTGAAAATTGGTCACTTTTAAAAGCAAGTTATTCCTTTATAATTATTTCTATTCCTATTTCTTTATAATAATATTTTTTTTGTACCTCGTAAATTCCAAATTAGGTAGTTTGGATTGAAATTTCAAAATTGTTCTTCATTTTTAAAAAAATGTAAAATAAGTCAATAACCTTACATTTCAGTCACATACTTCCTTAATAAAACTGACTTTTATTTTCTCCTAGAATCCAAAAATCAATTAATATATAGGGTATTCCATTACAAGAAAACATAACTTTGATATGTAACTTTTTGGGACACCCCATAGAACTCTCTATATTTTTAAAAAGTGCTCTGAATTAACCTACATACGCCCGTAAAATTTCATTTCAATACAAACTGTCGTTCTCCGTAAAATTTACTGTTTTCAATACAACTATAGTGTTCAACATGGAAGAAGAATACTTACATTATGGATATATTGAAAATCCCAGCTATCAAAATGAGGTTAGAAATGGAACGTAATCAGCAAAGTAACTTTTAATCAACGCATATTCTCAATTTTGAGTATCGTTTGTGTCATATATCAAAAATGACAGGCTTTAGAAAGAAAAAGAAGAACGCAGTCTTATTAAGGATGTGATTATCTACAACTTTTATCTGAAAACTTTTTGTCTAAAATAGATTATAATGACATTGGGGAGCATTTTTAAAATAGACGAAATTTGTTTTTTAGAAATATCTAGTAAGCTATAAACTTTTTAAAAAATCTGAAAGGCACAAAACTGCAATTATTTTCCCATTTACCCGATTATCTTGTCCTGGCCAAAAAAGATGCCCAAATCGTATTTTTAATCATATCTCAATTTTTTCAAATGGAACGGGGCTGGTTCTTTAGAATATTTGGAAAAAGTTTTTTTTACGAATAATTTGATACCACATTTGGTATTTCGAGTCAAAATGCCGTTATGAACCAATAACGACAATAATGTTACAATTTTTTCAAATAAACCAAATACGAAAATGTCAAAAGTTGACATGTGATACGTCATTCTATTCAAAGTATCATTTTCTATCGAATAAAGTTAAAAAATACCGAGGGTGCCATTTAAAAATCAAAAGTTCTAGGCATTTCCGGTGAAACAGGAAGTGACCGAAAACAATAATTGAATACGTCAATCAATCTTAATTTATGTCATATACGAGCCCTAACAACTAAATGTTCGGACAAATAAAAATTTATTAAAAACCTTTATTTTAATTAACTGAATTATTTACATTTAAGAAATACATTAAAATATATTAAAATCTGACATTTCTAATGAGTATTTAAATAGTTTAGTTTATATAAACATTAAAATAAACTGTAGGCCATAAATAAACGAAAAGATTGCACAATATCGTGACAACTAAATGTTCGGACACTTTAAAAAAATAACTGTTCTAATATGGCTTTACATCGACATATGAACTTTTGCAACCACTGCAAGCCTGTTTGGAATTGTTTTTATTAATGATTGACATACGCCAGAGTAAAAATTTTGCCATAATTCACTTAATATCATCGTCAAATGAGCAACGGTTTCTTGGGGATCGTGGCACAATTTTTGTTTTGTTTTATGCCATATGCCGCGATAACATTAAGGTCCGGACTGTGCGAAGGCCATGAGGGAAGCTTGATGTTCATGTCCCTAAACCATTTTTTTGTAGTTTTAGCCGTATGGCATGCCCCGCCATCTTGTTGAAATATAAAATTATTGTCCTGGTCTTTACCAGAACAATTGGTTACAAGGACCTTTGTCTTTCCCACTTGACACAAGAATATTTTTCAAAATTCTTTGATTTTTTTACGCATCAATTATGCCTTCTACCACCTCATACTTTTCTGGGCCTATTTTGGACATACACCTTCAAATCATAATGCTTTTAAGAAATTTCACTGTCCTTTTGAGGCAATCTTTATCAAATAGACACTCTAGCGGTGTTCGATTATATCTATTATATCGATATTAAGGTGGCTCATGTGCATATGTAATCCGTGCACTTGCCATTTGCGATTGGAATTATTAGCGTCGGATTGGGAAATAATTAAATATTTTACCTTAATGTCATTTTTGTAGTTTGTGACATCAGAAGTTCCAATCCGACGCTGTTAATTCTAATCGCAAACGGCAAGTTCAAGGATTACATCTGCACGCATGCATAATCTTTATGAAACATGGACAGTGGAATTTCCTTAAGACATTGTGCTTTTAGAGTTTATGTCCGCAATGGGTCTAGGAAGGTGGTAGAAAGGCACAACTAATGTGTCAAAACATCAAGAAATTTTGAAAAACAGTTTTGTGCGAAGTGCGAGGGACCTTTACCAGGATATGAATTTTATATTTCAATAGGATGGCGGGGCATGCCATACGGCTAAAACTACTAAAAAATGGTTTAGGGACATGAACATCAAGGTCCCCTCATTGTCTTCGCATAGTCCGGACCTTAATGTTATCGAGACATGTGGCATAAAACAAAACAAAAGTTGTGCCACGATCCCCAAGAAAACCGTTGCCCATTTGACAATGATATTCAGTGAATTATGGCAAAATTTTTGCCATAATTAGTTGTCACGATATTGTGCAATATTTTTGTTTATTTATTGGCCTACAGTTTATTTTAATGTTTATAAAAACTATACTATTTAAATACTCATTAGAAATGTTAGATTTTAATATATTTTTAATGTATTTATTAAATGTAAATAATTCAGTTAATGAAAATAAAGGTTTTTAATAAACTTTTGTTTGTCCGAACATTTAGTTGTTAGGGCTCGTTCTAACATATCAAATCTTGATTTTTTATCTGAAAAAATAAAAGTAAGTTATAGGCGTGAGTCACTTTTAAGAGGCACCTGGTATAGCTGGGAAGTTTTTAATACCTCGTATATATATATATATATATATATAATATATATATATATATATATATATATATATATATATATATATATATATATATATATATATATATATATATATATATATATATATATATATATATATATATATATATATATCCGGCAATAGTGCGTCGGGCATCTCTAGCTCCTAGAATAAACAACTTGAGAATTTTGTTTAAGTGCAGACCTAAAGTATGTACCAGGATGTATTTCAGGAAAATATTTTAATTTCTATAGGGTGGCTCAAAAAAGTGTGAGCGGACCTGGATGATTTTTTTTAAATGGAACACCCTGTATATTATTACATTTTTGGCTTCCTTTCCGATCACTTTACATAACCCTAAGATATGAATAAATACATTTTGATAGTTTCAGAGATATTAAAAAATAAATCAAAAATATATATTTTTTTCAGCCCTTCTTAAAAAATTATTAAAATACAAAACTATTCTGAAAACAAAACTATATTAGGTATTTACTTTAGATGGTCTGTACTTACTTTGCTATAAATATGAAAATCGTAAATTATACAGGATGTTCAAAATTCTAAGCCAAACTTTCTAAAATATAAAATAATTTTTCTTCGTTTTTTTAAATGGAACACCATGTATATTATTTTTTCAATAGACGGAGAATTAAAAAATGAACATTTTTTATATTTAGAGTATTTCAAAATTTTTAACGGTTTCGCAGATATTTGCGGTTTTATATTTCATATGGCATTTTTCACAGTAAATTTTTATCAAAGCCACCCAGCAATTTTTCTCTCGTATTTTACCATTGAAAGCGCCATATGAAATAATACTGCGTATATCTGCGAAACCGTTAAAAATTTTGAAATACTCTAAATACAATAAATGTTCATTTTTAAACACTCCATCTAATAAAAAAATAATATACAGGGTGTTACATTTAAAAAAACAAAGAAAAAATATTTTATATTTTAGAAAGTTTGGCGTAGAATATTGAACATCCTGTATGAATTTCGATTACCATATTTATAGCAAAGTAAGAACAGACCATCTAAAGTAAATACCTAATACCGTTTTGATTTCAGAACAGTGTTCTTGTATTTTTAATAGTCTTTTTTAGTCTTTTTACGAAGGGCTGAAAAATATATATTTTTAATTTATTTTTTAATATCTCTGAAACTATGGAAATATATTTATTCATATCTTAGGGTTATGTAAAGTGATCTGAAAGGAAGCCAAAAATGCAATAATATACTATTATTGCATTTTTGGCTATATATATATATATATATATATATATATATATATATATATATATATATATATATATATATATATATATATATATATATATATATATATATATATATATATATATATAGCATATATATATATATATATATATATATATATATATATATATATATATATATATATATATATATATATATATATATATATATATATATATATATATATATATATATATATATATATATATATATATATGTATATATATGTGTGTTTAATACCTCTTAATGTTTTTATAAACATAAAAAACATAAGAGATTAGAAACATGGTAACCAAAATAGTAGACAAAATAGAAATAATACGCTTCTGTTAACTAACTACGTGTACCCTCATTCTTTTTATTTCGCCATTTGCGGCCAAGTTCTCTTCATTGTTCTGCCCTAATCCGGTCAGATACACAACTCATTCCGGATTATCCTCCGACCGAGTCAAGGGGATCCACTACAATCCCTCTCTTCTGCGGGTCACGTGCCCTTCCATTTAATGAACAATACAGCGGCGGTAATGAATGTCGGGAACGTGTGTACGGTTGCAGGTAAAACTCATTAGAAGGGTTGGAATGCCGGAGGTCGGTGTTCTGGGGTTAAGTGGTTAGGATGCCGACGTCAGTATGTTTGCACAGGCCACGTCTTTTTTAAATAGAAAGAAATATGTTCAGGACAGCTATTTAAAATACCTCACTTTATTTTAAGTAACTTTAATTTTTTTATAATAAAGAGGTTAAGAACGTATAACTTTCATATTTTAAATAGTAATAAATTGACTTTTTTTCATAGCAACTGTTAAAATTGCCTTATATCTATCAAAAATAGTAGATAAAATAGTACTTTAACCGCAAGGGTAGATTAAATGATACTTTAACAGGGAGGATAGGTTAAAAACTTTATTTCTTCTCGCACGTTTTTTAATTGCTTCCATTTTTGAAAAATTTTGTATTCATTTTCTTTCAAGTTATTGGGGATTTAAATGGAAGTAGTTTGGATATGACGTTTGTCGCCTCAGCCTGAATATCTGTTGGTAATTTACTTATTTCGTTTTGAGCCATTTCTGGCTCCAACTCAATCAGCAATCGACACGAAGGAGAATTAAAAAATATTGACTCAAAACTGACAACTAAAGAGACAGCTTTATTTACAACCCAGCACAATATTATTTCTATTCGTAATAAATTCCTTGAAATAATAATTTCTGAATATTTCGTCCCATTGCTGCCAAAAGTCACTAACTTACTTTTTATCACTTCCGAGAAAAATGCGTCTAAAGATGAATTATAAAGATGTTATAGTTAGTAACTATTCGATATTAAAATAAAACATAAATAGCCAGAAATCGTAGTTAATGACTTTTGCAATCGATTCTCCGACTCAAAACATAGTTAGTGATTGAATTTGGTTGTTCGGAAAAATGTTAGTTAGTGACTTTTGGCAGCAATAGGACGATTTTTTAAAACGTAACTCGCTATGGAAAAAAGTATTGTTTTATACACGACGATAAAATTGCATTATCGTCTCCCGAAATTAATTCACTCGCTATTTCATCGCTCGTGAATTAATCTTTTCAAGAATTAACAAAATATGTAATTATAGCTTTTCAGATCTTGCAGTCTAGCTTACAGTTAGAAAAGTCAGAAAATCTGTGAAAAAATCAAAGAGTAACTAACCGCACCATACAAGTTATTACAGGGTGTCCCAATATTCCGTGAACATAGAACTACTACGTATTTTTGCAATGAAAATAAGTTCATTGAGCAATTTACCTCTATACAAAAGTGCTTATACGTTTGTTCGCTAGAGGGCATCAAACTTTAAGATAATAAACACACTTTTTCAGATATTTTAAGTTTAATAACCGTTATTCCGACTTGAACCGTTATTCCGAGTATCTGAGTTTTAACATTTGACTTTCTCAGAAATCAAGGAAAAGTACGGGGAGGGTGAAAACTACCCCCACCCTTCCATACACATTTTAGTATCAATATTTTTCAAATCAACTTTTTTCGTATAATAGTCGTTCTGGTATTTACTACATTTTTTGTCTCTTGTAAAAAAACGCAATATCGCATACTTTTTGAGAAAAAAAATTTGGAGAATTTATTTTTTCACATCAGCAGACCTACAAAATAAATAGAGAATTCCAATATTCCGTGCACATAGAACAAGTACGTATTATTTGAATCAAAATAAGTTAATCGTAATATCTGACAAATGGATCTAAAACAGCAAGAGGAATTCGGGCAAAAAAAGTCGACGTTGTCACGTTTAATAATAGAAAAGCAAAGTTGCTCAATATTACCTATAAATTGAATATATTTTAGTTCATTTCAGCATACATAATTGTATATATGCTATATCTTGACGTTGTTCTTATTGTATTAATGTATATTTATCTCATTAACTGATCTCCTTCATTCTGCCTATTATAAAAGGTAAAGTATTTCCTAAAAATAACGTCCGCTTAGGGCAAGCTGGCAACGCTGACAAAATTCATCATGGCATCCCGGATTCAACCAATCTGATTGGTCGAGATTCTCGCACGTCTTGCCGTCATTACCCCAATCAACTTTCTGCGCCTCTCTAGGAATAGTAGAAATAGCCACTACTACTGAAAAATCCAGTAGCGGTGTATTATATTGTGTTTTATGCCTTTAACTTGATTTCTGCTTATTGTAATTAGTACACGCGTTTTAACAAATATTACTATATTTGGCAAATGACTAAACAAAATGTAGGTACATTTAAAGTAAAATAATATTATAAACTTTACTGGAAAATATTATAAAAATTCGTGATATATTTTTATGAAACACCGCACGCTCCTGGATATTTTATGAATGAAATCCATAGACTTAAAATAAAATATAGACTGAGCATCTCATTCATAAATAGCTGGAACATGCGGTCAGACACTGTCTTGTTATTGTTGTGTTATTGTTTTAGGTTATAACGAGTGCGACACGAGCGATAGATAGGTTGTCTCTGTCGTAACGGTCGTTCCCTGACGACTCTGCCGAGAAACACAACACTGATAGTTCCACTGTCTTTCGTTTCTCAAGTACACCTGAACTCTCCGTATCATAGCCGGGTATTTTTTTTTATTTTAATGAAGCTATAATTAAATTAAAAATATATCGTATTTAAACTTTTTTATATTTTATTAAGATTTAGGAGAGGTTTTTTTTAAATAAAAGTTTAGAAAAAAACGTTTTAGAGTCCAAAAGGATAAAAAATTATAAAATACACGTTATAGAAGAAATTTTATAATCGAAATTACGTAATTTTTGAAATTAATAATAAATTATTAATTTTAGTCAAACATTTACAACCCCTAATATTAATCAAAACAGGATCTATTCCACTGATATAATAGAATCGGCGACAGGGAGAGAAAAAAATAATATATGATTGTTGTAATTTTTTTTCTGGTTACGTTATGTCTTATGTAAATTAGAGAAAACATAAATCCAATCCATTAAAGCAAGGAAGGTGATAGGAAGTGGATAAAAAAAATTATTTTTTATTATTTTATTTTATTTTATTTTTTATAAAAGATTATAAATTAAACGGCACCCTTGGTATATTTCTACTTTATTCGATAGAAAATGACACTCTGAATAGAATGACATATGATATGTCAATTTTTGACATTTTCGCATATGGTTTAATTGTAATTGTAACACGCGGTTCATAACGACAATTTGACTCGAAATACCAAGTGTGTGGTATCAATATATTCATAAAAAAATGCTTTTTCCAAATATGCTAACGAGTCACCCTTGTTCCATTTGAAAAAATTGACATATGTATGATTAAAAATACGATATGTACATCTTTTAACCGGCCTAGACAAGACACGAAACCTATTAGACGATCAAAACTATTTTTCACAACACCATGGCACCCTGGATTGAAATTTAAAATAGGATTTGTTTTTAAGCGACAATGTCAAAAGTTGATATGATGAATGAATGTCAAAAGTTGAAATGATATGTCATTCTATTCAGAGTATCATTTTTTATCGAATAAAGTAGCAATATACCGAGGGTACCTTTAAAAATCAAAAGATGTAATCATTTCGGTGAAACAGGAAGGGACCAAAAACAATTGAATACGTCAATAAATCCTAATTTATGTCATATACCTACTAACATACAAATCTGTTTTTTTTATCTGAAAAAATAAAAAAGTTATAGGGGTGAGCCACTTTTGAGACGACCCGGTATATTAAAAAATATTGTTTCATAATGTAATATCATTTTAAAATTCTTGTATGTTATTTTAGATTCTGAAGATAATTTTAGAATAAACCGGAATATATTTTTAATAAAAACATTATTAATTATTAACAGGGTTATAATTATGATTTTGTTACAATGTAAGTAAGTAAATAATGTAATGTAAGAGAAAAAATTCAGATTTTACATTTTACTAAAATATTATCTAAATAAGCGCCTTTCTACAACAACGCCACTGACTCCCAATGGGTAAATTGAGAGTTGCCTACCGGTCAAAAGTCGTTTCAAGACTTAAATGGATTATTTAAGTCAAATTTCTTGCAAATTTGGCACTGGCGAACCATATTTTATAGTTCTTGAACAGAAAAAGTCAATAAAATAAACACTTAAGCACTACAAGCTAAGAAAATGCGTTAATACAGCCGGGGAGATAGCGGCAACAAAGCTTTACCGCACACGTGCGACACGTACTACAAGGTAATAAATGAATGAATAGGCTCCCTCGCCTCTAATCGGTGTTGTCATATTGTAAAGAACTTATCCTTTTTAAACAGTATCCGACTTATAATTTAGTAGTATAAGGACTATTTAATACATCTATGGAATATTAAAACCTACTTTATTAAACTGTAGTATTAATATCTCAATATATGTGTATAATAAGAAAAAAAATATTGATAATATTAAAGACGTGACAACATAGGCTGGATGAGGAAGGCTCGGTCGACTGTACCCAGAAGTAAACAGGTGTACAAAAAATATTGTTTGTCCGCGTTGAGATGTAAACAGTGTAGTTTATATTTTATTTTAAGTCTATGATGAAATCGGTCATGATTTCACAAAATTGCGATCCCCTTACCGTTGCCCCGTTGTTTCAGATCCGTTTGTCAGACTGTACATAACTTATCTTAAACAAAAGTGCTTCGTTTGTCCGTTAGAGGGCATCAATAATGTATATGTTTATAACACAGGTTTATATTTATCGTACTATTTTGGGAAATAGCACGATGTAAACAAGATCAAAGAAAAACTGATATGAAAACAGTTACCGATGGTAACTTAAATTGGCAATTCCTCGAAGGTTAGACAAGAATATTTAGTTTTAATTATTGTCTAATATTATTAATTACAATATAGTAAAAAAAATAAAACGGTGACTAACTAGCGGTCTACCATTTATCGGCTTATAATCCACGGTATTGCGCCTCACGAACAAAATATACACAAAATTATTTAAAAAATCGTCTAATTATTTATTATTTCTGGTTACGGTAAAGTAATATTTATACTGTAGTCTGTAGCAAAGTTTAGTTTTTACGAATTTGGTTTTGTTTTTCTAGTTTTATTTTATATCAAATCATCCTGGGTGCTAATAAAAGTATCGTTTACAGATTTCTCTTAAGAACAACAAAAGAACATTGCTTTTAAATAATGTCCGTGGACCATACTTTTGTTGACATGGGGTCAGTTAATAATTTTCCCAAGCGGATATATTGATAATGTTACCAGTATTACTCATCAAGCAATACTACTGTTATATTAATCAATTAAAGCCGTAACCAAACATATCATATACAATTTTATATACTAACTAGCGTGTACCAGCGACTTCGTTCGCGTCCAATTAGTCATTTGTAATGGTAACGATAAAGCAAAGCAAGAATTTCCATTAACATACAAACTGGATAAAATTTTCTCACATTTATGTCAGCACGAAAAAAAAAACAATATGGCGGTATTATTATATAACTTGGTAATATTTGAGGGGTAGTTTCATCTCGTTGGAATTTGACTTTCGACAAATTCGTTTGCCAAAAATAAGCTTTGTATGTCAAGCAGTTTAAGCAGAATCGTGGTTAAGAAATTACCTAACTTTTTGGAACACCCTGTATGATTTTTTAAAAAATTTCAAAATGTGTAAAAAAACCAAATAAATTATGCTTGCCCAAGGGTTTTCCCGAAAGACTAACCGTTTTTTAAATAACAAATATTGTAATATTTGAGGGGCATTTTCACCCTCTTGGAATTTGACATTCGAGAAACCCTTCCTTATCAAACCTCTACACCCCACAGTCAATCCGTTTGCCAAAAATCAGCTTTAAACGTCAAGCAGTTTAAGCAGAATCGTGATTAATCAATGGTCATATTTTATGAAACACCCTGTATAAATTTATAAAAAATCTTAAAATATGTAAAACAACAAAATAAAATATACGTGTTTAAGAGTTTTTCCGAAAAACTCACCGGTTTTTAAATAAAAAATATTTTAATATTTGAGGGATAGTTTCACCCCCTTAGAATTTGAGTTTCGAAAAATCCCTTCTTATCGAACCTCTACACTCTAAAGTCAATCTGTTTTCCAAAAATCGTCTTTTTACGTCAAGCGCTTTAAGCAGGATCATGATTAATCAATGACCAGACTTTTCGAAACACCCTGTATACATTTTTAAAAAAATCTTAAAATATGTAAAAAAACAAAATAAAATATACGTGTTTAAGCGTTTTTTTCGGAAACTTGACCGTTTTTTAAATAAAAAATATTGTAATATTTGAGGGGTGGTTTCACCCTCTTCGAACTGGAATTTCGAAAAATCCCTTCTTATCGAACCTCTACACCCTAGAATCAACATGTATGCAAGAATTGAGCTTCTTACGTTGAGTGGTTTTAGCAGGATCGTGATTAATCAGTATGTCAGTCACTTAAGGATTTTATATACAGGGTGGCCCATCGAAAACGTTCCGCAAGGCATAACGGCCAGGGTATTCTTTTTTTTTCAAAAAATCCAAAAACACGTCAATTTTGTTTGTGAGGGGGACAACTTTTGCCCCAAAAACGATTGCAAAATCTTCAACTCTCTGAGCGGGGGTGTCATCCCCCAACTTTTTTCAAATGGGAAGGGGGGTCAAGTGGCGCCGCAATAAAAAGAGCTTTCTATTCTCTATATTTCACCCCCCTCGTTTTTGAAAATCGGTCGAGTCATACAGAAAATATGAAGGATTGAAATTTGAAAAGTTTATTTAAACATTTATCAGAGTTAATGATAAGGATAAATTCCTTAGACCAATTTGAGTTTTTTTCTTATTTCTAGGTGTTTACGCATTTTTTCACTTGCCACAAGGTTGAATGATCAGGTGCGGTAGTTGCTAGATAGCTGTTCTGTGACTTTGAACTCTGACAACTGTGCGTTGAAGTTCTTCTCAATATCGTTAAACTGACCTACAATAGAATTTCCAAAAATACCAGTCCACACGTTCAATTTCTGAGGGTTTTGTGTGTGCACCTCGTGAAAAACCCTGTGGTTGTCCTCAGCCCAGTACCGACAGTTGTGCCCATTAACTGCATCGTTCAAAAAGAAAGTACACTCGTCCGAAAAACACACATTAAATAGGAAATTATTATCATTCGCCACTCGTTCAATCATAATTTCACAAAATTGTAAGCGACGATCAAAATTGTCTTCGTTGAGTTCTTGTACCAACTGAATTTTGTACGGGTGGAACTTGCGTTTTTTTAATATCCTTTGGAGACTTGTACGATTCTCGCCGGTCTCACTGGCTAATTTTCTTGTACTCAGCGTACTATCCATGGCAACTTGGCTCAATACGAATACCTCCATAGCTTCATTTACTACAGGATTTTCCCTCTGCCTCTTTTTATTCATAACGTAACCAGTTTCGCGAAATTTTGCAGTGTAAGTGAAAAGTTTCGTTTCTACATATCTACTATACATATATATATAAACGCGTGTTCAAATATTAATTCTGTGGAATATATTTCACAGAATATATTCTACATATATTCCATATTATATAACGAAATATCATCATAACAACAGCTATTTTAGAAACGTCTAGGTTTACTTATTTCACTGAGATTTATGAAAAAAATTCTTTGCCTCCGGCACAAATACCGCCACGTTTTGGAAATAGCTCAAAACAAAACAAAATTGAACGAGGCAACAAAAAACGCAAAAAGAAATCCTCCACGCCCTCCTCTCGAGTAGTTTTCAGGCGCTTTTAAGAACCAAAAGTAGGTCGAGGCAAACCGAAGTGGGTCAAGACCACTGGAAATAAATCAAAATGCCTCAAAGTTGAACGACGAAATGCGATCTTGTTTCGAAGAGTTTTTGATATAGCGTAGAGGCTGTTTTATGAGCAAGCGTGCTTTGTAAAATTACTCAAAACCAAATTCTTATTTAAATTATTACATTAGATTTTTTAAGTGCCGAGGTGAATGTTTGTTTTATCATAAAATGTTTTGATCGCATAGGTATATTGACCCTGTAGTTTTTAAATCTTACAAATATTATGCTATTGATGACAGGACGATATTTATATACCTTCGTATGTGTCACAGGTAAAAGTCATTAAAGGGCTTAGGGAATGGCTTCACGTTTACTACAGCAGACGGCTATATTAAGGGGTCGTATCTGGCGTTTTGTAGGGGCGTTAAGGTCTTATTACGACGATAAATTCGGTAATCATGACGCACGAGGTAAGATGGAACGAGGTGAGTGGGATGCGGAAGTTGTTCGTCGTGTTTAAGTGATTTTTATGGGCGACATACTAGGATGTCTAGGAGTAAATTACAAGAAAATGTATATATTTTTCTCTTTTTTCTTAGATTTATTGTTATTTAGTTTTCATAAGATTATAAATATGATCTAAGCCTATTACATTTCTGCTTTAAATTATTTGTTTGTTTAATTTTTTTTGATTCCATGAGTTTTTTGGTGTCCAATCTTTTTAAATTATTTTTTTTAAATATTTATTATTTTTTCTTTAAAATATTGTTAATGTAAATTAAAAAAGTAAAATTTTACAAAACGGTTTTTGCGATTTTGAAAGTAGCTTAAGTCATTAATTATAATTGTCTGTGTCTTCAATTGAATTTCAATTTTCAAACTAACAAAAAAATTCTGTTATTATATACGCAGTTTTCACTCACTTTAAAACTTTTTGGTTCCTTTATGGTTTTTAATGCATTACTTGTCCTGTATTCAGGGCCTATCTTACCATAAGGCCCATAAGGCCCGGGCCTTGGGCCCGGTGGTCTGGGGGGCCCGTTAACGGTTGTAAAATATTCATAATTTCTTGAATTTTTGAATTTTATTGGAAAATAGGGCCCGACTTTTTGCTTGGGCCTTAGGGCCCGACCAGATGAAAAATAGACCCTGCCTGTATTCCCAATTTAATTTTGCTATTCGTTATCTACCCCTTTTTTAGATTTTTCAATCTTGCGTTTGTACTAGAGTCTTATTCTTATTTTTTCAGTACTGATTTTTAGGCTTTAATACCAATACTTACAAAATTCTCCTGATTATATATAACACTTATTATTTTAAATTACAGGATGTTTTCTTTTGTACACATATTCCTCTCTATTAATAGTTAATTTTTACTATTATATACTAACTTCTTGAAAAAATAAATAAAGTGACCATTACATATCTTATCCCGTCTTATCCCACAAACGTTTTTTCGAGATAATAAGAAAAAACTGTTTAAAGCGTTAATTGTTTGAAGCGTTAATTTACAAAAACCATCATCAATCATTATTTTGTATCTCGTTTTTCTAGAAATAAAATAATATTTAATTCAACACAAAAATTATTCGGATAATGCGGGTTTTGTTGCAGTACGATGTATATTGCAGGTTTTGATACAATATGATCGAGAAAAAACGGCGTCACCGATGGCTATGAAATGAAGAACACTGTCATTTTATATGTAAATTTATATGGGAAATGTGATAGATCGTCATTTCCTAGCCAACTGGACGCCGTTTTTTTTCGATCATTCGGTATTTGTATCCTCACTTGATTAATTAGATATACTATTTTATTAAAATTAAGTAAGGATTTAAGTAAGGTGTAAAAAGCTTATGGAAAATGCCGGATTTGTAACAATAATGATAATAAAAATGAAATATAAATGGATAAGGGATATTGCTGCAGTAACTTAATTTGTAGTGAATTTTATACAGGAATAGGCCACGTTTACTGCGGTTTGGATGCGTTACTGCGGTTTGGATGCGCTACTATTATGTATTACTGATTTTTGCGGATGCGTTTGGATGCGGATTACTGCGTATACTGCGTTTACTGCGGATTATGTTTATGTAAATTTCAGGGTCCACTATTAATATACAGGGTGGTCCGAACTGTATTCCGGAAACTTCGGCAGCATATTCTACAGATAAAAATAAGTAAAAAAGTTCGTATATATTTATGCCCTAAAATGGTTAGTTTTGGAGATACAGGGTGTAGAAATTTCATTTTTATTTCGATTTTTTCAAATAATTTCTGAAGTTAACGTCAATGTTGGGATAAAAATTGATGTCTGGGAGTTTTTTGACATTAAAAATTTGATTTTGATGTCAATATGTTTGAAAAGTAATAACATTTCGTCCGTACCTGTATAAAATTACTGAGTAATAAAATATACATTTACGACAAACTATTTTACGTAAAAAAGTCTCTTGGTAAATAATTTTTTCGAAGAAAAAGTTATTTTTTATTTATTTCGAATATTTTTATTTATTTCGAAGAAAAAATTATGATTAATTTAAAAAATAAAAAGTCCGCAAATTTATAATTTCAGTCAAATAACATCTACTCGGCATGTTTATTTTTTGTCAATAATGACATGTATTGTAGTGTACAAGTTTTATTTTTATTTCGATTTTTTCCAAATAATTTCTGAAGTAACCTCAATATTTAGATGAAAATTGGTGGCAGGGCGTTTTTTTGACATGAGAAATTTGATTTTGATGTCAATATGACTTCTATTTGTAGGGGGCGCCACCTACATGTGTTTTAACTGTTTTGAAGAGTAATAACATTTCGTCCGTACCTGTATAAAACTACTGGGTGAAAAATATACATTTACGTGACTTTTTAAGTAAAAAATGTCTCTTGGTAAAAATCGCTAAGAGCAACCATTCTCAAGATATTTAGAATGGAAATAGTCAATACATGTCATTATTGACAAAAAATAAACATGCCGAGTAGATGTTATTTGACTGAAATTATAAATTTGCGGACTTTTTATTTTTTAAATTAATCATAATTTTTTCTTCGAAAAAATGATTTACCAAGACACTTTTTTACGTAAAATAGTTTGTCGTAAATGTATATTGTATTACTCAGTAGTTTTATACAGGTACGGACGAAAAGTTATTACCTACTCTTCAAACCAGTTAAAAAATATATAGGTGGCGCCCTAGATGTCAATATGGCTCCTACAAGTTAGAGCCATATTGACATCAATATCAAATTTCTCATGTCAAAAAACTCCCAGACACCAATTTTTATCCCAATATTGACGGTAACTTCAGAAATTATTTGGAAAAAATCGAAATAAAAATGAAACTTCTACACCCTGTATCCCCGAAAATAAGCATTTTAGGACAGACATTCATACGAACTTTTTTACTTATTTTTATCTGCAGAATATACCGAAGTTTCCAGAATACAGTTCGGACCATCCTGTATGTCAATAGATCATTTTTTTTAAATGGATAAAGCGAGTTTTGCAACTTGACGTCTAATTTGTAGTCATTATTCTGTAGTATAGCATTTAAATGCTTTATGTATTTCTTGGTTTCTCCTTGTATCACGTCAATCGGATATTCTTTTATTGTATTTAATTATCCTGTTGAAATCTTTTTTAAGTTGAACATTTATGTACATCTACATACAACTGTAAGGCTTTTATAAAAATTATGTTTTAGTTGAGTGTATCAATACAACCTTGGTTAATTGCGTTTATTGTAGTGAATACTTTCAAAAACATTACAAGCGATGTTTAATAGGTTTTGTAAAGACGTGAGACAAGATTCTGTGTAGGTGGCAGAGCAGACTAACGGGCGGTAGTTGCTTGTAACTGTGTCTCTATTTTTATAAATCAACGTAATAAAAATGTTCTTTCAAAGTTTTGGTGGTAGGAATATTCATCAATATCAAACGTTAGTACTGGTCTTCGTTCTCCTACCTATTTTAATGGTACCTATTAGTTGTAGATCTTTCTGATATTTTGTAGTTTTTCTATCAGTCTGATTTAATGAGTCCGTATTTATAACTAGATAAATATGGGTATTTAGAACATATACAGAGTGTCCCAGAAATAAGCGCAAGTATTTTCACTGGTAGTATAGTTGAACTCCAGAAACTCGCCTATGAGGTTTTTTTCGAGAAAAAAAAAATAGAAATTTTTTGAAAGATTTTTTGGATTTTTTTTAGTTTTTTGTTGAAAAACATAATTTCTTGATAATATGACAACATAGGTAGTAGCTTAAATTTACATGAAAGAAAATCCAGAAAAGATCCAGTGGTTCTCAAAATTTTAGCAAAAAATCATTTTTTTTTTGGAAAATTTCAAAGTAAAATAACTCCGTTATTTTGGACTTATTTGAAAAACGGCAAAGAGAAAAAATGTTTCTTTTGACCAGGTCTACCACCCCTTAAAATACTTGCACTTATTTCTGGGACACCCTGTATATTTGGGACAACTAATATATAGTACGGGATCGCTACTACCAACAGAAGAATTAAGTTAGCATGGAGTACTTATGGAAAAAATTCAGTCATATCCAAACTTAGAATACCATTCTAAATTTGAAGAAGAAGAAAGCATTCTCTAAGCATCTAAAGAAGAAAGCATTCGACCAATGTGTACTACCATAAAAAATTACCTACTAAAAACCTACTAAAAAAATAAAAACAAAGCGAAAGATAACAGCTCTGCAATGCAAATTATGTATTAGAGTTTGTAGCGCTTACAGAACTCTATCTACTGACAAAGTTTACTAAATAAATTACTGAGGCAGTTGGTGTCATTGCGGGCATCTCTTCTATCCACTTATTAGCTACAAGGGAGAGCTCAAACAAATACTCAGGAAAACTGTGATGGAGAAGTGGCAGGATCAGTGGGATAAAGGAAAATATGGAAGATGGACCTGGAGACTTATACCCAACATTGAAAAATGGATTAACAGACCATATGATGAAGTGGGATAACACCTGACACAAATGCTGTCTGGACACGGGTGCTTCCGAAAATACCTGTTTAAGATGCGGCGGGCAAGCTTTGAGGCATGTTTATTTTGTGGTGAAACAGACGATGTTTATATATTATTGTCCTAGATGGAAGGATGAGAGATAACTTTAAGAAAGAGGCTGGACTGGATTTCGCTGAAACGAACTTGATGAGAAGCCTTGAGTGAGGTGAATTATTATGGGAAACTGCAAACAAATGTATAAATAATTTACTAAGTAGAAAAGAAGAGGAACAACGCCACATGGCGTAGGCAGTTTCCCACGTCGAAGTAATGCGTAAGCGGTTCCGGCGTGGTGTGCTTACTTGAACTACTACGATGAGGGTTTTTTTAGCCGGTAGGAATCCGGAACTACCCAACTTTGGGTGTCTTATGGAAGATTTTTTCTCTTTCCATAAAAAAAATGTGTGCTACCAGTCATGACCTATGCATGCGCAACCTGGACACTTAAAACGGACATCATAAGGAAACTGCAGGTCGCACAACGCTCATTGGAACGAAATATGCTGGCACTAACCAAGAGAGAATATAAAAGAATAGAGTGGATACGACAAAAGACCCCGGTAATAGATGTCACCCACAGAGTCAAATCACTCAAATGGCAATGGGCAGGAGATCTGACAAGAAGGACGGACAACAGATGGACCACAACAACTACAGCATGGTACCCACGAGGATTTAAATTTGGACCATGATATTAGAAAATTTGCAGAGATAACTTGGGCCCCCATAGCCAAAAATAGACAACAATGGGCCCAACTACAAAGAGAGTATGTGGGGGAGGCTACACAATAATTGGAAATGGTTGAATAAGCTGAAAGAAAATGATGATGATGATGATTATATTAAATTATTGTTTAATACAAAATCCGTATTATTAACGTACTGTACCCAAAATTCATTAACGTACCCCCCCCCCCCATTAACGTACTGTACCCAAAATCCGTAAATCTACGGATTTATTAGCAGTTATGACAACACTGTCTCCGGCAACAACTCACTCTGTCGACTAAAAGCAGAACTTCGGTACAGTATTCTTTATCTGCTGCGCTGTAAACGAGTATCAGCGCACAACGGCGCAGAGTTAAACTAAATGTCGACCAACTACATCTCGGATGTTTTGTGCCACGAAATCGCCCATAAGGTTGTGCATCTTCTTATTTCTTCAACCAACGGTTATAGTTTTTCTCTAGTTTAAAGTAAAGTAAAGTAAAGATTTGAAGTTAACGTCTCCTTTTTGCTGCCAGGGCTAATCTGGACGGGGCCTACTTTGTTTACGCGGAGTCCGAACCATATCATGGTCAATGGCCTACCCACTTAGGAAGTGTCTAAATCAACTCTTAGTCACGAGATATCCGATTTCATCCGGCCTCGAACCGGCGTGAATGAGCAGTGTGAACCGGTGTTTCGACGTAGCTGGGCCGTTGCCCAACAAAATCAATATAAAAAAATCCATATTGACCTCTTGAAGTCCTTTTTCTTTTTTATTAGTGAGTGCGACATAGTCTTCTAATTTAAAAGAACGACAAAAACCTACTATTTTATTAGCGATAATTTCGAGGGACTGGGTTTCTTATTTTACTCGAGCACCTTAATTAAGTTTTACGGTTGGGGCTTCTCGTTTCGTTCCGGATTTATTTCTCGTCGCGTTTTTCTAGAAATTGCACTATCCGATAAATTCTTGTAAAATACACTTGGTGGCTTCCTCGGTCTAAATTCTATTAATATAAGAACACGAATCACGACACTGGACTAGGATCTCGAAAATTAATGTAATAACTTGTAAGTTTTTTTAGCAGAGTTTTACCACCTTTATGGTATTTCATATTTAATTTTTAGTAAATTAAGTTATAATGTCTCTTCCTTAAGTGGTCTAAAAAATATGTGGGAGTATCATTCATCACAACATGGGGTCTAAAGTACTTTCTTGTGGTCCACACGGTGTTAATTTAATAATTTTTAACAAATTTGATTTCTTTAGTTTTTCTTGTAAATTAAACGGTTTTCAAGAAAAATGTCTACTCGCTTTCTAGCGATTTTGACGTATGCAATGTATATTTCATATCAATTAAACCTTTAGTTAGTACGTAATCGAGGGCGCGATTTTTAAATTCATTGTTGCTAACCATGGACATATTCGGCGCCGGCGCCGGCCCCGTGCTGACTACCTGGAATTTAAATTTCGCGCTGGGGATTCAGGTTCTAGCTCTGCTGACATTATCAGGAAATTTTGACACTTTAGTTTTGTATTATGAGTTTTTGATTTAAGTAAATAGTGTTGTGATACTTTAAGCTTGAAAATGTTTATTAGCAGACCTTGCAAATCGAACATTGTTCTTTTTAGCACATATTTTAGTGCAAAGTGTACAAGATAGTTTAATAGCCATAAAAAACTCATCGCAACTTTATCAGAATATTTTGAACGGGAAAGCGGTAGTACTGGCCCTTTATGTCCCTTAAGTGCTGTTAAGAAGATGAGTTTTGTTGAAGTAAATAAAAACTGTTTATATATTTATAATTAATTTATTTTGGTTTCCTAAAATATTTTGATAAAAGAAAATATATAAAAGGGGACAACACTGTGTCGGTCAAGTTTAATCACGTGACTAAAAGTTTATTTGGTATGAACTGTAGCTGATTTTTGTTTTCGAAAACTGTTCGATGTACAGAAAAAAATCAAGAGATCTGTCTTGCTAATAAAGGATAGACAATCATGAAAAAAAAAATCTTTTCTCGAGAAACGGTGGCGTACCACTTATTGCATTTTATTGATTTATTTATTAACTTATTTTATTGGTTTATTGGTGGAATATATTGGATTTTATTGGGATGATTAGATACTCCAGGTATGTGTGCGTACGGACGTCACTGGTTCATGTAGAAAAACGACTATTAATGGAAATAAACTCCCTTTTTACCTGGAAACCCCATATTAACATTGAAGAAAATATCTGCGCCCTGTAGATCAGAAAGGAAGTATGTACTTAGTAAAGTCTACAGTAGTAGACCCCATGGCATGTTTATATGAACTTATTTTCTTAAATACATAAGAATAATAACAAAAATTAATTTTTGTGATTAACCTAATTTTTTTTTACTACTTGAAAACACGATGTATTTATATTTCGACGTCTAAAATTCACTAGATTATAATTTTCAGAAAATAAAAACCTTAATGGCACTAAACCACAGAGCATTATCGGCAAATGATTAAATATAAATCGTTATAGAAAATTTATCAGTTTAAATACGCACTCGATCGGTAATATCATCGATTTTAACCATTTTAACCGAATCGAAAACCAAATTGTATTTATTTTAAATTGTATTATTTACATAAAACTGATTACAGGGTGTTAAAACTTTTTAAAATAAGGTATTTTCTAATTATCTTAAATACCACTATTTTTTTGAAATTGCTGTATGTTGGACTAATAGTAATAATAACTGTTAGAAATAATATTTAATAATAAATAGGGTAAAATATATAATTTATTAATTTAATTTTTATTTTAATTTTATTAATTTTGATTAATAAAATTGCGTTTATCTCATCAAGGAGGCCGAATTCGACAAAATATCAAGAGATAACTTTTAATTGGCATTGGCCGTTTAATAACACAATTTTGGTATCAAAAGAAAAAAGTCAGTGGCGCACATGTTTATTTTTTCTGAAATATATTCCAGTGATAACCCATATCCTTGTATATATATTTTTAAAGTAGATCAACCTAAGACGTTTATGGACTAAGATGGCAGGACCGGTTTCCCTACAGAAAAATATTTTTTGTTACTCTGAATTTTGAAGCTACCAATAAAAACAGAGAAAATAAAAATCGATAATTTTCGGACTGTGCCAATTGGTTACTAATCGACCAGATACTTTTTATCTATTAGATATGCTATTAAAGCTGGCAATTATACAATTCGACCATTGTAAATACCCGACAAATTCTTCAAGGCCGACAAGGCCGATGCTTCTCACTGATAAGAAATAAAAATGTTTGTTTAGATAATTTTCGAGGTATTTTTTCTTTCTGAATGCACATTTCAAAGTATTTTATATTCTTTGTCCCCTTGACCTATTATCCAGATTATCCTGGTCGCACGTATGGAAGTTCTGTTTCTTCTAGTTTTAGAAAATGTTCTTATTTCTTTTTTCTTTGAAGTTGTAGTGTAAAATTAGATTAATTTATTGAGTTTAATTATAGTGTTTAGTGTAGCATGTTAGTGTAGTCTACCAAAAATAGTTTAGTAGTGTTCTTATAGTTTATTTTGTAGTTAAGTAGTAGGTGAAGGGATAATTTGTTATTTTTTCTTTTTGTTTGACAAATTAGTAAGTTTAATAATTTGTTCAGTGTAGAATACAAGAATAAGTAGTTGTGTAGTGTTTTTAAGAGATTATATTCGTTTATTTTGTAGTTGAGTAGTAGGTGAAGGGGTATTTGGGTATTTCTTCTTTTTGTTTTTATTGTAATAATTGTAGTAGTTCTATTAAGTATTGTGATAGATACACTATATCTTCCTTCAACTTCGTTGAAAAGTGCGTTATCATATTATCTTGCTTTTTTGGTAGCAGAATATACGAAAAAAAATCTGATCAAATTTATTTGAAATTAAATTAATCTAGCCTTATTAATCAAATTAAACTAGTCAAATAATAATAATAGTTAGTTTGAAAATACTATACAGGGTGAGTTTCCTACGATGTTCTCTATGGGCATCTCGGAAACTACTGGAGATAGAGAGTCGGTTAATGGGGAAAGAATTGCAGTTTTGTGGGGTCATAAATATGCGCCTTTCGGATTTTTGAAAAAGTTTATCGCTTACTAGATATTTCGAAAAAAAACAAATTTTGGCTATTTTAAAACTTGTCCCTAATTCCATTATAATCTATTTTAGACAAAAAGTTGTAGATAATCACATACGTAATGAGTTTGTGTTTTCTGATTTTTTCTAAAGCTTGTAATTTTTGACCATAGTTGGCCATGACTTCATAAAAATCGCCATTTTTAAGCTTTTCGGCGATATAGGTATATATGTTTTTTTAAAAAAAAATACAGTTAGATACATAGATATAGTTATATATAGCCAATTCTTTTCTTTCTTGGCTAATTTCACTTAGTTAGCATGGTATTCTTACTCTGTTATGATTTATAACATAAAAACATAGAATATATTATTAAACGGTTCTTTACGATTTACATTACGCAAACTAGAACTTCATAATATCACTACCCCATACACTTAAGTTATTTTAGAAAATGTTCTCACGTACCGCCTCTTCGAGGGGGCCCATGCAATTGGTCCACCTCTTCCGATCCCTGAGTTTGCATAATTGTGATATAAATAATTTTTAACAATTCTTTCATTATGGGGGGGGGGGTGTCATAATGAAAGTCTTGTTGGAACCACCCTATTGATGCGCGACTATCTAAATTTAACTTTTCTAACATGTCTTGAAAACCATTCTCTAAAAAACGTAAATAACGTTCACCGGTCAATGTATCCTGGAAAATGTATGGCCAAGAAAAGTCGAACCAATAATCCTACACGCTTTTCTTCATTTAAAAAATTCATATTTACAATTTTTGTTTAAGCAAATTGCAATTTTTTGAACATGTAATGAAGAATGTAAAAAGTTTTACGTTTTCAAAAAAAAAATATCGTAAAATTCATAAAACACTCAATTTAGAATAAAATAATCTAAGAATGAAATGATTCTTTTATAAACCTGCATTAAATCAAATTAAAGTAGGTATGTAACTTTTTCTAAATATTAATCAACAGTAATTAGCATTATCATAAATTATAAAAAATGTACCAACATATCGAAATAATAATTTCTTTCTTAATACGGTTTAGAATTTTTAAAATAACAGGCAAAAATAATCCACAATCTACAATAAAATAAAAGTTTCGTTTAAATTTCTTAATCAGCTGATCACTATTAAAGATGCAGAAACCCGGGCTATATTATTACATTACTCTGAGGAAAATAACGAAAATAATCGATATTTTTGACTCCGCCCCGAAAGGTTCACGATTTGTCCTCCAGCTGGCAGCACATTTTGTCTAGCCGGTTGAGCAACTTAAAGAATATATAAACAAGGCCCATATGCATGCCCCTGATGAATTTATCGACACTTTTTTAGCATTAAAATATGTAGCACTTATAGTAATTTTTACCCTGAAAAGTTCATTCAAATCACTAAAAGTACTTGGAAGAAAATTATAATAAATCGAAAAATTATTAAGACTTTAACACCCTGTAGCTACGAAACAAAACAGAATCGGACCTATGTTGTTATTAAAAATATATCTAATTTCGTGAGGAATCTCCCCACGAGAGATGGCACATGTTTTTTGAAACACCCTGTATATTCTACTACTATTTCCAGTGTTGTGTTATTTATTAGAATGAATAGAATGTCTTTTCTTTCCACTAGTTTGTTGTACAGGGCGAGTCAATGATAGAGTAAAGTCCATTATCTCATTTGTTTCAAGGTTTACAAAAAAATGTTTAATATAAAAGTTATAGGGATGGTTAAGATACACATTTTAAAATTATTATTGAGTATACAAGGTGCTCCAAAAAAGTGTGGCGGCTATAACATATGTTTTTTTAAATGCAACACCCTATTTTTTATTTTATTTTTAGACTCTGCGTAAAATTCCATAATTTTTTTATATATAATGTTATATACCTAAAATTAATAGTTTTTGTAATATTTCAATTTATTTAAACAAATGTTAAATTGCAGTGTGGTAAAAAATTGTCAGTGGTGCCATTGTTTCTGAGGTTGGAGTACCAAAATTTGGTAGGAACGTTTTATAGAAATGAAAAAAAAGATATATCTAAAAAAATTTTAGTTAAATGATACAGGGTGTTCAAAATATATTTATGAATGAACTACTTAAAATCTCAATTTTTTTAAATGAAACACCCTATATATTATCATTTTTTCTGATAGATTTGATAAAACTCTTCAACTTTTATTAAGTATGTCATATCCCTATTTTTAATAGTTTGCGATTTATTCCCATTTTTTCTATTTTTACCCATATTTTCAATTCAATTACCCTATAAAATCATAGTTGCCATGACAAAACAAAACTATTTATTACTTACCTTTAACAAGTAGCTTCATAATTAGTTACAATTGCTGGTATTAGTTAAAATTAATTAACTTTACTGAAATAAACTAAATCGCAGTAGTGAATTTCTTGGTGTATTTCTATATTATGAAAGATGACACTTGGGATTTTTCGTCGGGGCGAATAGCCACAGATTAGGGTAATACTAGATTACCTAATTGCTGAAGACTACTGATATATGAATTTTCTTCAACATACAGTAAAGTTTTTTCTCGTAGTAATTCTGGTTTATAATTCATTTGGTAAAGCCAATATTACTACTGCCGCGAAACCGTCCCATTACACACTGAAGATATTTTCTAGATAATATACATCTATTCTTATAGTACTTAGCAAAGTACTATATAATATATAGTACTGAACCAAAAAATGTAGTTTTCTAAGCTTGTCCGTGTATATCAATAACACTGACTGATTCATTTCAAGAAAATCTGTAACTATTATCTCTACCATTTATACTTATTACAACAAATTAAACTACAATTCAAATTTTGTTCTTAACTTGCTTAACAGACATCAAATTATGATAATTATTACTTTTTGTCATGGCAACTATGATGTTGTAGCGCAATTGTATTAAAAATATGGGTAAAAATTGGAATAAATCGCAAACTAATGAAAATAGGTATATGACATTCTTAATAAAAGTTGAAGAGTTTGGGAAAATCTGTCAGAAAAAATGATAATATATAGGGTGTACCATTTAAAAAAATTGAAATTCCTTAATTTTAAGTAGTTGAAATTCCTAAATATATTTTGAACACCCTGTAACATCTAACTAAAATATCTTTACATAGGTCTTTTTCTATATCTCTATAAAATTCTCCTACCAAATTTCAGTTGTCCAACTTCAGAATCAATGCCATCTTTGACAATTTTTTAACCCACTGCAATCTAACATTTGCTTAAACAAATTTAAATATAACAAAAACTATTAATTTTAGGTATATAACATTATATATAAAAAAGTTATGGAATTTTACGCGGAATCTAAAAATAAAATAAAAAATAGTGAGTTGCATTTAAAAAAACATGTTATATTCGCCACACTTTTTGGAAGCACCCTGTATACTGTATAATAATTTTAAAATGTGTATCTTAACCATCTCTATAACTTTTATATTTAATATTTTTTTTGTAAACCTCGAAACAAATGAGATAATGGACTTTACTCTATCGTTGACTCACCCTGTACATTACTTTACTTTTTGGTAAATTCATTTTGAGGCCCACTTTATTGCTGGCAATTACGTTTCAAGAAAACAGGAGAGTCTTTTTAAAAAATAAAGTTTTAATTTTATTTAATAAAGTACAAGATGTTTACTGTAAGAGCAAAGACAATGGAATGATTTTTAACAATGAGAAAAGAGTCTCCTCGGCTTGGTGCAGGCATCGTGGAAACTGCAAGGAGCGCATCTTCCCATCAGGATGGCGTGATCTTTTTAGCAGGTGTGCAGGAGAATCCGTGGGCGTAACTCCTCCCTCCTTAAGACAAAAGAAAATGAGGGCTTTCTTTTGGTTGGACCTCTTCGTTGATTGTCTTCATTCGTAAGGGCAGTTTTCTTCAGTCGAGCTAAAATAAAGTTGAAGATCTTCTTTTTCTTGTATAAGATGAATACCAGGGTGAGGATAACCATAACAAACAAGATGATGGTTATAATAGGGTTTGATTTCTCTGCTAAGCTTTCTTCCGATACTGGAATCAATTGATTAGCCATTTTTCGAAGTTGATAAATTTCTTCCATATTTATTTTTGAAATATTGATTGTTTCGTAATTATTCAATGTATTGATTTGTTCAAATTTGATCGCTGGTAGAATAAGTGGTTTTCCTTCATTAATTTGAACATCATTGAAATATTTCTTGTTGTTTATGTCAATTTCACACTTCTCTGGTATTTTTATTAGGCTTGGCTTATCGATTTCTATGTATTGATCGATTTTACACTTGGAAAATATTCGATCTTTTCCACTTGGTAGTATTAGTACTTCGTTCTGTGTTATCTGCTGGACTACGGCTTCTTGGACATTGATGTTGAGGGTGTCGCAATTTTCAATTGATCGATCTTGGATTAGTTGAAGGGTACAACGATCATCAGGGTGGAAATCTTCGATACAGTAGAAGGTGTCTTCTAATTTAGGGCAAATACTTTCTTCGAATTGATTTCTGACTGCTCGTGCGAGGTAGGGGTATTTAGGGATAAAAACTTTATGATTCTGGATAATAGGATATAAGTGATAAAAGCTAAATAGATTCGATTGTACGATTGGGACATGTATTGCAAATATAAGCTTTGTATTTGAGAATATTTGTGTCCCAAAGAATTGGTAATAAGACAAGATATTTTTAAATTTTGGAATTTGATTTTCATTATAGATTGATTTTAAATAATTTAACATGTGTTCTAATTCAGAGCTAGGCAGAATCGAATTATGTAAAGTATTTAATTTTGCAAACATTATTGCATCTTCGATGTTGTCAAGAAAGGTGATAATGTTTTGACAATCTAGATTTATTTGTGTTAAAATTCCTTGAAGACTAATATAGTCGTGAAGATTACTGATTTGTTTATTCATTGCATTTTGAAATAGTCTTAATCCATAATTTAAGTTTTCTTGATTTTTACTAAGAATTGTGATAGTTTTATTATAATTGTTAATTAAATTTTTTGATAACGAAATTTGCATGTTTACTTCGTTTATAATGTTTTTTGTGATCGTTTTTAGTTTATTTATTATATTATCGTATCGTTCACCGTCGTCTGAGTCAAGAGTACCAAATAACCATTTATTTGCCTTTCCTACGATGTTTAATAAACCTCTTTTTACTTCGTATATGTGGGTGAAGATTTTTTAATTTATTTAATGTTATTTGAGTTAATGTTTCGGTCCTTAAAAAAGAATATTTTGGGATAACCCGTGATAAGAAATAGGGTTAGAACTATTTTCTTGATCTATAAAATTCTTAATAGTTAAAAACTTACTTTCTATATCATTAAATTGATTAATAATAGTACCTAAGTCTATAAAATGTATAAATGTATGTTTACTATAAACTAGTTTAGATTCACCTAACTTAAGGGGTAATAAGTAATTATTAAGGGTTCTTATTTGGGTGTCGTCCATGCTGTGAACTTGGACCAGCGCTGCAATTATCAGCAGGGTGATTTTGATCATTTTCAACCTGTAATGAAATATTTTGTTTAGGTTTTCTTGCGCTGTTTTTATGGTAAAACCCTTTATTTGTCTCAATTTTAATATCTGTTTCGTTTAAAACAGAGAGCTTTTTAAATTTTGGAAGATCTTTCCCACGATTTTTAGTCTTTATGTACGCCGTATCTGCGTTAAGGTATTTAGGTGGGTCTATTCTATCTTCGTTTCTTTTGTTTATAATTTGTTCTTTTTTATTATGATTATTTTCCTGAATTTGATCGTAAAGTTTCTTAGTTGTTTCTTTATGATTTTGGACATAGTTTGATATAATTATATTGTCATTTAAATCGAAGGGGTTGTTAGTATTTATGTGTCCTTTGATTATTTCGAAGGGTGTGAATTTTGTGACACTGTGTATAGCGTTGTTATATCCCAAAACTGCACGTTTTATTAATTGATTTGGTGTAAAATTATTATTTTCTTCTCTTAAACATCTATAGTGTTCAATAAGGGTTGAATGAAACCTTTCTACGGGCGAGTTTGAGTTGCTATTCTTTGGAGTGGTATAATGTAGATCTATTTTATATAATTTACAGAAGTTTTCTAGTTCTTTATTTTTTTAAATTCTGTCCCACTATCCGTAGTGATTTTAAGGGTAATCCTGATGTGTAATAAAGTTAAATAATTGTTCGATTACTTCGATTCCTGAAAGAGTTTTCAAGTGATAGGCTTGTCCGTATCTTGAGAAGGTATCGATAATAGTTAAATAAATTTCGTTAGCTATTTTAAAAGTATCGACATGGATATGTTCGAAAGGTTTAGAACATGTGGGTGTTAGATTAAATTTTATTACAGGGGGACTTCTGTCGTATTTATTCTTTTGACACGTCTCACAGTTATTTATGAAATTTTCGATGTCGTTTAGCATTTTTGGCCAATAATATTTAGCTGACAATGCGTTTTTCATTTCTGTTATTCCACGGTGACAAGTTTTAGTGGTATGGTACATGTTTAACTTCTCTATCTGATCGTCTTGTTTTTCTATGTCTTGTAAAAATCTATTAGCTTGAACAAATTTAAAGGAAGAATTTTTAAATAGATTTTGAAGAGTTACAGTGAAGAATTTTGCGAAATTATCGTCTCTAAAATACAACGCGTATGTTTGTTTTGGATCGATAAATTCTTTTAATAATTTAATAATATTTTTGGTGGTATTTTTAATAGATATGGTTACATAAAGTCGAGTATTTTGAAAAACTGTGTCATATCGACAATTAATATTTTCGATATCACCTGTTGTTAAAATAATTTGATGTTTAAATACATTTATTGATTTTTCAGATATTGGTAAATTAAAAATAGGATTTTCTAGAGATGTATGTATTGTCTCTAGGTCTGTCGATGTTTTACTAGATTTTTTACTAGGAGTTTTAAAAGGTGGTCGAATTTGTATATCAGATATTATATTGATTTTATTTTTGGGTTTCGTTAATTCTGGTCCCAAAATTTCTGATACTATCGAAGGGTCTAATTGTGGATACTGTTGTAAATCATTTAAGAAGGTATCTATGACATCATCTGCGTCTCCCGAATTGTTTGCAATTGATTGAGTTTCGAGTGCATTCAGATCTTGTATGGGGTTTCTTGACAAAGCGTCAGCTGCTTGATTTAACTTACCCTTTTTGTACTGGATTTTGTAGTCAAATTCCTCGAGCTTTAATCTCCAACGTACAAGTCTTGAATTTGGTTCCTTGAGTGAAAATAACCATTGTAAGGGTTTATGATCTGTGTTAATTACAAATTTTTGTCCAAATAAGTATGGTCGAAAATATTTGCAGCTCCAAACAATCGCTAGCAGTTCTTTTTCGATCGTAGAATAATTAATTTCGGCTGAATTTAGGGTTCTTGATGCATAGCATATTGGATGGTTATTTTGTGATAAAATAGCACCAATAGCATAGTTAGAGGCGTCTGTAGTTAGTTCAAAGGTCTTCGTAAAATCTGGGTATGTTAGTACGGGCTCTGATGTTAAAACATTTTTACATAAATTGATACTTTCGATGAATTCTTTGGTATGGACTATTTTTGTGTTCTTCTTCAGACATTGGGTGAGAGGCTTTGTAATTTTAGCGAAGTTCTTTATAAATTTACGGTAATAACCAACTAGTCCAAGAAATGATTTTATTTCTCTTGGTGTCTTGGGTATAGGGAATTTTTTTATTGCTTCGATTTTGTTCTTGTTTGGTTTTATTCCTTCTGCCGTTATGATATGGCCTAAAAATTCCACTTCCTTTCTCAAAAATTCCGACTTATCTAGTTGTATTTTTAGTCTAGCTTCTCTCAGTTTTTTGAATACTAATTTTAGGTTTCTTATATGTTCGTCTAGTCCTGTGCTGAAAATAATTATATCGTCCATATATACCATACAGATTTTATTCTGAATATCCTTCAAGATCTCGTCCATCACACGTTGAAATGTAGACGGCGCGTTCTTTAAGCCAAAGGGCATACGTGTGTACTCATAATGTCCTCTGTCTACAGAAAAAGCGGTCTTCTCAATGGAGTTCTTTTCCATTTCGATCTGATGGAAACCATTGGCAAGATCTAGTGTAGAAAAATAGTTACACCTACCTAATTTATCTAGGATGTCATTAATGTTTGGTATAGGGTACCTGTCGTCTATCGTTTTTTCGTTGATTTTTCGGTAGTCTACAACTACTCTCCATTTTTGTTTCCCGGACGCATCCATCTTTTTTGGAACTATCCATATGGGCGACGACCAAGGGCTTGATGAAGGTCTTATTATACCCTTGTCTAACATTTCGTTAATCTGTTTTTGGATTTCATTCGTGTGTACATATGGGTATCTATATGACTTAGAATGTACGGGTATTTCATCTTCTGTCCTGATATTATGTTTTACTTTTGATGTGAATGTTAATCTATCTCCTGGCTTATAAAATATATCGGAGTATTCTCTGCACAATTTGGATATTTCTCTTCGTTCTTCGGTATTCATATGACTTGTCCTTATTAGTTCGTCTATTTCAGTGTTTGTCCTGTTTAGATGGTATTGTTCCATTTCTCTGGAGACATTTTCAAATGTGTATAGTTCACAAACATTTGACTCGAATTTATCTACAGGTATTGGTTCTTGTAGTGTTATTGAAATGGTCCTATCCGTGTAATTTTGTATTTCTACAGGGGCAAAACCGTCCTTAGCGTAAGATAAAATTTGGGGAAAATAAAGTTCATTAATTTTACCTGGTTTAGTAAGAATTTCTCCCTCGAAAACACTGACGGGTAAATTTTTAATAAACTTTTCATAAGGATTTACACTAATTGAAAAATTTACTTCATAAGGCTGTCTAAATTTAAAAGGTATCTGAATATTATTTCCAATCAATTTTTGATCGACTAGGTTAATATTTAGATTCATTTGGCAAAGATCATTTAAACCAATCACTCCGTCAAAGTAATCGTGAAAGTCAAAAAGTATAAAATCAATATCATGATTGATACCGTAATCGAGAAGAATCGGTACAGTGGCTTGAAATTTCGTTTGTTTACTACCTAAAGCTGTTTTTATATTATTTGTTGTTTGATAAATACAATTTGGAAATTTTTCTTCTATAATCGAAGGTTTTATTATCGATTTTGTGCTTCCTGTATCTATTAATAGTTTCAAAGGCGGGTTGATAGTTTCTATATAAGGTAAGGCGTTATTCGATGAGATATTTATCTCAATCAGCTCTGTTGATTTGTTGGCCCGGTATCTTGAAAATTTTGTTCTTGGGTCATTTCTTCGGTACCTGGTTGAGTGTATTGATACTCATTATATTGATTATTGTCAATATATTGATTAGTATCTTCGTCTTGATTGTAATCTGTTGTATTCTGATCACAATAATTTTCTGTAGAATCCGTGTAGTTTTCTTCTGTACTACAATCATTATTGTACAATTCTTGGAAATTTAAATTCGGATTTCTATCGAACATTCTGTTCCGATTATAGGAGTTCTGCGAAAATCCTCTACTACTATTTAAAGTGGGTATCCTGGAGGTTGTTGACATTGGCTCCGGTTTTGGTAATTGTCCTGGTGGTATAGGCTTAGGTTTAAACACGTTTACGGGAGGTCCAAAAACTTCTCGGTTTGTTGGAAACCTTTGTGGTGGAACTTGTCTAGTTTGAATATTTATTGGCTGACAAGGCCATGCCGGTTTATTTTGGTGATTTTGGTGATTATAGTTAGTATTGTTAAAATTAGGTACATTATTTTGTCGATAATTACTAAAATTATTTTGGGGGTTTTGATTATTAAATGAATTATTCGGATTATTTTGATTATACGAATTAAAGTTTTGGTTGCCAAAATTATTCGTATTATGTTTTGGATTTTGAAAATTATTTTTTGGTTTATCAAAAACGTTATTACACTGGCCATAAAGTCGCTCAAAATTCTCAAATTCGGTTACGTACGCAATTGCGTCTTCGAGACTTTTTGGTGTTTTTATATGCATGTTATTTTTAAGCGTCCCTGTACAACCAGCTATGAAAGTGTTTAAGGCTGTTTTATCAAAGTAACTAATGTGACATAATTTTTGTTCCCTATTTAAATTTGTGTCATTACTAACCCTTTGTATGACATTGCTTCTTAACAATTGTAATCTACTCCCGAAATTTAACAAGTGTTCGTTTTTAAAAGGCCTAGTTCTGGTCAGTTCTTGTACCAAACAATCGATATCGCGACGATCAGAAAAACATTGTATTAAAGCATTTTTTAAACTAACCCAATCATTGAGTTCGGCGCGATTACCGACCATCACCTCAGCTCTACCTATTAATTTTTCTTGTATACATTCGAAAATATGTTTTTCCAAATCTGGACTATTCATAGAAGAATAACTATCAATAAAACTTTCACATCTCTTTATAAATTTGTTTAAAGTGTTACTATCTCCGTCAAAATTTCTTATATTGTCCAATTTAGATTTAAACAATTCCCAATTTATTTTTAATTCGGTCATTTTGGTAGAAATAGTACTACTTTTCACTGGATTTTTGGAAAAAGATAAATTGTCAAATTTACCTATAATATCGTCTAAATCGGTCATTAACTTATGATCTAAGAAAATAAAATATATTTAATTTTATATAGCAGTTAAATTGTTATAACTAAAATCAAATATTACGTTTTTTTATTAAAAGAAAATTACGTTCTTTTAGTATTATTATATGATAAAAAAGTATTTTTATTTTAGATTTATTTAATATTGATTATTGATTGATTTTTCCTAAAAACTATTCTTAAAATAAATTCTCACAATGAGTAGCGAAAGGGGTTGCGCAATGCAAAGCTTAAATTATCCCAACCGAACACCTTAACCAGAGGGCGGAATGGGGCGAAAAGGAAAAATGCACTTACAGTTTGATGCCGAAGTACGTCGTCTTTTTTCTTTTCCTGATTCCCTGTCGTTGTTGTTGTGGACTCTGCTGCCGTTTTCTGGGGTTGTTCTTTCTCGATCCGTGCTTAAGGGTAGATACCACAAGTGGAAAACTAGTCCCGATATTCGCTCGATTTTCTAGGATCTCCACCGCACAGATCCTACCGACTGCGCCAATTACGTTTCAAGAAAACAGGAGAGTCTTTTTAAAAAATAAAGTTTTAATTTTATTTAATAAAGTACAAGATGTTTACTGTAAGAGCAAAGACAATGGAATGATTTTTAACAATGAGAAAAGAGTCTCCTCGGCTTGGTGAAGGCTTCGTGGAAACTGCAAGGACCGCATCTTCCCATCAGGATGGCCTGATCTTTTTAGCAGGTGTGCAGGAATCCGTGGGCGTAACTTGGCTGTTTCGATAAGATACTCTCCATCTAGTTTTAATCCTTTGTTTGTCCAATTGACGGAAGATTTCTTCTAATGTTGCTGTAAACAGCTTTGGAGATAGAGCCATATGTAAAATAATACCGCTAATATCTGCGGAACCGTTAAAACTTTTGGAACACATTAATTAAATGTTTGTTTTTAACTTGTTTTTAACGTTAGAAAAATAATATACAGAGTAGCGTTTTAAAAAATAAAATAACTTAAATAATATAACTTTTTTTCATATCTTTATCAACAACAACGATATTGGACTTCCTCACACTAATGAGCCACCCTGTATACTTCCAAAATAAATTAATACTGATCTCAAAATGCGGCTTAATAACTGTTTATTTTTAGTCCTTTTATTAGAATTCTTTGAAATATAATTAATCTGGATTCAACTAATGCCTGATTTATGGTTTTAGTTATCCTTTCCCAGAACACACTCAAACGTACATTGTGAGAAGTTCGTGTAAACTATATATTAAACGACGATGCTTTAGAGACTGTCCTCAAAATAGCGCCGAAACGACGTCGTCATAACGAAGAAAATTCTGACAGTCCCGGGGGATTACAGTCCGTTAATACGTCGGATTAAAATTTAATAACGAGAAACTTTTTATGAGGAGGTCCCTCGGGTTTATGACTGTTCCGACATCGCAGCTGCCACGCTATGCGCCTACGTCACCTACGTTGTCAAATAGAAAATAATGTATTTTGGAGAGGGTGTTAAAAATAAACAGTTGTTTTACTACTTATGAGAGTATTATTAAAAAACTTAAAAAGAGCTCTGTATGGGGCGTCGTCTTTTATTGAAAATAAAATTATTGATTTATTAAATGTCGCAATAAATTATTATTATAAAGAAATTACAGTTCATACCAAATAAACTTTTAGTCACGTGATTAAGCTTGATCGGCACAGCCTTGCCCACTTTTACGTATTTCCTTTTAATCAAGAATCTTATTTTATTTTATATTTTTCATTTTTCGACGAGTATAGTCGTATAAGTATGTTGCTGTGATAATGTTAATAATAATAAATGAAAAATATAAAATAAAATAAGATTGTTTGAGAATTATGGTATAGGCCTTTATTTAGAATAACAACGAAATGTTTTTCTTTTTGAGAAATTATATATTTTTGCAATTACAACGAGTGAAATTGTTTGAATTTTAACAACCCAACTATTTTAATTCTTCCGAGTGGTATGACTTCCTGGGTTGACGTTTGTCTTTCTGGGTCTGAAGATGGAAATTATTAAGTCCCGAAACATGTCGCCCCCTTCTTTTTTTGAAGCAAATTAAATTTGAAATAAACATCTTAAAAGATTTGTCAGTTTTTTGTCCCCTACCCCTCGTCAGAGGTTTTACTTTGATATGTACTCACACTGGGTTGGAGAACATTTAGTTAAAAATAAATTAATTATAAATATATAAACAGTTATTATTTAATAAAGTTGCGATGAGTTTTTTTATGGCTATTAAGCTATCTTGTACACTTCCCACTAAAAGAGGTTCTAAAAAGAACAACGTTCGACTGCAAGGTCTGCTAGTAAACATTTTTAAGCTTAAAGTATCACAACACTATTTATTTAAACCAAAAACTGGGAATACTAAACTCAAGTGTCAAAACGAATGATAATGTCAGGAAATAAAAAAATGAATGCGACAACTTGACATTTTTACAGCGGAGCTACCACCAGAATCCCCAGCGCGAAATTTAAATTCTAAGTTGGTAAGTTGGCAACAATGAGTTTAAAAATAGCGCCCTCGATGACGTTACTAAAAGTTTAATTGATATGAAATATAGGTACTACATTACGGAGCTAAAAAAATGTATTTATAACCCTAAAATAATGAATTTGTGTGTGATTACAAAATAAAATATATATATATCTAAAGTTTTTCAACACTCAAAGTACCGTATGATCGAAAAAAAAAACAGCGTCAGCGATGGGAAATGTCATCGATCATCGTTTCCCAGTCAACTGACGCCGTTTTTTCCGATCATACGGTACTAATTTAGTCTCATATCGTAACTAAGTACAGGGTGTCCCACTAAGAATAGCTCTCGGCTGTATCTCGGAAACTTTTAGGCGTAGGACCTGCAGAAAAAATATTTAATAAACTAAAGAGGCTATGAGAAATTGCTGGAAATTATTTTCAAGTTTGTAAAACGGCCGCTAGAGGGCACAACTGCTATCAAAAATAAGAAAAAGGAGTTTTTACACCAAATGGGTTCTATAAATGATAGCTTCATAATCTTCACTAAATTTTGAATATTTTTTGTTAAAACCATTTTCCAGTATCTGCGAAAATAAAGTGGTGGGGGAAGGTTAGATCTGTTTTTATTTAAATATTAATAACTCCGGGCTGGATGAACGGAATCCAACAAACGGGGGCTCGTTTAAAAAAGCGGTTTTTACTCTATATTATACAGTATTTTATTAATAATATTTTGATGAAATCAAATGATTTAAATCGTGATTTAAATCAAGTGATTTTTTTAACTTTAATCACGTGATTTAAATCAAAAGAAAAAAAATTATTTAAACTTTATAATAAATCAAAAAATAACTGTAAAAGTTATAAAACGTTGTCCTAGAAAACTAGAAAAAATATTTCTATAACAGATAGTAAATCGGAAAATAATTGTAAATGTTACAAAACTATATAAAAAATATCTATTCATCAATTTAAATGTTGGACCGATTTTTCAAGTAGTTTCTTGTGACCGCTAAACGCAGTGATTTATTTTAAAATTTATGTATAAGTAACAAAAACTCTCTGTTCGAATACATATCATTCGCAAAGTCTAGTGCAGAACTAGATTCTTCTGATATAGAGACTATATCTTCATTCCCGAGAATCTATAATCGTTGTCAGAAAACGAAATGTTTTATATATGTTTTGAAATAGTTGTATTTTTCCAAATTCCTACCGACATTTTGATCTGCATTAAGTACTTTACACTTTGACTTTAGATTACATACTAATTTCATTCTCGACTTAAGACTATTTCCTAACAATAGTGTATTGTTTTATTAGGAGTAAAAATTATACTTTTTTTGACGATGCTGTACTTTTGAAGGACTACCGTAAGCTATTCCGACGTTACAGCATAGTTACAGGGAGCACAAAAAGTACAGTTTTACTCCTAATATAAGATACTATTTCTTTTAAAACATTACAAATAATTTTTTAATCAATTTCAAACATTTCAAATCATATGAACAGTAATCGAGCAACAATTTGTACACTCGTTGAATTTGACACTTAATGTCAGTTTAATAATATATTTTTGTACTTTTGTGCTTAGGCGTAACAGTGCTTTACTTTTATGCCTAGGCATTAAAATGACAAAAAGTTAATATCTTTGAGATGTTTGAAAAAAATCCTTTTGATCTGAAGCGAGCTACTTTTTTTGCGGAATATATTGGTGACCGATATGGAAAAATGACACTCGCCGTAGAATTGTTAATGTTATCGGTATCAGGGAGAGTTATAAAGATTTAGCCATTTAGGATAGGACTTTAATTGGAAATAAGTCCTAGTCATTTGGAAATCCGATTTAAATATTGTTTTGAATTAAAATAAAAAAACTGATTTAAATAAAAAAAAATCTGATTTTTTTGATTTTTTTTTTAAAATCATGATTTTTTTCAACCCTGGTTTAAACCATCCCTTTAAAAGTAACTTTTTTCCAAAGCCTATCATGAATTTACTGAGGCGTCGTTTATTGTTCACTGTCATTGATATCTTAATTATTCGATATTAATACACCTAGTATAATAGTATTCTGGTACATTGTCGATTTTTTGAATAAAATAATCTTTTTTATCCTATTTTTTATTAGAATGGTCATAATCAAGAGGGCTAGTGATACCGTGTTAGAAAAATAAGGCAATTACCCAACTAGCAATTATAGTTCCCAGTCCTTTTTAAAATGTCACTGCCCCTAAAGTATAGTTCCTAGGTCCACTCTGCCACTTAAAATGTTACCCTATAAGGAATAGTCACTTTGAAGTATATTTCGAGAGTGACCGGTTAGTGCCTGCCTATCATAAAAGTGGAAAATAAACACCCCGATTGCAAGTCGCAAACATGTAATTTAAAGAAGTGGCTGGAACTACCCGAATATCCGAATATGACACCATAAAAGACCAAAAACTTTATAGTAACTTTTCTAAGTAGGGGTTACTAACAAGTGCTACCATAATGCCTCCATTAAGTTTTTGTTACTTTATAGTAACAATTTAAGTTACGGGGTAGTCGCGGCCACGACACCTAGTTACTTCTAATTTATAGTAGCATACATCTTTCTATAATCCTACTGATGAACATCATAAATCAGGTAGTGACTGAGACATTTTCGAAGCTGTTTCTGTAGATGAGTGTAGTGTTAGTTCATCTGAAACAGAATCTCAGAGAACTAATTTGAGAACCAACAACAATATAAAACAAGAGCTAAAAGAGTGGGCGTTAAAATACTCTATATATACCTCATGTAGCTCTGAATAATACAAAAACACTAATAATAGACAATGCACAATAAGTAAAAAATGACTTCAAAGGACAAGGCGGAACGTTATAGTGGCACCAATGGAGTATATAGTCGCCACTGCCGCTATCGCTGTAGCATATACGCTCTAATTAAGTGGCAATTTGGTGGCGCAGGGAACCTTCTTGGAAAAAATCACTTTATGGTTCCAAAAAATCGTTGACCATGTAGTTCCAAAAAAGTTATTGTTTCTATAAAGTCGCCTTTGGGTAGCTACAATTGTCACTTTATCAATCCGAAGATTTTAACGGTCCAAACGGGTAGGGTTGGCCCCGGTTTCAAGCAAATTATTATTATTTTTTAATTACTACATGATTGTCTATTGCAAATAATATAATAATTTGAAATATTTTGAGAGGCGCTCGAAAATTTTGTCATATAAACCCACTATTTTATTCAGTAAAGTTGATTGCGTTCTGGAATTTTCCTAGAAAACGCGTTAAAATCGCACGGTAAATAACTGAATAATAATAATAAAAATAATAATGGCTTCCATAATTATTTTCCATCATGACATTTATGTTTATGAAATGTGAAATTGTATGAAGAGGTCGTTGCGAATAAAGTTTAACAGTTTAACGAAAGTTCCACATGTCGGTGGATAACACTTGGCTGCCACGAACCCGCGCCTGGGCAGCTTCGTAACAGATAACTCCCATTCACCAGTAGGTTACTTTATAGTAACACATCATAGTAACTCTTTTAGTGGCAAAAACTACCCAAGACACTACCCGGCTACTCAAAATCTTTAATGGATCTTTAATGATGGTCACCGCCCACTTTACAGTGGCTTTGATAGTAGCAGTTACGTATCTGCGCCACTCTAAATGCTAGTTGGATAAGGGCTTATTTTTTCGTATTATAATTTTGCTAATAACTTTGGTTTGAAAAAAGATATCAAGATGCTGTTTTCGCTGATTTTTTAAGCTTTTATTACTATTTGGTATCAGCTAAAATTACACACACTATTTAATTTTTATGCATTTAATTTTTTTGAAAAAACGCGTAATGTTTGTTAAATTGTAAGACAGCGCCCCCTAGTGTCTACGTTCAAAACCTAATTTTTAATGTTTATGTGGTCTCGCTCTTTTAAACGAGCTCTCATTTGTTGGATTCCGATTATCCAGTCCGGAGTTATTAACAATTAAATAAAAAGAGATCTAACCTTCCCCCACCACCTTATTTTAGCAGATAGGGGAAAATGGTTCCAACAAAAAAGATCCTAAATTTATTGAATATTATGAAGCTATTATTTATAGTACATTGTATCTAGACACAATTTCTTAAAAATACCGTTTTGTTATTTTCCACGCCCTTTAGCGGCGGTTGTACAAACTTGAAAATAATTTCCAGCAATTTCTCATAGTCTCTTTAGTTATAAATATTTTTTTCCGCCAGCCCTACGACTAATATTTTCCGAAATACAGCCGAAAGCTATTCTTAGTGGGACACTCTGTACATTTGCACATGGGTCTGGAGAAGTTAGCAAGATGTGGCTATAGTTTTCATTTATTATTCTGAAATAGCAAAACTAACACAAAATGTTTCAATGAAAAAGCAGCAACACGCGCAGCAGTCCTTTTTCTCGAGAAAGGAAAATTATTCAAAGACATTACTAGATCAGTATGTATTTAATAGCGAGTTGGATTCACTGCGAAAAAAAGGTTCTTATCAACTAAAAACCCCTCGTCCAACTACCACTTTACATCGGAATCCGCTGTCGCATTGCTCCAGTGTACAGGGTGTCTAGATTTGCTTCATTATGTTCATTGCCTCTCTTCTCTCCAATTGCTAAAACATCCATGTCCAGACAATGCTTGAGTTATGTCGAGTCATCAAAGAATCCACTTCTCAGGAATCGCACTTCGTTTACTCCCTTGTTTGGTCGAACTGCCTGATTCCATTTTTACTTTTGTTCAAAGCGGTGTGACAAAGCTGGGAAACTCTTATATATTATTTCGGGAGAGTTCTGTTGATAGTTATTGCACCCAACAACTACGCAATTACGCCCTCCTTTTCGTGTTGAAATTCTGCGGCAATTTTATTATCAGTTGAAATTATCACATCACAAGGCGATGCTCAGTTCGGGGTCCTGTTTCACCTAATTGTTACTACCCGAAACAGCGTTACATCACACACTTAGTACCGAAGCCTTTGAAGTAACTAAAGGGGTTCCATAAGGATGCATTCTGTCACCGATGCTTTTTAACATCTATGTCGAAAAAATATTGCAGCTTGATCTCGAAAATGAGTCCAGGGATATTACGGTCAATGGAAAGCCCATTAATAATATCAGATATGCGGACCATACTACATACGAAACTTGCACTAGCGGTGTGTCTTTTATTCATAAATTAGCGTGTACCAGCGACTTCGTTCGCGTCGAATTAATCATTTGTAATGGTGATGATAAAGCAAAGCAAGAATTTCCATTAACATACAAACTGGATAAAATTTTCTCACATTTATGTCAGCATGAGAAAAAACAATATAGCGATATTATTATATAACTTGGTAATATTTGAGGGATTATCATCTCGTTGGAATTTGACTTTTAAAAAATCCGTTTGCCAAAAATAAGCTTTTTACGTCAAGCAGTTTAAGCAGAATCGTGGTTAAGAAATTACCCAACTTTTTGGAACACCCTGTATAATTTTTTAAAAAATTTCAAAATATGTAAAAAAACCAAATAAATTATGCTTGTCCAAGCGTTTTCCCGAAAAACTACCGTTTTTTAAATAACAAATATTGTAATATTTGAGGGGCGTTTTCACCCTCTTGGAATTTGAGATTCGAGAAACCCCTCCTTATCGAACCTCTACACCCCACAGTCAATCCGTTTGCCAAAAATCAGCTTTATACGTCAAGCAGTTTAAGCAGAATCGTGATTACTCAATGGTCATACTTTATGAAATACCCTGTATAAATTTATAAAAAATCTTAAAATATGTAAAACAACAGAATAAAATATACGTTTTTAAGAGTTTTTCCGAAAAACTCACCGGTTTTTAAATAAAAAATATTTTAATATTAGAGGGATAGGGATTCAAAATTTAGCAAAGCAAAAGCGCGGATTTTAAAAATAGGATTCAGGTGGTAGTTCGGCTGTAAAAATGTCAAGTTGCCACATTTATTTCCTCACATTGTCAATGGTTTTGACACTTTAGTTTTGTATTACGAGTTTTTGGTTAAAATAAATAGCGTTGTGATACTTTAAGCTTAAAAATGTTTACTAGCAGACCTTGCAGTCGAACATGGTTCTCTTTAGAACCTCTTTTAGTGCGAAGTGTGCAAGATAGCTTAATAGCCGTAAAAAACTGATAGTAACTTTATAAGAATATTTTTAACGGGAAAGCGGTAGTAATGGTCGTTTATGTCCCTTAAGTGCTGTTAAGAAGGTGAGTTTTGTTGATGTAAACAATAACTGTTTATACAGGGTTGTTCACCACATACGACACGGAGTATTGTAGCTAAACGATTAGATTTTTTACAAATTGTAAGATTTAGGTTCGTTGAACAACTATTAGAGCTACAATTTAAAAATATTTTTACAAGATACAGAGTGTCCCAAATAAATAAAAAATATCAAAGTTTATTTTTTTAAATGGAACACCCTGTATATTATTACATTTTTAGTTTCTACGATTAAAATAAAGGTAAATTTGGCAAAGGTTTATTACACTTAAACCTTACCGTTTTTGAAATATTTTCAATTTTGTGAAATTGCAATCAAAACTTTAAGGATTTATTTCTCCAAGGGTATCAAAGTTTTTAATACTACATATTTACTGAAGTTTATTTATTGATCAGTTATTGTGTTGCAATAATAAAAATTATACTACCTTATACAGAGTGCCTAAAATTTCATTTTAAATAATTACTAGCTTTAAACGGCAATAACTTGTTTAATTTAAATGGTAGACCCTGTATATTTTATGAGAATCAGATGCACAATTTGATGGTCTATCAAATTGTATTATACCATTTTTTACCTATCTCTTCAAGTTTCCATAGAAAATGCATTTTCTTGTAATTTAGAACTCATTTATCAATATACCCATGGAATACTGACATTTTAGATTATTTTTAAAGGTATACCAAAAATTTAGAGAGTACAGACATTAATATTGTCCAATCTTATATAGTTTGTTTATTTCATTAAAAAATAAAAAAAAAACTGTTTAAAGATTTGTTAAAGAGGACCAATTAATATGATTCCAGTATTCAAACTACATTAATTGACTGTTTGCGTTGATTAATAATGATTACTCCAATTACAAAAAAACTGAATTTTGTATGTGTATTAGACAGTGTGGTAAAAAGTAACACTTTAAAAATGATATTTCATTTTTTGACAAATGCTTATTTATAACAACAGAGACTTTCATTTTCATAACTTATTATTATATTGATTTCTGATTAAAATCCACATTTATTTAGAATAATTTATTAACGAACATAAGTAAGTATGTAATTAATTAGTATTTGGGCGGAAATAATGGTGGTATATTTAATTAATGGTATACTCTTTTATAAAGATTTAAATAGTTTTCTTTTTGCATACAAATGGGCTAGTAATATTATCATTTTGCTAAAAACGATGATATTACTAGCCTGTACATTTTCTACATTTGTTACTTTAAAAACAATCTAAAATGTCAATATTCCATGGGTATATTGATAAATGAGGTCTAAATTATAAGAAAATTCATTTTCTACGAAAACTTGAAGGGATAGGTAAAAAGTTGTATAATACAATTTGATAGACAATTAAATTGTGCATCTGATTCTCCTAAAATATACAGGGCGTTCCATTTAAATTAAACAAGTTATTGCCGTTTAAAGCCTAGTAATTATTTAAAATGAAATTTTAGACACTCTGTATAAGGAAGTATAATTTTTATTATTGCAACACAATAACTGATAAATAAATAAACTTCAGTAAATATTTAGTATTAAAAACCTTGATACCCTTGGAGATATGAAGCCTTAAAATTTTGATTACAATTTCACAAAATTGAAAAAATTTCAAAAACGGTAAGGTTTAAGTGTAATAAACGTAAATCAAATTTACCTTTATTTTAATCGTAGAAACAAAAAATGTAATAATATACAGGGTGTTCCATTTAAAAAAATACAACTTTGATATTTTTTATTTATTTGGGACACTCTGTATCTTGTAAAAATATTTTTAAATTGAAGCTCTAATAGTCCTCCAACAAACCCAAAACTTACAATTTGTAAAAATTTAACCATTTAGCTACAATACTCCGTGTTGGATGTGGTGAACAACCCTGTATATTTATAATTAATTTATTTTTGTTTCCTAAAATATTTTGATTAAAAGAAAATATATAAAAGTGGGCAACGCTGTGCTGTTCAAGCTTAATCACGTGACTAAAAGTTTATTTGGTATGAACTGTATGTTCTTTATTCTGTTAGCAGTTAATATACTATCAAAATTCAGAATTTATTGTTTTAGGCACAATTCTAAAAAATCTTAATCGTTTTTTAGAAAGCACATTTTTACACACTTGCTATGAAGTGACGTTTTAACTTTCAACTCTTTTTGAAATATTTTTTTGCAGGTTTTAAATGTACAATTTTCAGAACTAAATACATACCATATTTTTCGCGAATATGACTAAAAGCACTGTTTACTCTTCCAATTCGTGTTACGCCTCCTTAACATCCATGCACACGACTGTGCTGCACACATCGCATTTGCAAATCTGCCGGCTGTATTTGATACAACCAATTCGAGGACGTCGCGTCGGCTACCCACTCGCCGGCCAGCTAGAAGGGTTTATAATGCGCGGTTCGCTGTTTGCCCTGCAAAGTGCATACATTTGTACGATTTAAATAGTTTAACTGGAACTGTACTGTTGATAAAAGCGACCGAAAACAAGCCGGCCCAAAGCACCGTGGGAAAGATTGAATTAGGATAGCATTTCCGAAACGATGCTTACTTTAAATTTCATTAAAGTTTGGAGTTTTCGGATTTTTTGTTGGACAGAATTGAAACTGAAATAATATATTTCTTATTTAACAAAATTTATTAAAAACGATGGAGAAAGTAGTGGATAACCATATTGGAAAATAATTATCTAAAGGTTAAACCACTATACGATAGTCACCATGCATATAGAGCGAGCAGATCCACAGAAACTGCTTTGTACCAATTAACGGAGCTAATACAGGCAAGCCTGGATAGCAAAGCAATTACGATTTGTGCCTTCTTGGACACCGCGGGGGCGTTTGACAACATACCTCACAAGGTGGTCATGCGATCTCTAGAAAAAAGAGGAATGAAGAAATTCTCTCGTTTTGGGAAATGCAATACATGGACAGCAGAGGTTCAGCAACCAAACCAAAACTGTAGCAAGTTAAAACAACGCAAGGAACTCGTTGGAGTAATCTCCCTCTACTGTGGAGCTCGGTAGTGGATGAATCCTACTAGACAACTCTAGCGGGAATACACTGGATAGAGTATGCAGACGACTTAGTCATGATCTTTCGGGGGAAACTTGAAGGCACCCTGTGTGCCTGACAAACATCACCTCAGACAAAACTGCGGTAGTGCCATTCACCAGAAAGCGAAGTATGAAAAACTTGAAAAGAATCTTAGAAAGATGGAAAGAAAATACTGTTATCTCAGGAATTCAAATATCTGGGAATAAGTTGCTTGTTAGCAAGGCAAAACCTGTGCAAGATACAGATACTGGCATGTATCTGCATCACAGGAGCCAGAGAAGCTCAATAAATTAGGCAAAGAAAATAAAGTCCTCCTACTCTGGGTGCCTGCTCACCAAGGGATAAAAGGCAATGAAAAAGCAAATGATTTAGCTAGAAAAGGAGCAAATACTCCACTAACTGGACCAGAACCGTTCTGTTTTCCAAGCGGGAACCAACTGAAAGTGGAACTGAAATATTTTCCTTGATTTAAGTAAAAACAATATTCGGATTGAACGGGGTTTCTAACGGGATACTATTTCCTCAACAAACACCTCAACAGGCTAAAGTTGAGAAGCAACGGCGAATTTAGATTCTGTGGGGAAAATTGAGAAACACCAGAACACCTTATCACTCAGTGAGCCGAGACGACGACCGTTTGTGGCATGAGCTTTGGTACGACTGATCTCGAGGATTGAGAGTTGTCCTTTGTAGAGCCGTCTCAGATACTGGCTTTTGTTAAAGCTCTGAGACTATATGATGATTTATAACTCGTTATAACTCAAGAAAGGGAAACACAATAGATCTGTTAGGTCGCGGTGATTAACTTCCTTCCTAAACATTCTACATTCTACATCACTAGAGCCATAAAAACCAGCCCCCAATAACAGTAATGGAGACTATATTCTAGACCTAACACCACTGCACATCTTTATCGGTAGATATGCCAATGCGATAATGGTTAGAATGGTCGTTGGCGGAAAACAGATCATCATGTCCTCAATTGCCATTGCGTCAATTATTATCGTATATACCCTAGATGATGTCAATGATACCAAAAAACGGAAAAGAAAACAAATAATTTGGATGAGTGCCTGCTCACCAAGGAATAGAAGACAATGAAAAAGAAAATGATCCAGCTAGAAAAGGAGCGAACACTCCACTAAATGGTCCAGAACCTTTCTGTTTTTCAACGGGAACCAACTGAAAGCGGAACTGAAGAACCTGGAAGACTCCATCCTTAATCTGGAATGGGTGTCTATGTCAATGATACCAAAAAACGGAAAAGAAAAGAAAGAATTTGGATGAAAGAACTAAAAGAACTAAAATATTGCACAACGAAGCGCAACACAGGCATACACTACACAACGCGCTGCGAAAACGCCTGTTGCACGAAACAATTCAAACATTCTTGAAACTTATTAAACAACTGCGCAACGCATCAAACGTTACCATACATTGGCAACTTGCAATTTGTTTGAAAATATATGGTACGCTCCTATATGGAGTGGAAGCTTGGACCTTGACAGATGCTATATCTAAACGCTTTGAAGCTTTTGAAATGTGGTGCTATCGCCGCATACTCAGGATTTCATACGCTTACTATGTCACAAACAACATCGTGATCCAACGAATGCAAAAGGAAGTAGAAATTATACGTGAAAGTGATAGAAATGGCATACCTTATCCAACTAATAATGCAGGGCAAAATAGATAGTAGAAGTGGTCAGGGACGCCGACGAACATCATGGCTGAAAAATATTAGACAATGGACGGGAATGACGACCGTACGTTTATTCAGGACGGCTGTCAACAGGATTATATGGACCAACATGATTGCCAACATCCATAGAGGATAGGCACTGAAAGAAGAGAAAGAGATTAGTTATTTACAATTCCTTTCGAATTTTTAAAAACTCGAATGGCATTGATTATTTTTTCAATTCCACTCGACAGAATAGGTGCTATAAAATTGTTCGTTAAACTCCGCGCCATTTCTATTCCAACTTTAAATTAAATATCTGCCTTTCAATGATTCAAGTGTCGAGAGGCGGTTCGAATTATCGGAGCTGTCAAGCTAAAGCGTCGTCGATTTCTAGCACTGCTCGAGGGCATCGAGTCCCCGACAGTGGAAATATCTCTCGATATCCAGACGACTCAGCCGCTGCCCGATCCGACAGCAATTTAACGTTCTCGGCGTAATAAATGTTTTCATTGCCTTTTTTCACGAGATTTTTTCACGAGGTTCACGAGGAAATTTTCAGGTCGATTTCACACAAACGAATTTTGATTTATTTCGAGAATTAGCATCAATAGTTTATTAATTATCCGATAGTCAAGCAGCACTAAATGCGATCAACTCAGTAACAATTAATTTGAAGTTGGTCAAAGAATGCCTAGAGATGCTCAACAAATTAGGCAAAGAAAATAAAGTCCTCCTACTCTGAGTGCCTGCTCACCAAGGAATAGAAGGCAATGAAAAAGAAAATGATCTAGCTAGAAAAGGAGCGAACACTTCACTAAATGGACCAGAACCTTTCTGTTTTTCAACGGGCACCAACTGAAAGCGGAACTGAAAAACCTGGAAGACTCCATCCGTAATCTGGAATGGGTGTCCTCCAAAAGTTCCTCAAAACTTACGACCGAGAAAAATCAAAGATCTTCCTTGATTTAGGTAAAAGCAATCTTCGGATTGTCACGGGGTTTCTAACAGGACACTCTCTCAACGAACACCTCAGTAAGCTGAAGTTGAGGAACAACGGCGAATGCAGATTCTGTGGGGAAAATTGGGAAACACCAGATCACCTTATCACTGGGTGTGCCATGTTTATTATGTATTGACTATTTCCATTCTAAATGTCTTGAGAGCGGTTGCTCGTAGCGATTTTTACAAAGAGATATATTTTACGTAAAAAGTTACAGAAATGTATATTTTTCCCGCGGTAGTTTTAAAAAGGTACGGACAAAAAGTTATTACGCTTCAAAACAGTTAACACACATGTAGGTGGCGCCTTCTACTAGTAGGGCTCATATTGACATCAAAATCAAATTTCTCATGTCAAAAACTTCTAGACACCAATTTTCATCCAAATATCGACTTTACTTCAAAAATTATTTGGAAAAAATCGAAATAAAAATGAAACTTCTACCCTGTAATTACCTTAAACCCTGTATCTCTGAAACTTAGCATTTTAGGACATACATTTATACGAACTTTTTTACTTAATTTTATCTGCAGAATATGCTGCCGAAGTTTCCGGAATATAGTTCGGACCACCCTGTATATTGTTTGTGTTTTGTATTTCGTTTAATGTTTTGTCAATAAAAGATGATGGATAATAATTGTGTTTTATTGATGTTTCTTATATTTAATTAATATCTTTGTATAATTGTTTGAATATATTGTGTTTGCCCATATCCCATATACCCATCATATACCCTATTAATATTATTAACACCGTTTTTAAACTTTTCATACTGTGGTTAGAAATAATTTAGATATATGTCTTGTACTTTGTAAACAACTAAAATAAGCTTGTGTATTTATCACTCCTTTCCATTCATGTTTTAGACTGCAACGTCTAAATCCCGACCTAAATCCAAATTAGAGCTTGCATATATCCCTTATACCCTATTTCCGCCATTAAGTACATCATCAGATTTCCCGCTTTGCCTCTCAGACACGGTTTTCCTTTTAGGGTTGTCTTTGGCGCTATACGCTCGTTCGTAATGCTGTTCCTTCTTGCCTAAGTCTGCTCTGTGTAAGCACAATTAAGGAGGACATATTAAGTTAAACAGGATTGCGGTGCGCCTCCTAGGCTATCGGAAAGGACGGATTAAGTGTTAGAGGTTCGTGAATATACTCTGTATTTATTAGAGTTGAGAACCGGGAAGTCCTGGTACCGAAAGAACCGGAAATTCCCGGTTCTTTTGAGATATCAAAGAACCGGGATTCGAGATTATTAATTCCCGGTTTTTTCGGTACTTTTGGGACTCGGTAATAAATAATTAGAAACATATTTTTTGTTACGTGCGAAAGACTTTTGATGCTTTCTAGCGGTCGAAATCAAACTCTTCTAAATAAGTAGTGATCTTACTGTTCTTACTTCTGAAGTTATTTTGAAGTTTCTATAATGTTTATAAGCAATTATTGAAGCTTAAATTGGTTTTTTATTATTTAGTATAATATTGCTGAATGTATTAGTTATGAATGTTATTTTTTTGTGTTATGTTTTTATAGGCATTTGCATCTTTAATTGAAAATGTTAAGTTTTTTTTTAAATTTAGTTAAGCTGTTTTCTTTTTTTTTCGCTCGTGTTCATTATTTATGTTCATGTTTACTTTCTTATGACTTAATAATTTGATATTATTTTCATTTGAAACTAAATTTTTGATCGGTTTTACTTTTGAGAACCATCCTTTCAGGGGCGGCTTCTCCTATGAGACAGATGAGGCAGTGCCTCACCAATACATTTGTTCTTTAATCACAATTTTATATTTTTTCCCTATTTGCATCAATAATAATTGTATTTTTTATCCGTCATTCTACAATAAATTACGTCGATGGTATTCCTTTAAACGCGCTTCCTTTCCCATATGCGACAAACTCGACGATATATATATCCATCTCATTTGTTCTTTAAGAAGTATATGTGCAGAGGTTTGCCTCTCGCCTTTCCTTGTCTAACGTATTGTGGTATATCGCATTGACGGAGCGACAGCGTTCACTGGAATCTTAAATCTATAGAATGAAAAGAAAAAGCATAGGCAAAACCTTTAGTTGAAGAGAGATAAAATGTATGGAGTAGTAGCGCATAAAAAGACCGTATTGAGGCGAGCCTCAAATGTAAATTTAAACCTTAAAAGCCGTTCGTTAAAAATATGTATCACTTACCGATCAGCCCGAGAGATTTTAGGCGACAGGCTGAAAATGCAGAATTGCATTATTTGGGAATTTATATTAGTTTGAATCACAGTTTGAATTAACTCTGCCGGTTATTGCACTGTTTTGTCTCTAATTGATTAATATATACGTTTTTTAATGTGAATTGCATGTTTAATTACTCGTCTTACTGATTACAACGTATTAAGTAAATACCTAAAAAGTGGGCAGTGACTTGTTGATTGATATGATGATTTAGAGGGACCATGCATCATCAGAGGACTTCCCCAGGTAAAGTTTTTCGAATTCGAATCATTTTTAGATAAATTGTGTACTCGTATAGTCAAAAAGTAAAGCAACCTGTTACAGAGATTTCATTTTTATAGGATGGGTAGAAAAACAAAATTTTACCATACAGAGTAAAATATTAGACAAAATATCCTGAGGTCGCTTTGATAAAAATTTACTGTTGCAATAGCCCTATGTAATAGGTACCGTATGATCGAAAAAAGTCCAGTTCCCATATAATTTTACATATAAAATGACAGCGATCTTCATTTCATAGCCATCGCTGACGCCGTTTTTATTCGATCATACGGTATAATACTGCGAATTATATTACATAAGGCAACTGCTAAAAATTTAGAAATATTTTAACTACAAAAATGTGCGCTTTTTAAGTCTGTAGGTATCTAAAATACTAAAAATAATATACAGTGTGTATTGCATTTAAAAAAATTGAGATATAGCATTATAATATTGCAATGTTGGCCGTGCCATAAAAAAATCCCTGTATAAAATAATGTAAATTTTTCTCGGATTTCTTCTTTTGTTCTACATACCTCGCTATATACATACTTAAGCAATAATATAATAAGTTAAATTCACTCCAGGTTTTTACCACTTTTTAAAAAATGAAAATTTTCAAATATGAATTATCATGGAAATCCCGCATATATAGTGTTTCAAATAAATCAATAGTGTGATGTATGCTGAATTCTATGCTGAACCCAATTCTGTACAGAAAAATGGTAATGCGATTGCAATTTTAAAGAAAATATTTTTTTAGGATATGTACTTTTTTTATATAGAACTTTTTTTCATATATTTGTCAACTACGAAGATATTATTGGACTTCCTCGTACTAATGGTCACCCTATATACATACTAATAAAAATTCTCTTCTAATGTGCCTCACCATCTTCCAGTGCTACGAGCCGCCCCTGCATCCCTTGCTTGCTAATTGACGAATTCCACAATCACTGAAGAAAAATATTTTAGTACGGTTCCGGAAATTCTAATTAATACTACCAATTAGGGTTCAGATCTTTTTGCCCATCACAGAACCGGGCCTGCTGTTACATACTTTCTAGCGGTCGAAATCACTCTTCTAAATAAGTAATGATGCTATTTCTTATTGTTCTTGCTTCTTTTCTCTTTTGAAATTTCTATAATATTTATTTTGTTGTACCACAGAAACGCCTTTTGATTTTTAGGAATTCCACCATATTTTCATGTTTTTCTTAATTTTCTACCAAACGGTATACCAATTTGGAAAAGTATAAACGGAATTAACCATTTTAGAACAAGCAAAAATTTATACAGGGTGTTTCAAAACAAATGCGAAAAACTTTAGGGGGTGATTCCTTGTTCAAAATAAAGGGTAGTTTGCTTTATAAATATTGGGTCAAAAGTCAACCATTAGGGAGATATCGCGGTATAAAGATGGCGGAAAAATAATGTTTTTATTTTTTATCTTGAAAACGAAAAGAGATAGACTAATGAAATTTTATGGAAGCATTACTGTTATAAAAAACACTTTTCAGGTAATTTTTTACTTTTTAAAATGAGTGGAAGGGGTTGAAATAAACTACCCCTATCATTCTTGTTAACGAAATTTAAAGAAAAATCTTATCAAACACATGTAAATGCTTTAATTTGGATAGTTTAGTTTGTTTAGAAACGTTTTTACCTCTTGTGTTTTTTTGATAAAACTCACCGATTGGAAATTAAAAAATAAAATGTAAAGCATTACATGTCAGGACAAAAAACAATTTTAGATTAAGAATCTAGTGATAATAACGATAATAATAATCATCTAGATAATAACGTATTGCAGTAGAGTAATGTCAAATAAAATAATATTAGGAACATCCTAAAAAGTAACAGCGGCCGACTAGATTTTTTCCTAAAAAATTACAGCAGCCCACTAGATTCTTTATCAGAAAATGTTTTTTGTCCTGACATGTAATGCTTTACATTTTATTTTTTAATTTCAAATCAGTGAGTTTTATCAAAAAAATACAAGAGATAAAAAAGTTTCTAAACAAACTAAACTATCCAAATTAATTTTTTTGCATGTGTTTGATAAGATTTTTCTTTAAATTTCGTCAACAAGAATGATAGGGGTAGTTTATTTCAACCCCTTCCACTCATTTTAAAAAAGTGAAAAAATTACCAGAAAGTGTGTTTTCATAACAGTAATGCTTCCATAAAGTTTTATTAGTCTATCTCTTTTCGTTTTCAAGATAAAAAATAAAAACATTATTTTTCCGCCATCTTTGTACCGCAATATCTCCCTAATGGTTGACTTTTGACCCAACGTTTATGAAGCAAACTACCCTTTATTTTGAACAAGGAATCACCCTCTGAAGTTTTTCGCATTTGTTTTGAAACAACCTGTATATAAGAATGCATTTTTTTCAAAATGTCAATAATAAAAAAGTTTTTCCTCTTATAAAGACAATCCAGGGTCATACTGGAGATTATATTATATGTTTAGAATTAAGATCATAACAAGGCAAATAAAATAAAAAAATAACATACAGGGTGTCCCATTTAAAAAAAACATAAGGTTTGTAGACAATTTTCACATTTTCGGTAAGTTATAAGATAACACTGCAACATTTTAAAATTCGCCCTGTATTTCAGGATTGAAAATGGCTAGAATGAATCTGTGTGTAGCATCTTTAGTTTCATAAAAAAGTAGCAAGGTAATGTGAAGACCGCATTTTGGTACCCCTGCTCATAAACGAGAAACCCTGTACAACACGAAAATGTGACACTCTGTACAACCAAAACTAAACCCGGGAATTTCAAAATGTGAAAAATTGTATAGTATAAAACAAGTACGATCTACTAAGAACATAAGACTTTCTCGGTCAATATCTATAAAAATAGAGAGTTTTACGAATTTGACCATGTCATACTACTATGAAGGGATTTGTTAGAAGTGGGAAAGTAGGGGTTTATGAAAAATAATTCTTAGAGAAATATGGGTATTTTGCCACTGCATTGCAAGAAAATCTACAAAATAAAATAGTTATTTTTTGTAAACACTTCTGCGTTAAACCTAAACGGACACTGCTTAAAAAATAACTATTTTATTTTGTAGATTTTCTTGCAGTGCAGTGGCGAAATACCCATAAAGGATTTTTTTTGGAGAGATGAATCCGACACATTAGTATAGACATTTTTTAGAAATATTCATCTTAGACAAAAAATTGATTTAATAAAACTACTAATATTTTTCATTACGCTAGCAATATTTTACATTTAAATACTTACTTAAAAAATAAGACGCCATTCGTTGCTTTATGATACCTTTCCATAAATTTCTTTTCCTCTTACATACCACGTCCCACACAAATAACCGGTTATTTTCTCTCTTTACTTCCAGGCGCCCATCCTAATAATTCTTCCTTTATATGCATTTTAGCCGAAGCGCATCTTTGGAACTGGCCGAATTTCTTGAGCATACTAAAAAGTTTTCTACTTACTTCCAGACGGCTTTGGAAACGTCTTTCATCGTAATTTACGCCCAGTATTTTGTCTAAATTAACCTAATGTTCTGTAGGTGACCTCTTATGTTGTTTTATTGCATCTATCTGCCCCAAAGAGTTTGCTACCAATGGATTTTGTATTAAAAAATATGTAATCTGTAATCAGTTTTTCTACCAACTGTTTTATATTAGTTGATTGATTTTTTTATAATTCCTTACGAAACAATAAAATTAACTAATTTATTATTACATGTAATTATTCTTTAGCCTTTATGTAATAAGTTATTTTTACTTAAGTAGTTAAAAATACTTGTTTGTTAAAAACAAAAGGTTTTTGTTTTAACTGATCCTAGCCACAACACCCAAGAAACAACAAATAAAATTTATTATTACATTGAGATGACCCTCCTATTTAAAAATAGACATATTTATTTAAGGCTGTACTTAAACTGCCGTTAAACGGTAGCTTACTAAAATGCCGTTAATAGGTATGACGTCGTTGATGTGACGCACTTGACGGGCTTTATGAAATATAGGAATTTTATAAGAACTAACGCTATCCACCCTACCAAATAACCAACTTAACCAACGCAACTAACCTCGACACTGATATATAAAAATATAAAAAACAAATATAAAATAGTAAAAACCAACCAACCCCACCAAGTAACCAACTAACCAATGAATTAACACCCTCCAAATAACCACGCTAACCAACCCGTCAAATAACTAAACCAATCCAACCAAAAAGAGTGAAACCAATGCATAAGATCACGCTATAAGCAAAAAAAATATAAAAAAGTCTTGGTCGGCGTGAGATTTGAACCACGGACCATGCGCTCACGAAGCGATAGCCTCAGCCACGGAGTCACAGGTGCTCTTGCAAAATACTTATAGGCAGGCATTATTTTCCGCCGACGTGAACGACGTCACAATATCTATTAACGGCATTTTAGTAGGCTACCGTTTAACGGCTGTTTAAGTACATCATTTATTTAAATTCAAGACATTCAGTTTTAAGACACTCGTAAATAGAATTATTGATTTTTAAAAGATTATTCGCAAACTAGGGAGAGGGAAATCAGACGACGAAATAAACGAAGATAATAGTTGTTAAATAATAGCTTTTAGACTACCATTCGGGACACATTGATTAGCGATGGGAACTATCGAATGAATTAGACTATCGAATGGTTAATGAATGAATGATTTCGACTATCGAATGGTTTTATTCGAATAAAATCATTCATTCATTTGTATACTAAAGCATATGTGACAACCTCGCCGTGCGACTAAATGGTTATCGTTGAGCCGCGATTATCGAATGCTTTTGATAAATGAAATTTAGTATTCGTTTGATTTTTGTATGCGTCAGTGCATTATTAGTTCTTCCAAATTTTTATAACTTCGCCGTATAAATACTGTGCTATTTTTGCGTTTATTAAAATAGTTAAAATACTAAAATAATAGTTATTTTTTAATTTTATTTATTGACGATTGTGTGCATGTGCAGGTGGTCAAAATTTTTCTGAAAATTTGTGTGGTTTTCGGTAGTCCGATCTTTATTTAATTTTATATGGTATATGGTCTATTTTTTAATGGGAAATTTTGAGAAGTAGCAATTTTTAAGAGAGATGAGAGGAACTTACAATTAATTTTAAAAATACATATTTGTATTTTAGATGTTTTAATAATATGAATTAGTTAGAACTTAATAATCATATTTAAGTAATGTGGTTAAGTAAATGGTTATCGAACTCAAACTATGGGGTGAGAAAATTAAAATGAAAGTTTTACACGTGCCAATTTAAAAGAAAAGATTTTTGTATTTTGTTTATGCTAATTCTCTTACATGTAGTTTTTTATGAAGAAATATTTAATTTATTTTTAAAGTAAATGCCAGTAAAAAGTAAATATAATTTTAAATAGTAATATAAAGCACCTAATATAAATAATTTTGATTTCTAATTTTTTATTTATATTTTCCTTCCATTACACTGCATGCTTAGAAAATTAATAAATGTTTATATTTCATGATTTTAAAATTTGTTGTTAATATAACAAATTAGTTCTGTAATTATTATTATTTAATAAACCAACGTTGCCACACACAAAAAATTTAGAGACTATATTATTTTTAAATAGGATCTAATATAAATAATTTTGACATCTAATTTGTTGTTTATATTTTGCTACTACTTGAAAAAAAATATTTATATTAAATGATTTTAAATTTTGTTGTTAATAGGTATAACAAATTATTACTGTTATTATTATTTATTAAACCAGTCTTTGCTTAAAAACATTAAAAATAATTTTCCTACATCCAAAATAACAAGTATTATTGCAGTGTAACAACAGAATATTAATAAAAAAATGAAGAATATATAGACATACTATCCCTAACTAACTAAAGCCAAACAATAATATTCTTTGCTAATATCAACAAATACCAAAATATGGCAACAGCGCCCTTCATAATGTATTTTCTGTGTAAATACTAGCACCTCAATAAAAAAAATAATGTGTCCTTATCTATAACTGACTCCGCAAAAAATCAAAGATGCCGGCTTCTTTCATAGCATTGCCACCGACCGCTGTCGGGCTTCTCGGAAAGAAACCTACGTCGCCGGGCGACAACTAAAATTCAGTTAATATTTTATTATAATCGATCCTGACGAATAAATGAATTTCATAAATGAATGAATTTTATAAATGAATGGTTTTTGCTGCCGAATTACTAGAATACAATATTTCAAGGCAGATGATGGGATCTATTCGATAATTTTTATTCGAATAGTTTTCAACGAATGTTTTCTTACTAACTATCAAATTATTCGAATGAATTGCAACTATCGAATGTTTCGATAGTATTCATTCGATACTTCCCACCACTAATTGAGGTTATTTTGGTTAGCAAGTTTTGTGACAAAGAATGTTATTAAAGGTAAAGTAATGTTTTCTCATTATTTAACTAGCGTTAACTAAAACATACGCTTATTTGTCTGTTGTAATATTCTGTGTTAAAGATTTTCCTTATTTATTTCATCTGAGAATTCTATGATATAACATGTGTATGTATTTAATTGGATCGATTTAGCCTGTGGATAATTGCAGTTTAAAAGTAATCTACATACAATCGTTTACTGCCCATTTGTGTCGATGTTGGTGGTTCAATGTGAGAATGAAGGCCTTGTTGAATGTACGGAATGTACTAACACTTTTCGACCGTGAATGGGCGAATATCTAGCTCACATCAGAGCAAACAAAATCAATAAATAGAATAACTCTTAAAATAATTATATAATTATATAATACAATAATAATATATAATTATATAATATAACTTATAATCTAAGGATATTTGCACCGAACCGATTTTTTTTTCTTTCTAACTTTAGCTTCTAGTTCTGCAACTAGGGCATTAGTTTCTACGGGTGGGGACCCTAAACTAACAAAAACCTCTTATGTTTAAAATGTAATAAATGTGGCATATTTTGAATGTATGAAACTACCAACTTTGGTATGAGTACAGCTTTTGTATTATTATTATTTCTCTTTTATTAAAGTTAAGAACTGCATAGTTGAATTCTTTGGAATAATGACCAAGATTTTTTATTTCTCTGACATGTTCTTTTACTTGTGAATTCCAGGCAGAGTACGGAATTTCTTTCATTTCATAATAAAATAAGTAGGGCTATTTACAAATGTAGCGTTTCATTTACATAATCTATTCTTCTCAAATTTCCCTAAATATTGTTTCTGTCGGGCGCATCTGAAGTAAACCATAATAAAAATATGTTTAATACAACGTAGGTTCCTTTACTTCATTTAAATTGTTTGTTATACGGTTGGAAAATACTACCTCTTCAACTTTGTTGAACGACCCTGGGTTTTTATATTAAAACATTATTGTTAAAATGAGTTATTTTATAATAATGAAAATAAATGGCATTTGTTGTCATTATTTTTGGCGGACACTTACATATGGTTTTTTATTCTGTTTCTTTCACGATTCAAGTTTCAACATTGGGATCATTTCAATATTGAGATAAGATGTCAGTTAAATTGAGGTTATATATCAAAGTATAGTGCAATCTGATGCTGATGAAAATGTCACCTTCAAAGTTTAAAAACTCCGAATACTTCCGAAAGTTTTTGGAATAAAACGAATATTCTACATACAATTAGATTTTACATTCTCATTGCTACTTTTTTGTTCTAAAAGATGGTGTTATCAGATTTTCACATCGATGTTTGCATTTCCATCATGAATTTTCTTTTTTTAAATACACATCTAGATTTTTGTAACTGAGAATAACTAAGTTAAATAATAATACGTTTTTAAAACACTGGTTTTGGAACTTTAGAAGCTTTTAAGTAGCTCTTAAAATCTATAGTAAGATATCCAGTGGCGTATTAAAAAAAAGAAAGTTGATGTGAACTTTACATATTACAGGACTTATATAAAGTGTTTTAACTGATTCATATCTTTTTTTTCAGATTTTTCATTATCCGTTAATGTCCATTTCGAGAACAAAGATGGTGGATTTTTTCTCAAACAACAACCTAGACAACACTACGCCGGATCCTCCAGCAATCCATTGGTGGGCCTGGATCCGTTGGTACCGCTGCCAGGTGGACCAGGTGGTAGTTCCGGAGGAACGCCTCTTTCGATAGACCGGTTTACTGTGCTACAGAGTAGTCAGCCGATCTCTGTGAGGGCTACTTATGGACCGTTCAGTACAAAACAAACTGTACCTGCCAGATATGTGGTACCGGATCCAATGCCTGTGAATACTTCTGGTAAGTACGGTTGCATATCTTCTTTGGTTATAAATTTAAAAGCTTAATCAAAATATATTATAACAATGGAGTGTGTCGTCAATAAAGTTCTCTGACTGGGTTTGCATAAGAAGTTTGTAGAAGATTAGGTACACAACATCTAGATTGAAGATGAATCCTGATGATAGATAACTCAATATCACTGTGGGGCGATCTTGTCAACGACACATCAATTGCATGACTATACGGCTTTTACAACCAAGACTATTGCCACTGCTTTTTTGGCTGCAACATAATCAAGTTTTTTTTTAAACAACTTGGAAATAGTTTTAAACGGCGCCGACGCACAGTGCTTCGAACATATGGCTCTAGAGGACAAAAATCCAAAACTTCTCTTTTATTGTAGGCAATTTATTCAAACTAGGTTTATTTGACAAAAATGATGAGTACTCTCATTGTACTAAATGATGATGTTCTTAGTCCCACGTTTATGAAAAAAAAATCTTATAAATAATAAAAATGTTGGAGCTGTGTTCCATCTAAGCAAATAATAATTTATAGTATGAAAACGGTGTAAGTATTAAATAAATCCTTGTGATAAAAAAGAATTGAAATAACATTAGAACATGATTCCTACAATATAAGCCTAATATAAGATAAAAATATTTTTCTTTAATGAAAAAGAAACATTAATGTTATATTTAATTTTAAAAAAATTTAAGATACTATAAATTTACTTTAGGACAACAAAATGCATAGATCGTAGCTACTCTGATTCAGAAGAATCACTGCTGACAGAATCTTCCAAATTTATAGTATCCAAATCACAGGTAGATGAAGTATCCTCACATATAAGATATTTCTGTACATCATTTTCTAATATGTTACTTTTTCGCGTTGTTACTGTTCTTTTTGTTGGTATGAGGGGTTCGGATGTTAATAGTTACCTTTTTAATAGACCATATCCATATATTATTTGGGTATGAGGTTTTATAATAAATTGAAAGATGGAAACTTTTTTTATGCGACGTTTCGCTCCAACATAGTGGACTTTTTCAGGCACAAGTGGTGTCTCATTTGACTGGAAGGTTCATCAATATCTAGTAGAGAACACATTTTTTGAAATACAAATAATGTTGAGTTCTTGTCCTTATGATCAAGCCAAGTATTAACCAGATCGGCATTGCTTATCAATTTTACTCCATCTGAAAAGTATTATAAAATAAAGTTCGTCGCAAGCAGACGCAGGTGAACTATACAAAAATTAAAAGTGTATGATTATGACAACAAAAATATTCAATAAATACGATATGTTTTGATATGTTTTTTTTATATGCCTTTTTGAAAGCGTAAAATTTTTATACCCATTTAAGAATCATCTTAAAAAATAAATAAAATCTAAACAATCACGAACTTGTTTAGAAATAAATTTAAAGTACATACCTTGTGTTTAACAATATCCATAGTGGCTTTCAATTAAGTACGTACCGTTTAACTCCATAATATTGTTACGTTTTTCGTCGGTTCCGTGTGGATAGAAAGTCACAATTTATTTAAACACTATTTATTTAACACTAATTAACAAAACTAATAACGATAAACGACTTATAGAACTATTTACAAACGATTTATAACTAAGAATTTATTTTGAATTTTAGCGCGTCGACTGTATATTTATAACTGCCCCCTGTAGGCCACGGCCGCCGGCTTTTATACCGGCAGGTAAAGAACTCTAGAATTGTCCATAGATCGTTAGGTGCGTAGAGAAGGTTTTCGAATGTTCTCGTATGTACTCGTCCATTCCAGTGGGACTCGATTCTTCTCGAACGAATGAATCATTGCGGTGTCTATGCGATGTTAAGGTCATCCGAGGGCGGGCCATATTGTGAGGTTAGGTCGAGTCCACACCGGCCCGCAACACTGCCCCCTTCTTAGGTACATGCTCGTCCCGAGATGTATACGGTGAATGAAGGTATTTGCAAAGCTGGCCCCTGGTACATTGCGAAGTCTGGTAGAAATAGCAGTCTACAGTTTTCTCTCCCGATCTCAGCTTTGGGTTGTAGCAGCAAACGAGGATCTCGATTCCCGTAAATCTGAACAAGACTTCAATCATGTTCCGGATTGTACGCCAACTCAAACCATCGAGTCCACACGCCAGCTTCGGAATGGCTAATCGTGCAATGTTGTTGTTTAGCAGGGCTTCTCTCAGTTCAATCAGGGTCTTCCATAGATTGAGATAAGTCGGCTTACTCGGGGACCATTCCTTGGTGACCAGGTAGAAGATGTGCCTTGCTTGACCATGTGCATTGTCGGTTAGCCTCAAGACGCTTCCAACCTCTGGATCCTGTCGGCGTAGTTCTCCGACACGCCCAAACTTCTCATTGAACGTCGCAGCGATTCCTCTGGACATCCGCAAATCTCGAGCCACACAATGAGCGAGCGAATAATCAGGAGGCACGGAAAAGAGGTCTCGTTGATCTTCTTTGGTTACACCATAGCGAGCCTTCTCACTGCTGTTGTATCGGGCCATGAAATCGTCAAAGGACATCTCCGAATCAGGGGGATCAAAGCTGCAGGTTCTCACGGTCCCAGCACGATCTTCTATTTCGCCTTGGTAGGGGCTCAAACGGTTGAAATGGACTACCCTCGGTTTTCCTTTTGGCAATTTTCTGATACGGTATACGACGTCATTAATTCTATCCATGACTTCGTATGGCCCTTCCCACGAGGATTGTAGCTTCGGAGATAACCCACGACGTCTCTGCGGGTTATATAGCCACACCAACTTCCCTGGTTGGTATCCTCCATGCTCAGCTTGAATGTCGTAGTGTTCCTTCATTCGGTCACTAGCACTTTGAATATTTAGGCGGACTCTCTGATGAATGTCGTCCATCCTTTGACGTAGTGTGTGGACATAATCTTCTCCGGCGACTTCTTCTCCCGGTCGGCAACCAAATTTCAGATCACAGGGTAGGCGCACTTCCCGTCCCATAACGATGCTGGCTGGAGTTTGCCCTGTAGATTCTTGGACGGATGAACGGTAGGCCAACAGGAACAGGTGAAGAAATTTGTCCCAGTCTCTTTGGTGGTCAGAGACTACTTTGGCCAGATAACGGTTGATAGTTCTGTTCATGCGTTCAACCATCCCATCGGATTGTGGATGTAGAGCAGTCGTCCTGGTCTTGCGGATGTTCAGGACTTCACAGACGCCTTGGAACAGATTGGACTCAAAGTTTCTTCCCTGATCTGAATGAAGCTCCATGGGAACACCAAACCTGCAGATCCATTCTTTAACAAGGGCATCAGCAATCGTGGACGCTTCTTGATTTGGCAACGCGTAGGCCTCGACCCATTTGCTGAAGTAATCCATTACTACCACAATGTATTTGTTGCCATCGTTCGTCTCCGGGAAAGGACCAGCCACGTCGATCGCTATTCGTTCGAAGGGACTACCAACATTGTACTGGCGCATAGGGGCTTTACCACGCTTTTGTGGCCCATTAATGGCTGCGCAAATGTCACATTTCTTACACCAGGCCCTCACATCTTCTTTGCAGTTCACCCAGTAGAACCGTTCACGCAGCTTGCCAAGTGTCTTGGTAACACCAAGATGTCTCCGCTGGTTCCATTGTGAACTTCCTCCAAGACTTCTGGGACCCTCTTCTTTGGAATGACGATCTGCCTTCTCTCTTCTTGTCCCTCCGGTCTCTCGATCACACGGCGAAGTAGTCCGTTATCTATTACCAAGGAATTCCACTGGGCCCAGTACGACTTTACGTTCGGCGAATATCTGCAAACTTCTTCCCACGTTGGTCTTTGGCCTGTGTTTTTCCAGTTAATTACTAAACCTAATTCTGGGTCACTGGTTTGGTCATTTGCAAGATCTTCGGGTTGCCAACTATCATTAACCACAGTTGTTCTTAGGAGTTTCACTTCTTTCTCTTCTGCTCGGGAACAATGCTTACAGTCCTTAGCGCAAGGTCTTCTGGAAAGTGCGTCGGCATTTCGATGGATTGCCCCAGCTCGATGTTCTGTGTCGAAGTCAAATTCTTGTAATCGTTCAATCCATCTAGCTACCTGCCCTTCAGGATTCTTAAACTGCAACAGCCATTTCAAAGCAGCATGGTCTGTTCTTAACAAGAACTTTCTTCCATAGAGATACTTGTAGAAGTGTTCCACTGCTTTAACTACTGCTAGTAATTCTCGTCTGGTTACACAGTAGTTCCTTTCCGGTTTTGACAAGGTCTTACTAAAATAACCAATGACTTTTTCTTGACCATCCTGGATCTGAGACAGAACAGCGCCTAGCAACATTGCTAGCGTCGGTATCCAATATAAAGTTTCCGTTGCCAAGAGGGTAGCTAAGTATGGGCGCACTAGTCAGGGCCTTCTTCAATTTTCGGAATGCCTCGTCAGAATCTGAGTCCCAAGAGAAACGCCTCTCGCCTTCGGTAAGTCTGGTCAATGGTTTTGCGATGGTGGCAAAACCCTGTACATAGCGGCGATAGTATGTGCATAGTCCCAAAAAGCTTCGTAGTTCATGTTTATCTTTAGGTATCGGCCACTCTTCCACTGTCTTGGTCTTCTGTGGATCTACCGCAACTCCTTGGGAGGAGACTACATGGCCCAAGTAGTGTACCTTTTCTTGACACAGATGACATTTCTTGGGGCTAAGTTTCAAACCAGAGCTCCCTAGTCGCTTGAAAACTTCTTCCAAATTCTTCAGATGATCGTCAAAGGATTTCCCAACCACTATGATGTCATCCAGGTACACTAAACAGGTAGTCCAGGATAGTCCCTTTAACACAGACTCCATTAGTCTCTCAAAGGTAGCTGGCGCGTTGCACAATCCAAAAGGCATGACGGTAAATTGCCACAGTCCGGAGCCCACCGAGAACGCTGTCTTCTCTCTGTCTTTCGGCGCCATGTCGACTTGCCAATATCCACTCTTCAGATCTAACGTAGAGAATATCGTTGACCCCGCCAATGTGTCTAGAGTATCGTCTATCCTCGGCAGGGGATAGCTATCCTTCTTGGTAACATTATTGAGCTGCCGATAATCAACACAGAACCTGGTGGTACCGTCTTTCTTCTTTACTAGTACTACCGGCGATGTCCACGGGCTGTTAGATGGTTCGATGACACCCTCTTCTTTCATTTCTCGAAGGATTTTGTCAGCTTCTTCACGTTTGGCGAGCGGAAGTCTTCTCGGATTTTGTTTGATTGGTCGTGCATCTCCGGTGTCAATTTTATGTTGTACTAAATTGGTACGACCTCTATCTCCTGCTTCTCCTTTATCAAACACGTCTTGATACTTGATTATTAGGTTTCTCAATTTTCTACTATTTTCGGGAGATAATCCTTTAACGTTTACTAACTCCTTCACCATTTTGTCCGGAATTTTTGAAGTCGAAACTTTGGAGGCTTCCACGCTTCGAATGACTGAGGAGCCGAACAACAGTACCCTAAAAGGGTTCCCTTCTTCAAGGATACAGAATAATAATTTGTGTTCATTACTCTCGCCGGTACAGTTTTCTTCGCTCGTAGCAGGGCTTTTCCAACAGCGATCCCCCGTCCTATTTCGCTGTCATGGTTCCTTGGCTCCAACAGAATAATACTCCCATTATTCATTTTATCTTCCAGGCAACCATCCAAAAATATCTCACAGCGCTCAGGGATCGAAACATCTTCTGCTACCACCACGCGAAGCGTCTCCTCACATTTTCGATGTAGAACCACTTCTTCTTCATTTATTTTCAAAATTCCCTGTTTGAAGTTTAGTTCAAAACCTCTAGTGGCCATGATGTCCATTCCGAGAATAAGTTCATCTTCGATATCTGCTACTACCACTGGATGTTCAAAACTGGTGCTCCCAATAACAAAATTAAGGTTTACTTCTCCATGGACAGCAGCAGAGCCCCCCGTAGCAGTACGTAGTCGCCATTGTGTTGTTTTAACCTTCTTCGATGTTTTAAGAATGTCCGGTCTGATAATAGTTTTCGTCGCTCCTGTATCCAACAGCATAGTCCGGAACTCTCCATCAACAAAACCATCCACAAACATGCTGTTGAATTTGTGTTGTAGCGAGGCGACTCGAGCAGTTTTCGTTGGGGCATGTTGGGTACAGGTCGACGTGTGCCCCTTCATTTCGACCCTTAGTAGTTTTCCGACCTCGACGAAGCCGGTTCTTCGTTCTTCTCCTTACAACGGCTTCGCACGTGTCCTACCTGTCCGCAGTTCCAGCAATGAATCAGTCCCTTCTTGCCCATGTACTGGTCCATTACTTTCCGAACAATCCCTTCCACGGATTCGTCGGAACATTCGTCGATGGCCCGTACTCTTCCTAAAGACCGAGAACTTTGTTTCGCGGCCTCGAATTCTAGGGCACGTGCTAAGCATCCACCAAGTGCGTTGGGTGGGCTAGGAGAAGTGCTTGTCTTGTCTCGTTATCACGTAAGCCGTCGGAGAATGCCTGTACTGCCAACCGCTCCATAACATTCTCTGGCGTAGCAGGGTACGCAAGGCGAACGAGGCGGGCTACGTCGGCTTCAAACTCCTGCAGAGACTCATTTGACTTTTGAATGCGATTTTTTAGCTGGGAATGATAGACATGTTCCAAATGAGCTTGGCCGTACCTCATTTCTAAATGTCGTACCAATTGCTGATAATCTCCCTGTTCCGATGGTGACAATGTCTGCAGAATATCAGTCGCATCTCCTCGCAGTGCGACAGTCAAAGCGGTAGCCTTTTCAGCGATTGTCCATCCGTTCGCTCTCGCAGCGGCCTCAAACTGGCAAAAATAATTGGCCCAAGCGGTTTTCCGTCAAACTGTGGAGGCTTAATAACTGACTTTGAGATATACTTATTTTCGACTAGTTTCGGTGCCTCCGATGTTTCTTGACATTTTGGTGAATTGGCCTTTTCTATTTCTTGTTTTAAAATTTCGATTTTTTTATTTACATCGTCCTCAATTTGTGTTATTTTGTCTTGTAGTTCCGTAGAATTCTCTATAATTTCTGTTATCTTTTCTTCTAAATTAATTATTTTATTATTAAAGCTGGCCTGTATGTCTTTAGAATTTTCTGCGATCTTATCTTCTAAAATATTAATTTTATCACTGATTTTCTCTTCTAAATTAACTTCCAAGTCAATTATTTTACTATTGAAATTGTCGTTTAAATTGTCTTGCAATTCCGGGAACTTTTCGTAATTTTATCTTCTAATTTTTGTAAGGACGAGTCAAGGTCACCTTCGAACTCAAAGCAAAATGTGTCCGGATCCTCGCCTTCCTCCCTCAAAACGTCTCTCAGTCTGGTTTGCAAAATGCTTTTCTTTCCATCTGTCTCGCACTCTCTCTCTTCCAATATGGATTTCAGTTCGGACACTTTCAAGTCTTTCAACAATTTCTTCGGAGCCATTGTTAGTCTTTTTATTTTTCTAGTCTATCACACACGCCACACTTGACACCAATTGTTACGTTTTTCGTCGGTTCCGTGTGGATAGAAAGTCACAATTTATTTAAACACTATTTATTTAACACTAATTAACAAAACTAATAACGATAAACGACTTATAGAACTATTTACAAACGATTTATAACTAAGAATTTATTTTGAATTTTAGCGCGTCGACTGTATATTTATAACTGCCCCCTGTAGTCACGGCCGCCGGCTTTTATACCGGCAGGTAAAGAACTCTAGAATTGTCCATAGATCGTTAGGTGCGTAGAGAAGGTTTTCGAATGTTCTCGTATGTACTCGTCCATTCCAGTGGGACTCGATTCTTCTCGAACGAATGAATCATTGCGGTGTCTATGCGATGTTAAGGTCATCCGAGGGCGGGCCATATTGTGAGGTTAGGTCGAGTCCACACCGGCCCGCAACAATATATAGAACTACTGTGAATGTTATTATTTTCACTGATAAGATAATGATCGCAAAATTTATTTTTAGTGAAAATATTTGCTAACGAAAAACGCTGTTTATGAAAAATAATATACAGGATGGTTGAACATTGCTATAAGTATAAAATTACATATCCAGATATTAGTAAATTTTAACTTATTTTTCGATTTTTGTCCATGGGACGAAGCACTGTGCGACGCGACGCAGAAAAGAGAAAGGGGGCGGAAAAAATTAAATAAAATGACAAAGGGGTATAATATCGACGTATACAGGGTTTTTAAAAAACATGTGCCATCCCTCGTGGGGAGATTCCTCACGTAAAAATAAGAATTATTCTTCATATCAACATAGGTCCGATTCTGATTTCTTTTGTAGCTACAGGGTGTTAAAGTCTTAATAATTTTTCGATTTATTATAATTCTTTTTCCAAGTACTTTTAGTGATTCGAATGTAATTGAGAGGATAAAAGTTACTATAAGTGCTACATATTTTAGTGCTAAAAGTGTCGATAAATTTATCAGGGACGTGCATATGGGTTATCACAGGAATATTTTTCAAGAAAAACATGTGCGCCACTGAATTTTTTTCTTTTTATATCAGAATTGTGTAGGCCGTTTAATGCCAATTAAAAGTTATCTCTCGATATTTTGTCGAATTCGGTCTTCTTTATGAGATAAACACACTTGTATTAATCACAATTAATAAAATTAAAATTAAAATAAAATGCATACATTATATGTATATTTTATCTAATTTATTATTGAATATTATTACTATTAATTATTATTACTATTATTCAAACCTACAGCAATTTCAAATAAAAAATAATCGTATTGAAGATAATTACAAAAACCCTAATTTTAAAAATTTGTAACATCCTGTAATTCTAAAATTATGCATTTTCCATATCCATGTTTATTTTTTCATATTTTTAGTACTTATTTAAAACTCTCGCAAGTTAATGACATTAATTTGTTTTAAAGGTTGCTTATTAAAGACTTATTAGATCTAAGCAAATTAATAAAATTGCTTTTATCACATCAAGGAGGCCGAAATTGACAAAATATCAAGAGAAAACTTTTAATCGGCATTAAGCTGCTTACACTATTTCACTTATAAGAAACATATTTTTTCTTTGTCGTTTTTCAAATAAGTCTAAAATAACCGAGATACTTTACTTTTAAATTTAAAAAATCATATTTTATGCTTTAATTTTGAGAACCACTGGATCTTTTCTGGATTTCTACCAACCAAACCAAATTTACTACCTAATGTTGCTATATTATCAAGATATTATGTTTTTTAACTAAAAATTAATAAAATGCATATAATATTTTCAAAAACTGCAATTTTCAATTTTTTTTACGAAAAAACCGCATAGGCCGTGTTTCTGTCCAATTGTACTACCCTAAAATATTTGCACTTACTTAAGACTCACCCTGTATAATGTTAAATCGGAGGATTTCTGTTAAAAATATCGCGCTGTTTGTTTTTCTAACATTGTATCTATGTCACATTCAAATGATTTCTGTGAAAGAATGTTCGCATAATGAATAAGAATAATAATAAATCGTCTTTATGTTCTAAAAGAGATAGTTAAATAGTTGATGTAGTTAGTTTAATGAGTTATTTTATATGAGCAAAATCAAGGAATTTGTTGATTATATACCTATACTATTAATAAGTTTTTTTTAGCAAAATAAGGAATAGGAATTTTTTCTAATCCTTCTCACAAATTTAAACCAGTAACTTCATGAAAAAAATTGTATAATATGTAATGCTAATATTATATAATAAGAATGAACCCTGATAAATATATTAATGCAAAATTCTGTTTTTTCTGTTTTTAGATGATGATTTTTTAAAATTTTTAATAATATATTTATATTAGAAAGGGATAATATTCCCCCTTCCTTTTGCGAAACGTTTCTGTGATCGGCATTATACTGTGTGCTTAGTCTTACGCCCTTAATCTTACGCCCATAATTGTGTTAATCCGCCCTTAATTTCTATTGCAAGCTCAGTCAAGAACAGTCTCTAAATAGTATAGACCGAGTAGACAGTATTAGTGTTTCTAATATTATATATTATTTGATAGGACCAGCAATAGACTTACAAGATCAGGCTACTCACCACCTAGATATGTCTGCACATGTTGTCAGAAGTGAAATTCCTAGAGACTCTCCAGTTCTCAGAGTGCTGTTTCATACAGGAACAGATCCAGGGGGTAGACGACAAATTCTTCTAGCTAGACATCACCAAAGAGTTTGCATCGGTACATATATTATTATTTTTTTTAATGACCTCCTCTAACAGTCTTATTTATCAGTTCTGCATGCCACCATGGGTACAAAACCACCTCTTCACGCTGCTTGCAGCCCTAACGGAGAAGATGGCGTATGTTTAGCTCAAGTCACTATCCCTTCATCATGGTGGCCTCCTTTACCATTGCCTGAGAAAGATGGAAGACCAGGAAAACTTACAAAAACACCGCCTAAATTGGTTCAGGTAAGGAAAATAATATTACTTTTTTAATACACCGTCTAAAATAAATTGACACTTATGGATTTTGTTGTTAATTTCTTGGATTTTTTTCTTCTGCAAGTCTCTGCATCTCCAGAAACTGATAATAAACTATTCAAAATATCAATATACAGGGTCCGGCAATAGGGCGTCGGGCATCTGTAGCTCCTAGAATAAAAAACTTGGAAGTTTTGTTTAAGTGCAAATCTAAAGTATGTACGAGGATGTATTGTATTTCAGGAAAATATTTTAACTTCAATTCAATTCAATTCAATTCAAAATGTCTTTATTGGGTATATAAACAATTGTATACAAATTAAAATAATGACGATGGCGACGTTCACATTTGTGCTCTTCCACGCAACCATCCAAAAAAAATATGTAAGAAAAGAGTAGTAAAATGAATAATTAAGTTATTACAGAAATATGATTAAAGACCTACATTATTCAATAATTAATTACAAAATATATATATAAAAAATTCACAGATTTTGCAACATGCGCAACCATCATAGGCGTATTGAAAATACCAGACACAAATGTCGGCGGTGGTCAGCAATCACCTGTTTTTTACATTTTATATTAACTTGTGACGTCATTTGGAAGAGCTCAATAGAAATATAAAAGAACTAAAGCTTGTTTGGAAAGCAATTTGACATTCGTGAAGTCAGCACTCCGGCAACGTATCGCTAATTGCCATTCGCAAATATATTCCAGATACGTATAGCGATATTGTATTTTGATATTTGATTTTTATCGTGATGGCATTTTATAAAAGTGAAGAATTTAGTAAGAAAAATATTAATGATGGAGATGAACGTGTACGGATTCATGAATGGTCACGATCACGGTCACGACACTATAGAAATGTGAGGTATGTATTTTATGTCTATATATACATAGAATTAATGGAATTAATTTGCAATAGCACCTCGAACCCACAATTTCATTATGGAGCCAGATAAAACCAATCAGAATGAGGATTATGTTACCGTAAAGCCCGAATATTGGTTAAACGTAGGGTTACCACGTAGGAGCCTCGAAATATGCAAAAAGGTCACTTTAGGTTAAGTTTAGATTAGGCCTATATTTTTATTAATGCAAAACCAACTAAAACCTAATTCTAATCTAACCTAAACTCACTCCCTCTTTTGCATATTTCGGGCTATTACTGGGTATTTCTAGGTTTAACCAATATTCAAATCTTTGACGGTGTAAATTTATGGACGGTCCATAAATTTAAATTCGCCGTACAAAAAATAAGTAATAGTTACTGTAGATAAAAATAAATTAAAATATAGTTCCACGATAACTTAGTTTGCAGCTTCTTTTCATCATACCTAGTAAAAACCCGTCGCAACCACTACCCATAGTATGTATACCTATGTATTTTTAAACATCATTATGAGATTTAAGTTATAGGTGCCCATAATATGAGTAGCGGTATTGACGGTTTTTTGTTATGATGAAAATGTTGTGTGATATGAAAAAGCAACAAAATATATTATCGATTGCAGCAACTATACCTAGTTTATATTCAGTATGTCCAATTAATATAGAACATTATAGCTATGCATGATTTTAAAAATTTGCTACAATTATATTTTGATAGTTGAGTTTTTGAAATTATTTGTTAGTTTCTTAAACAAAACAGACCCATAATAATTCAAATCTTTATCATCCATGACTTCCAAGAATTATAAAGTAAACTCACGTCAAAAATTTTTAAAATTATTGCGTGCCTTAAATGTTTGCAAACAACAAAAATATTTCTTTGATTACCTGCAATTAATATATTTGGTCCAATTTATCAGTTCTGCATCATATCCGAAATTTAGATTGTGTGTGACACAACGAAGAGTCAACGTGCAACGTGAACGACGAGAAAATGGCAAGTAAAAAAAATTGTAAAGTCTTAATTACTAATTACACAGTCGTTCTCTTGAGTTCTCCTGCCTAAAATCTATATTGCCTTCCCTAAGATTTTAAATATAAATGATTGACACTCATACAAGTTTACCACAATTTAAACTTAAGATAATTATTTAATTATTAAATCCATAATTATATTAAAATATAACACTTACGAAGTTACTAAATATATTAACTATTTCTACTTAATCATTTGATAATTCTGATAAAAACACGCTTGATTATTTATTTTAGAAATCATACGGGCTATAATCATTAATATGACTATATTAACAATACTTTAATCAAAATTTATTTGAAGGAATGCTACTGTATTACAATAATAATTGTAAAACAAGTGTGTAATAATAACTCGGAATAATTATTAAAAACTGCTCATCTTGTTATAGATGTCGGAGTCTTGTCTCTATTATTTTATTAGCCGTTTAGCTATAGTTTGATTTCAGATAATGCAGATTTTAATGTGCCATTTGTGTTTTTTTATTGGAATTATTATTTTTAGCATATTTGGTATACTCTATGAAGTTATTTTTAGTGCTCCTGTCCATTTTTCAATTATTAAAGTGCCTTTAGATACAATTAAAATTAATTAATTGGTGTATAGTATTTGTATTATGGGTTTGTTTATTTTTTATGAAATGATTTTTTTTCCTATTAAAATAAACATAGCTTACTAAATCACTAGCTAGCCATTTTTAAATACAGGATGTTAATTAAGTATCTGGCCAAACTTCAGGAGGTGATTCTTTGAGTGTTTTAAGGTAAAAGTTCATATAAACATGTGTCCGGAAATGTATTATTTTAAAGATACAGGGGTGTCAAGGTGTTTTCTAATAGACCTTTTTTATTAATATCTCAAAGATCCGTTAGCCGATTTTGTTGAAATTTCGCCGTGTTGTCAAATTTAATAAGTTAGCACTAATTAAATGATAATTATTATTTACAACAATATTTAAACGATAAAAACTTATCCCAATAAATATTTGGCACCGCCTTGAATTCATTTGTTTTACGTTGGCGGTGGAAACCATGCAAGCTTTTTCTTTGTCCTAAGTTGTTATATAAAAAAATAATTAACATATAAAAAATATAGGTCCTAATAGCCTAAATTTTATCAAAATATATCAGCAGATCCGATGAGACCCGAATTATTATATGTTTTGGAACTTAATGATTTAATTAATTATTCCCTTTAATGCATCGATTGTGCGCATTATCCTACGCGCCAAGAAAAAATATTGCATTAGTTTAAATTTATTATTTATGTTATTCCGCTCTTTCACGTATAATTTGCCCCCTGCTTCTCATACGGAAAGAGTTAGATTAAAATAGCCCAACTGTACTTAACAACCCATGCCTTGACGCATATTCTTTTTTTAAAATATCGGCTTTCAGAGACTAAACATCCATATCCATAAAATAGTTGGCCCACACTAATAAGACCTCATTTCGGCCCTTGGACGGCCTTGCTCTATTCAGTTATCGACTTACGTGTTGACAAGTTGATTAGGCAGGTTAATGAACTCCATGTCGCCTCTAGCATGTCGTTTTTTCAAAGATGGGTCCCATATAAACGCGGCCAGAAGTATTTTCAATACTAAAAATAAGGTAATATGAAAGAAGTGAGAAAAAAATTGAACATAAGTTTAAATATTAGTCTTTCAACACACGCTGTTCACTCTCTTTTTAAAAGACTGAATGCCAGAAGGGTGTCCGATATCGTTGGAAATATCATTGTAAACTCGGACCGCATTATATGAAAATGAACGCTGGAACAAATCTGAGACATGCCTAGGAACACTGTACAACGCGCCTGATCTAGTAGGATAGTTATGCGTTTCGTTTCGCTTAGACAATTTCTCAAATAGTTAAATTGGTGTTTGGGATTCATTAATTCTAAAAACCATACAGGCCATATGCACAATAAATCTATCGTCCAAATTAAGCCAGTGAGACTCACTAAAGCAGTCCGATATGTGATCAAATTTCCGTAGGTTATAAGAGTATTTAGAGTATCTTACACAAGCGTTCTGTAATTTTTGTAATGAATGTCGATCAACTAGACGCAGAGCAGGCCAATAAACTACGTCACAATATGAAATAATTGAAAGAATTAGAGAGTCGCATAAACGGAGTTTAATTAGTGTGCTAAGAATGTCTCTGTATTTATAAAGTAATTTAAATTTCATATATGCATTTTTTAATATATGTTTAACATGTGTTGAAAATCTTAAGTCAGTATCGAAATATAACCCCAAATTGCGGCAGCTGTTCGTAAAATTAAGGATACGGTTGTTCAAAACAAGAGAGAACTGATTATTAGTTTGAAGTAAATAGTTGTTTTACCGAACAGCAAGACTTCAGTTTTAGACTCGTTCAGAGTGAGATAATGGGCTTTAAACTTCGATAGGATGTGTGAGTGGATGGTGATGATTTTTTTTAAATGGAACGCCCTGTATATTATTGCATTTTAGCCTCCTTTCAGATCACTTTACATAATCCTAAGATATGAGTAAATATTTTTCGATAGTTTCAGAGATGTTAAAAAAAAATATATTTTTCAACCTTCATTAACAACATTATTATAAATACAAAATCTGTCCTGAAATCAAAACTATATTAAGTATTTACTTTAGATGATCTATTCTTACTTTGCTATAAATATCGTAATCTTAAATCATACAGGTCATTATACAGGATGTACAAAATTCTACGCCAAACTTTCTAAAATATAAAATAATTTTTCTTTGTTTTTTTTAATGGAAGGTATATTATTTTTTTATTACATGGAGAATTAAAAAATGAACATTTTTTGTATTTAAAGTATTTCAAAATTGTTAATAATTTCGCAGATACACGCAGTATTATTTCGTATGGCTCTCTCAACGGTAAAATACGAGAGAAAAATTATTGGGTGGCTTTGATAAACATTTACTGCGAAAAATGCCATGTGAAATAAATCAATATCTGCGAAACCATTAAACATTTTGAAATACTCTAAATACAAAAAAAAAACAAAAAAATTTGAACATCCTGTATGATTTACGATTGCCATATTTATAGCAAAGTAAGTACAGACCTTCTAAACTAAAAATCTAATACAGTTTCGATTTCAAGACAATTCTTGTATTTTTAATATTTTTTTTAAAAGGCTGAAAGGTATATAGTTTTTATTAGCGATGGGAACTATCGAATGAATTAGACTATCGAATGGTTAATGAATGAATGATTTCAACTATCGAATGGTTTTATTCGAATAAAATCATTCATTCATTTGTATACAAAAGCATATGTGACAACCTCGCCGTGCGACTAAATGGTTATCGTTGAGCCACGACTATCGAATGCTTTTGATAAATGAAATTTAGTATTCGTTTGATTTTTGTATGCGTCAGTGCATTATTGGTTCTTCCAAATTTTTATAACTTCGCCGTATAAATACTGTGCTATTTTTGCGTTTATTAAAATAGTTAAAATACTAAAATAGTAGTTATTTTTTAATTTTATTTATTGACGATTGTGTGCATGTGCAGGTGGTCAAAATTTTTCCGAAAATTTGTGTGGTTTTCCGTAGTCCGATCTTTCAATTATTTAATTTTATATGGTATACCTATGGTCTATTTTTTAATGGGAAATTTTGGGAAGTAGCAATTTTTAAGAGAGATGAGATGAACTTACAATTAATTTTAAAAATACATATTTGTATTTTAGATGTTTTAATAATATGAATTAGCTGAACTTAATAATCATATTTAAGTAATGTGGTTAAGTAAATGGGGTAATCGAACTCAAACTATGGGGTGAGAAAATTAAAATGAAAGTTTTACAGGTGCCAATTTTAAAAAAAAGTTAACGATTTTGTATTTTGTTTATGCTAATTCTCTTACATGTAGTTTTTTGCGAAGAAATATTTCATTTATTTTTTAAAGTAAATGCCAGTAAAAGTAAATATAATTTTTAAATAGAAATATGAAGCACCTAATATAAATAATTTTGATTTCTAATTTTTTATTTATATTTTCGTTCCATTACACTGCATGATTAGAAAATTAATAAATGTTTATATTTCATGATTTTAAAATTTGTTGTTAATATAACAAATTAGTTCTGTAATTATTATTATTCAATAAACCAACGTTGCCAAAAAATTTAGAGACTATATTATTTTTAAATAGGATCTAATATAAATAATTTTGACATCTAATTTGTTGTTTATATTTTGCTAATACTTAAAAAAAATATTTATATTAAATCATTTTAAATTTTGTTGTTAATAGGTATAACAAATTATTACTGTTATTATTATTTATTAAACCAGTCTTTGCTTAAAAACATTAAAAATCATTTTCTTACATCCAAAATAACAAGTATTATTGCAGTGTAACAACAGGATATTAATAAAAAAAAATTCAGAATATATAGACATACTATCCCTAACTAACTAAAGCCAAACAATAATATTCTTTGCTAATATCAACTAATACCAAAATATGGCAACAGCGCCCTTCATAATGTATTTTCTGTGTAAATACTAGCACCTCAATAAAAAAAATAATGTGTCGTTATCTATATCTGACTCCGCAAAAAATCAAAGATGCCGGCTTCTTTCATAGCATTGCCACCGACCGCTGTCGGGTTTGGAAACCTACGTCGCCGGGCGACAACTAAAATTCAGTTAATATTTTATTATAATCGATCCTGACGAATGAATGAATTTCATAAATGAATGAATTTTATAAATGAATGGTTTTTGCTGCCGAATTACTAGAATACAATATTTCAAGACAGATGACGGATCTATTCGATAATTTTTATTCGAATAGTTTTCAACGAATGTTTTCTTACTAACCATCGAATTATTCGAATGAATTACCACTATCGAATGTTTCGATAGTATTCATTCGATAGTTCCCACTACTAGTTTTTATTTATTTATAAATATCTGTGAAACTATCGAAATATATTTATTCATATCTTAGGATTATGTAAGTGATCTGAAAGGAGCCAAAAATTCAATAATATACAGGGTGTTCCATTTAAAAGTACTCCGATCCACTCACACTTTTTTGAGCCACTATAGAAGTTAAAATATTCTCATGAAACATATCCTAGAGCATACTTCAGGTTTGCACTTAAACAAAAATCCCAAGTTTTTTTTATTCTAGGGGCTACATATGCCGCATTTACTATTGCCGGACCCTGTGTTATTTTTTGTGAAGGAAGCTCCGCTGTAAAAATGTGAAATTTGTTCAAGAGTAATTGGTATAATTTTTCAAAATGTGTAATTTATTCGAATTGTTGTATTATGCTGGGTCCTAACCAAGGCGACAGAAAATGAACACGATTTTGAGACAAAAACAAGACCAACCTGCTGCAAAAATGAAAAATTCAGACAAGACAAATTAGAGACGAAATGTTGCGAATCAGTTTTATTAATCATGTGGTCTTCTACCTAGAAAGAAGATAAAGATATATTACTAGCAACCAGTACTGTTGTCTTTGACTCGCCAACCCATATTGCAAAAAAAAACCGAAATGTTTTTGTTTTTATTTCTTCTCGTATACTATATAGTTATTAATGTTTCTTATTTTTTTCTTAACATTATCAACCGAGTATATATTTAATGCCAAACAAGTCTCCTCTAATCCACCAGCTTTCTTGTAACAATTTTTGTAATCCTTGTTTTTACCCTCCCATAATAACAAATGCGCTCTATAAAGCTCTATTAGTTTGCAGGCATTTTCCGTATTCCACTTTCTATCTTCTGACATTTTTTTTAAAGATGGAGCACTCCATCATATACTAATGTCGTATATTAGCAGTACCAGCACTCCACAGTACTAAATTTGTGTGATTCTATTAGTTTCCTACTTTGACATCCACACTGCACCGACAACTTGTCGTAAAATACACGACAAAACAGAGACTCTTTGAACTTTACCGAGTCGAGACGGGACATTCAAAACTTGGACTTGTTGCAACTTTGTCGTAAAACATCAATCTTTCTGTCTTGTCGCTGTTTTGTCTGCTTGGTCTGGACACGGCTTTATATTCATCTAATTCTTCTATCAGACTTCTTTAAATAACGTTTTGGCGTATTTTGAAAGATTAAACCGGTTTAGGTGGTGGGAATTTTACATTTAATTTTACATTGTTGAAGGTCTCCAAAGTTTTACTAAAAGTCAATTGGATCTATTTCCAATTTTTATGATACCGACAAAGTCAGTCCTGAAACTAGGAGCCCCAAACTAGTCTACTTAATTGACTTTAAAAAATCAATACTAGTGAAATTTTGACTAGTTTATTAGCAGTTTTCTGGCAACTGGAGAATTTTAAGAATATTAATATCTGGGAAAATTTAAATAATTTTTTTCCTATATACGTTCAATTGTTTTTAACATACTATACAGGGTGAAACTTAAATAAGTGCAAATATTTTTAGGGTTGGTAGATCTCGATAGAAGAAATATATTTTCTCTTTACCGTTTTTCAATTATAAACTTGTGTATAGTTGCTAATAATAAATTACAATTATTAGGTAATCTTAAAGATAAAACACCTCCACTGGAAAAGTCGGGTATTTATGAAATTTCATGTATAGATTGTAATCAGAAATATGTTGGGCAAACTAGAAGATCAATATTAACTAGATTTAAAGAACATATACCTCAGATAATATATGGTAGACCGGCTCAATCTTGCGTTGCTGAACATATTGTTGGTAAAGAACATTGTATAGATATTAATAATAATTTAAAATTAATTAAACAAATCTCAAATTACAGGCATAATTGCCTAATTAATCTAATGATTCATATGAGAGCGTCAAAAGTCAAAATTAATAAATGTAAAGATAGTATGAACAGAAACAATGGCCTAATTCTTTCCAGTTCTCTGTTCCTATTGCCCTAGTTTCGGTAATTAACTGACGCTCAGTTGGTTAGTTTTACTTGTTGATTAGTTTTTGAACACGCCTACTCGGAGCCAACTGAGCAAGTATATAAACGCTCAATTTTTAGATATTAGTTTAGTTTTAATCATCTGCCGATGATGCTAACATGGTTAGCGAAACGCGCATCCAGTGTATAAGTGAAAGTGTTTTGGCCTATTGTGGTGATGTAGTGTTTTATAATAAAGAAATTATGTTTTTTAACAAAAGACTGAAAAAAAATTTTTTTTCGCGAAAAAAACCTCATAATCGTGTTTTCTGGAGGTCGAAATACACTACCCCTAAAAATATTTTCACTTATTTAAGACTCACCCTGTATACTAATGAATAAAATTACAGGTGGCTTATTCTGTGCTGGAACCATGGCCGGATGAAGGTGAAGGCTGTCATCCAAAAATGCAAGTACAACCATCGGTTATATTGGGCACCGTAACGCTGGTTCCTGCAAAGGGGGCGTATAAGGAAGTGAGACTTACTGACGCATTATCGATGTTAGTGCCGTATCCGCCATTGTTTCCAATGTCGAAGCTACACGTTCCTGTTTTTATCGACAGACTGAAAGCTAAGTCTTTAACTGCAATCGTCATAAGGTAAGTGTGTTTAGGTTTCAAATGTTATTAAATTAGGAAGGTTTTCAGCCTTACCCTGTAGTATTAATAAAAACTTTCTTGATATTAATTTGCATTATACTATATCTTTGATACTATCATAAACTATAAGCAAAAGCAAATCTGGCTGATTTCCGAAATTGGCAAATGAGTCTGGCGGCCTGGAAAATTGCAAAAATTAGAGAATTTTTGCTCTTATTTTACCGGATTTGAAAATTTGTGACATGATAAATAATACTATAATTTTATAGAAAATACACGTTTGGCTGTCATTTACAATCACGAAAGCCTCGCCAGACTCACAAGACAGGTAGTTAAATGAGTAGAGGAAGCGGCACGTGCGTAATTATGTAATGACGATCGTATCTTTAGATGCGGAAATTTTTGATACTCTGTAATTTCGTGATGTTCAATACAGCAAAATCGAGAAACACACTACTCTTTATTTCAAAAATCTTTGTAGATCCAAACACATTCATATGATGAGAAGTTTAGGACAAGTCGCCTTGACCGGATTGTTTTGTAACTCAAAACCTAGGAGAGATACAAAATAAATCAAAGATCGATTTTGTAGAGAATTAAAGTTCCTATAGTAAACGCCACGAATGTTTGGGAGTGATTTATCGCTTGATGAAGTTAGAATCGACACGCGCGCTATCATTTTTACATTAAAAACGTAAAGTTTTGCCGCAGACGTAGGTTTTTAAAGGCCCGGTCTAATTATCTGCCTGCGCTCCTCTTACTTATTCTAAAATGTTAGTGTGATTGACAAAGACGATACTATATCGCGTTTCTTTGATTGATTCGTTTTTGTGCGTCAGTCCATTGGTGCGCTTGCAGTGCGACCAATGGGGCATTCCATTTTACATTTATAACCAAATATATGTTTTGACAAGACTTTGACAGTTAAAACAACAAATTAGAACAGATCATATATTGATTATTATATGATTTGAAACACCACGGCACTGGAATTCAGTTTCATGTGACCTTGAACAGATTAGTTCACATGGTAGCAACCGATGAATCACTCCCAAACATTCGTGGCGTTTACTATACAATAAATCTGATTTTCCTACAATAAATTTGAGTTTTAATATCTCTTATAGTTTAAAGTTATTGGCGAATGAAGTTTTTTTGATGAGGGACGGATGGACTGACATTTTGCTAAAACCATGTTTTTTAGACTCCTGGGGTCTCAAAGCCGTAAAAATGTGTTTTTAGTCATAGTCAAATTTCGTCCTAAACTAATACTATTCTTATTATAAATTATATTCCTCTTCTTCTTCCTTCTTCATACTAGGCGAATCGCCTGTTTGGTTTCGTCGTCTCTACCGGTTAGACTGACAAGTTGTCGCTCCATCGTTTTCGTGGACGTCCTAAGCTTCTGCGACCTAGCGGTGATTTGTCGCGTGCAACTCTCACTATCCTTCTGTTGTCCATTCTGCTGATATGGTCGTTCCATTCTTCCTTTCTGCTGAGTACCCACTCATTTACATTTTCCACCTTGCACGCTCTTCTTATGCTTTCATTTCTCTCCCTGTCCAGAAGCGTCTTTCCAGCTATTCTGCGTAGTACTCTCATTTCGGTTGTTTCTAGTAGTTGTTTAACTAAACAACTTTGTTTTCGCTGTATCAGGTCGAGTTTCTGCAGTGTATGTCATTATTGGTCGTACCGTTGCCTTGTAAATTCTCGCTTTAGTCTCCACCTCAATGTTTTTATTTCGCCATATTGTATCATTCAGGCATTCTGCTATTCTGGTTGCCTTCGTTGTCCGTTCTCGCACCTCCGCTTCTACATCACCATATCCTGAGATTTCTATGCCTAGATACTTAAACTTCATCTCTTGCTGAATAACATTGCCCTCGACTTCCAGTTTGCATCTTAGTGGTACTTTTGATGTCGTCATGCATTTAGTTTTCTGGGTCGATATTATCATATTAAGTGATTTGGCAGTGCAATTAAATCAATGTAATAAGCGCTGTAGATCGTTCTCATTTTCAGCTACCAATACGGCGTCGTCGGCATAGCATAGAATAGTAATTTCCTGATCGCCCATACTGTATCCCTTTAGTAAGTACATTTCCTATTATTTCATCATTATAAATTATAGAATGTAAAAACATATAGAGATGAAACTATCACGTGTATAATTGAACATGCCGAATTTAGCACGCCTGACGAGCGTTGGACGAGTCTGGCAAGGCTTTCGGGATGTTTCACATTAGCCAGACTATACTTACAGCTGTAATTGTAATATTATATTATAATTATAGGTGCAAGATAAAAACTATCAACTGACAATTTTTTAGGTTTCAATATTTTTGTCCAATTTTTTACCTGCCGGACATATTACCCATTCTCACAGATTATCGAGACTATATTTTTTCTCAACTGCACATATTTTTATCTCTGGAAAAATATGCTGTATATTTGTACTTTTTAACGCATTTTCCGCCCCAACCCATCGGAAAACGTCTCTCTACATACAGTATGTAAAATGGAAAATGGATTCTTCATAAATTTTTTTGCTTGTTCTAAAATGGTTAACCCCTTTTATACTTTTCCAAATTTTCATACCGTTTTAGAGAACATTAAGAAAAACATAAAAATATGGTTGAAGTCCTAAAATTCAAAACGCGTTTCTATAGTAATATAACTCGTTTTCATTCTTTGATAGATTTTTAAGCTTGATTTTCATGCGGCCGTTATCCGTTAATACGATGGTCCGACGGCCGCGGCGCTCTGATTGGTCATAGCGTTTTCGCGCCACTTTTCATCTGTAAATTTTTTACTACAGCCCGTCAATGGAGAAAGATCGTACGATGACGGACGTTTTGACACTTTTTTGACAAATTTAATCTAACCTTGATAAAAATATAATAGTACAAGAGCTAGCAACGTGAGGAAAACGATAATTTTAAGAAAGCTGGTTCTTTAATATATCTTTTACCGTGCTCTCCCGTGCTCTTCTGTTAAAAATGCGGACCGTCTGGCTGCCGGTAGACTACTGTGGTTCACTACTGCGCATCACATCTGTACAGGGTTTTTCGTGTGTTTTATCGGATTTCTCGTTTATGAGTAGGGATACAACGATGCGATCTCCACGTTACTTTGCTACTCTTTTATGAAACTAAATATGCTACACATAGGTTTGTCCTAGCCTCCTTATTAGTTCCTCGAATACAGGGCGAATTTGTGATGCGTAATAGCGAACAGATGTTGAATACAGATATGGGGGGATGCACATGTTGGGCATAGCAGCCAGACTGTTCAGAAAATTCAGAAAATCAAGCTTTATTCATAGAATTTTAATTAACGTAATATTTCTTGTTGTTTTAAAATGTTAAAGAAGTACAAAATTTATTTAGTCCAATGATGCGGAAAGGGTGATGATAGTTATCGGAAAATTTGATACTTTAACAACTGCAAAATATATGACGTTGATCAAAATTAATAATGAGCATCTATCAAAAAATGAAATCGAATTGATTTTACCATAGAAACGCCTTGTGATTTTTAGGATTTCAACCATATTTTGCATATTTTTCTTAATTTTCTCTTAAACTGTATGGAAATTTGGAAAAATATAAACGGATTATCTATTTTAGAACAAGCAAAAATGTTTATGAAGTATGAATTTTTCTCAAAATGTCAATAATAAAAAAGTTTCTCCTCTTGTAAATACAATCCGAGGACATACTGTATATACGAAATTTGCTTAGAATAACATACTGAATAATTCTATCGGTATTTGCTGACTGGGAAAATAAGTACCAAAAATCTTCACTGCCTCCTGGACTAGTATGAGAGGCGCCAACCTGTATAACTGAATATTTTAAACTCCCTAAAAAAATTAAATTGATAATATAGAGAATATCATTAATACAATAGAACATGTTTTTAATTTTTAACTGCTTATTTCAAGACAATTTATCTAATCTTATTACTCGCAAAATTATCATCTATTGTTGAACTATTTGTTTTCTGATTTCCAAAGGCACTGGTTTTGTTTAGACCAGACACGAATGGGGAGTTACCGATTCTAATTCCACGGCGTTCGAATAAATTAGACCTTTGTGCAGGTCTGTTGTAACTGAGAGTCGCTGTAGACGTATTAATTATAAGCGATGTACAGGCTGCATGTTTCGAACTAATTTTACGTTTGCTCAGAGAAGTGTAGTACCTGAAAAGGAGGCTTCCATTCTGTTTCGGAGAATCACGATAACTGTTTTTGAAGCTTAATATAATAATTAAGCTGCACATTAATTTGTATTATACCATACTGCAATATAGCAAGAAGATATTTTACAATCACTTAGTCTGTAAAATGGTACTCAAGGTATTCCTTGTATAGCCTACGATATTTTACTTTATAATTATACAGGGTTCGGCAATAGTGCGTCGGGCATCTGTAACTGCTAGAATAAAAACATGGGAATTTTGTTTAAATGTACTAGGATATATTTCAGGAAAGTATTTTAACTTCTATAGGGTGGCTCAAAAAAGTATGAGTGGAATACTCAACACAAAACCACAACAACTATGTTTGTAATAAGTTCATATTTCATTTCGTATACAGGGTGGTCCGAACTGTATTCCGGAAACTTCGGCAGCATATTCTGCAGATAAGTAAAAAAGTTCGTATAAATATAGGTGCTAAAATGCTTACTTTCAGAGATACAGGGTGTAGAAGTTTCATTTTTATTTCAATTTTTTCTAAATAATTTCTGAAGTAACGTCAATATTTGGATGAAAATTGGTGTCTGGAAGTTTTTTAACATGAGAAATTTGATTTTGATGTCAATATGACTCCTACTAGTAGAGGGCGCCACATACATGTGTTTTAACTGTATTGAAGCGTAATAAATTTTTGTCCGTACCTGTATAAAACTACCGAGCGATTTTTACCAAGAGACCTTTTTCCCGTAAAAAAACGTCGTAATTGTATATTTTTTACTCAGTAGTTTTATACAGGTACAGACAAAAAGTTATTACTCTTCAAATCGGTTAAAAAATGTAGGTGGCGCCCTCTAATAGTAAGAGTCATATTGACATCAAAATCAAATTTCTCATGTAAAAAAACTCCCAGAAACCAATTTTCATCCAAATATTGACTTTACTTGAGAAATTATTTGAAAAAAATCTAAATAAAAATGAAACTTCCACACCCTGTATCTCCGAAACTAAGCATTTTAGGACATTACATACATTTATACGAACTTTTTACTTATTTTTATTTGCAGAATATGCTGCCGAAGTTCATACTAAATATACTTCTATGATTTGAAATTAAGCCCCCATAATTTATTTTTAAATATTAACTCTCAGCCAATATTGAATCTGCCAAGGTGTTAAAAAGAATATCTCAAATAAATTTTGAAACTAAGTTAGTTCTCTTACTAGAAACTAGACTTAAAACAACTTAGTTTAGTTTGTCTTCTTAATTTGAATTAGTTTTAGTTAAATTTTCTCCAGACTGTTCATTTTTGATGAAACATCTAGATTTATTTATTTTATTAATTGCTTAGCTGTGTAATTAAATTCTTTTCCTCAGCATTTAAATTAGCAAGATAATATTTAAAACTAAATAAAATAACTCTCTTTATAATTCGTTTCTTTAATTCGCCTTTCCTGATACCAAGCTTCGGTGATGCTCCATTCATCTTCAATTGCATTTAGTGCGGTATTGGTGGGTGATTTTCTGCATCGGAGGCGGTTGTGGTTAGCATCCTCGATTTCTGTAAGGATCGGACTCAGGGGCGGATACAGGAATTTATTTTAGTGGGGGCCCAAATGTAGAATATGCTTTTTAGGGCGCCATTTTAACACAAAAGTCTAATATTTAAAACAAATTATAGATTTTAGGGGGGGCCGGGCCCCACGGACCCCCTCTGTATCCGCCACTGGGATCGGTAGTTCTCTATTGTCCAATATCTTGTTAAACTCTCTGTACAGGGTGAGTCAACGATAGAGTAAAGTCCATTATCTCATTTGTTTCGAGGTGTAAAAAAATGTTAAATATAAAAGTTATAGGGAAGGTTAAGATACACATTTTAAAATTATTATGAGTATACAGGGTGCTTCCAAAAAGTGTGGCGGATATAACATATTTATGTTTTTTTTTAAATGCAACACCCTATTTTTTATTTTATTTTTATATTCTGCGTAAAATTCCATAACTTTTTTTTATATGTAATGTTATATACCTAAAATTAATAGTTTTTGCAATGTTTAAATTTGTTTAAACAAATGTTAAATTGCAGTGTGGTAAAAAATTGTCACTGGTACCATTGTTTCTGAAGTTAGAATACCAAAATTTAGTATGAGAGTTTTATAGAGATGAAAAAAAAAAAGATATTTTAGTTAAATGCTACAGTGTGTTCAAAATATATTTATGAATTTCAACTACTTAAAATTAAAAAATCTCAAATTTTTTAAATGGTACACCCTATATATTTTCATTTTTTCTGATATATTTCGCAAAGCTCTTCAACTTTTATTAAGTATGGCATATACCTATTTTTAATAGTTGTGCGACTTTTTTTCTATTTAATAATAATTTTAAAATGTGTATGTTAACCTTCCCTATAACTTTTTATTTAACCTTTCTTTGTAAATATCCAAACAAATGAAATAATGGACTTTACTCTATCGTTGACTTACCCTGTACAGAGCGTTTATGCGGCGCAGACTTGGGGGTGGGATATGACTGTACTGGAAGCCATTCTGTGGGTGTGGATTTAACAACACCAGTAATCATTCTCATTGTATTATTGAGCTGTGCGTCTATTTTGTGGACATGTGGGCTATTGAACCATACCGGAGCATAGTATTCGGCAGCTGAGTAGACGAGACTCAGAGCTGACGAGCGTAGAGTAGAATCTAAAGCACCCCAAGATGTTTCGCACAATTTTTGTATTATATTGTTTCTTGTTTTCAGCTTCTCTGCTGTTTTTGATAAGTGTTCTTTAAACGAAAGTGTTCTATCGAGTGTAACACCTAGGTACTTTGGGTTTTTATTATGTTTGAGAGTAGTGTTTTCAAACTGGACACAGAGTTTCCTATTTGCAAGTTTGTTATTCAGGTGAAAACAAGATACTTCTCTTTTGCTAGCGTTTGGTTTGGTAATTTCAGCCAATAAGACATCATACCATAGTATAAAGAAACTAGTAGCTTTATTCCTTGTCAAATCCGTTGTTCTTTTTATGCAACTTTAGATGACATTGTTCTCGCGTCCCGTGACCACTGACGTAGCTGTATAGTCGTTGTCTATAACTAGGCAAAGTATAGTCGTGGCACTCGCCAGAGTTTCACAGAGATGTATTTAGGAAAATATGAGTTCACAATAAAATTAAACAAGAAAAGTTGATCATCGAAATGCGGAAAAATATATAATGACATATTGTTATATTATTATCTATTTCAAAGATTTTCTACAACTTTTTTTTAATTGAAACAAGTTTAATTTTAACATTAATGTGTTTGTTTTGTAGTAATATATTGGTTAGGTGATTTTCATTGGATAACTAATACATTGAATTTTTTTCATACTTACATATTTAAACTTCAATAATAATTGTTAATAAACATTACAGAAATTTCAAAAGAGAAAAGAAGCAAGAACAGTGAGAAATAGCATCACTACTTTCTTACGTAATAAAAGAATATTTTTTTAGTTATTGTTACCGAGTCCCGAAGGTAGGTACCGAAAGAACCGGGAATTAATAATTTCAAGTCCCGGTTCTTTGATATATCAAAAGAACCGGGAATTTCCGGTTCTGAACCCTAGTTGCCAAATTACCAAGAAACTATGTTTTTTAACCAAAAACTACAAAAAATTTCCAGATTTAAAAAAAAAATTGCGCAGAAAAATCCTCATATTTCTGGGGCCAAAATATACTACCCCTAAAAATATTTGCACTTATTTAATAAGACTCACCCTGTATAGGGCGATTCACGGTTATGGTACGTTTTAGCGTTTCCGCAACCGGAGCTGTTTTTCGGAACCGGCAATTTCGGTACCATGCCTCTAAGGAACCGGGATATCCAGTTTTTTTTTCGGTACTTTCGGTACTAGCAAATTTTTGTTCAATGATGGTGCAGTTCGTTAAACAACAAGCAAGGGATGTTTGTCAAAGAGAAAATTAACCTGAACCCAAACATGATCACAAATGACTCTCAAAAAAACCTCAAAGCACAATTTTTTGAATTATTACTACAACCAATAGCAGCATACAGTAAGGCACTCATTTTTTGTCAATTCGTCTCTGTGCTGGGACGCAACGCTCGAATCTCGCAGGTCGACGGACTGAACTCAACTGAAACGCTCTGCAATCTGCTGATATTCGACAGATTGTAAAAACTGGCAGAAAATATTTGGGAGAGTGCAACTACCCTTTTCCTTCTACTATGATCGTATGATCACAAGACTGACAAAAGATCTCTCACATTACTTCACTGTTAAGCGGTGCCAAGTTAGCAGAGTCAGCTAATTCTAACATTAAAAATAAATATATTTTAAGTTTGAGGCGATATTTTCAGCAATTCGCTTTTCTTGGTAAACAAATTATTTTTTAATTAGACTTGAACCGTATTGTAATAAACGTGGAAAGAAAAATTACCATACCGCTAAGCAAAAACTTAATTTTAGGAATAAAAGAACGGGATCAGGATATTTCAGCAACGAGGTGCCGCGGCTGTCTCGACAGGATTTAATTAAAAACGGTTTGAATTTTAATAAAACAAGCAGTTATTTTAACTTCGATTCCAAGTGAGAGAACTTTCTCATTAAAACTTTCGAAATTTAGTCGGGATATTCTTAAGGAAGAATACCTTCGCGGACTCAAACTAAACTCGCTTAATATTTTAAATTAAATTTATGCATAATTTTAGTTCGTAGTCGAAAACTATCGAAGCGTGTACCTCAAAATTATTATATAATTAGCTTACTTCATACGGATATTTTTTATAATAGAAAGTTTATACAGTGACTGTCAAAAAGTACACAAAAAACAAATGCATGCTTATGAACACAACAATCATTCAGTCAAAATGAAAAAGAGCAAAACTAGCTTTTAGTTTTACTGAAGCAGTCTGACTGATACAAAGATGTAGAGAGAATGAGTGAGAGGGGGTTAATCACTGTATATCTATTGTGTCCCCCTTTCTTCAGTTGTAATTCATCATACAGTCTATAACTCATCATACATGAGGATTTTTCTGTTGTAGGGGGGACATGTTGTTTCCCATCCTCCTCTGACAACAGATGTTCTTCCTTCGAGGAGTGGACATCTACCTCCTATGGGGTATTTTATATAATATTTTTTTTTTATTTTTAGTTACCGTGAAAATGTCGTTCAGGGTGATAAAAAAAATCTGGTTTGAGTTTGAGATTTTAATATTAATATTAAGAGATGCCTCTCGTGATTTTTTATTTCCCATTTTTAAATAACATGGGAAAGCGAATTCTGTTTCTTTGGAATTTTATTGCGTTCTAACTGGAATTTTATTGCGTTCTAACAAATCAGCGTTTTATAAAAATCAATACATATGCTTGTAGGAAATTAAACGGTCTTCAAAAAATGTCTGATATGAATTTTCATTTAATCGACTCGTTTGAAAGATATTGAAGGTTAAAGTTCAACTTCCAATCGTATATGATACCCTTTACACATTTTTTTATATTTTTTCACCTTTAGGTGTTTGAGCCACTATTTCGTGATAAAATATGATAGTTTATGTTTATGAGCCAATATTTCGTGATAAAATATAAAATATTGTGGAAATTATCATATAAGATTTGAAGTTGAACTTTAACTTACTCTATTGTTTATTCCTTTATCTCCTGTGAATATCCATCCCAGGTTTGTAATCTTCACAAACATTAATTTTCATATTATTTTCCAAAATAAGATTTTACATATTTGCTCCAATTGAAAGATATTTCGTTTTTTTCTGTATTTACTGTGAGAACCCATTTAGCATAACCTCAAAGCATATTATTCAATTATTTTTCGCACCATATTTTCCATGTGGTATCTTTGTCATTTGCAATTGTGACCTAATCGTCTGTAAATTGCAAGGTGAATAAGTATATATCATCTAGTTCTATACCCATTCCATGACATTTTCTTTTAGGCCTTAAGTAAGGAAACATCAGTATATAGTCTGTGAAGCGAATAATTTTGAATTTGACAGTTCCCGCGGGCTTTTCTAGTGTTAATTTTATTAGGTTAGCAACTTGCGCCTGACGCAATGTCGTCTCTAATAGAACAGCCTCGGAGCCGGATTTATGACGTCACGCTAGTTAGATACTACGGATTAATAAATATGTTGTAGAATACATGGAAAACATAATTATTCCTCGTATTTTTGGTTTGTATTTTAAAAATGATATAGTTTAGTTAAAATACAATGTATATATACACCTATTTATAGTAATAAATAATTTGGCAAATGAACTATGAACCATACAAATGCAGCAAATGTTTTACAATATGGCTGAAATCGTACTCCATAGTCAATGTAGATAGTTTTAGTGTTAAGAATAATAATTTTTAAAAATATGTGGTCATCTTTTGACAAGTTTATATTAGTTTATTAATTGCAGTAAACATCATGTGGTGTGTGGTGTGAATATTTTATATGTAATTTTTTGGATTATATTCGACACAATTTTTTTTCATATGACACAACATTGATGAAGGCTATAATGTTAGCCGAAACGTTTTTTTAAACCAAATAAAAATAATGAAAAGCCAAATGAAACCTTAATCAGCGTTTTTCCCGAACGTAAATCCCAAGAAAATAAAAAATTTTAGAATAATTTTGCATATAAAATGACAGCGATCTTTATTTTATAGTTATCCCTGACGCCTTTTTTTCTATGATATTGTATATTGTATTATTTGCAAATATAATTTTTCGAACATTGATACTTGTAAAATATACATATAAATTTTGTGAATGCAAATAATAATACATTACTATTAGTAGATATTGAATGTTTTTCGTTAAATTAGATCGATTTTGAAACCCCAAAATTTAAAATATATTTTACATTTTACTCATTATCTTATGTACCTATTCATTATTTGTATATTGTAAAACATTTGCTGCATTTGTATGGTTCATGTTTATTTGCCAAAGTATTTATTACTATAAATAGGCATAAGATATATAGTATTTATTGGGGTATATTATGTATATTTCATGTAAACTATATAATTTTTAAAATAAAAACCAAAAATACGAGGAATAATTATGTTTTCCATGTATTCCACAACATATTTATTCTTCCGTAGTATCTAACTACCGTAAAGTCATAAATCCCGCTCCGAGGCTGTTCTATTAGAGACGGCATTGGTCTGATATTTAGAAATGTCAAAAGCTGATGACATTTTACTTTTGACAATTATGACATTTCGTGTTGATTTTTACAAGAAAAAGAAGAACTGTCGTGTTGTTTTATTATTTTCCTTGTCTATTTCACGAAAGTAAAAAGAGTTACCTATCTGATTCGTTCAGGCACTTAATTTAAAGAATATCAGCAACTTTTTTGACAGAGGGATTTTATATTTGCCATGTTGGTAAAAAATAACGGTCAAAATTCAAAGTTATTCATTTTATAGACTATACCACGTTATGGTATGGTCTGTTACATGCTGACCAAAGGTTTCCCTAAAAGAATGACTATTCTAATCATTGTCGCATTAGCATATCTACCGACGACAATGTGCAATAGTGTTAGGTCTAGAATGACCTCCATTGCTGCTGTTGAGCATGTTCTCACGGCTACCGTATGAGAAGTTATTTTCTGTTTATGTATAATTTTTTTTTCTGTTAATATAATTGTAATCTTTATGGCGGTTCATCTGCTTATATTGTATTATTTAATTGAGAAATTAGCGCTCTCTTGTATTTTTATGTCCTAAAATAGATTATTGATTTGGTTTGGTTGGTAAAACGTAACATTGTAATTTTAAGGCTAGATATATTATTATTATTATTCGTATTTCAATCTATAAACTGTGGACACTAATTTTGGGACTGGTCCTGTTTATATTCCCGAATAGAAATAAATAAATAAATCTTAATAACGTAGATATATTTACTATTTTATTAATGTTTTAATAAAAGCAAATATATACTTCCTCATGTGAAAAAAGAATAAGAATGGCCCACAACTTTCCTAGTACGACATGTGTGGCAAAGCCAAGAAATTAGATAGCGATGTTTTTCTTCAGGAAACCCATAAAAAAGCGCTTTGAAGTTAATTCGGGAATTGTGGTCGAGGGTGAAAAGAAAACGAGGCCGAGCCGTATCGATTTTGCGGCTTTTCGATCAATATATTTTAGCTAGTGAGCTTTTAAGGGGATTAAAGGTATTACGTTGCTGTTTGTCGGCTTGTCCGTGCGGTAATATGTCGGGGGAGATAAATCTACCCCTGTAAAGAAAAAAATTGTATCAGATAAATATTTCTTAACAAAAACACGATTATTTTAGAATATCTATTTTTTAATCTATACAGTACAGATACAGTACCAATAATAGAGTTATGAGAAGTATTGCAGAAATCTTCAATTAATGCAGGTCTGATAAACGCTATACAAAACCTTTACCATTCACAAATACAAACGGTCAACGGTCTCTCACAAAAATACTCCGAATCAATAGGCACCTACCCCAGTACGTAGAATTCCACAGGATGCAAAGTTTATTTGACTATACACATATGGGTAATATAAAGAGAGAATAGATTTATTGCTTGTGAATTGTCTAGTCTGTTCTAGTCTGCCCAGAATTCTAAATTCTTTAGAAACGATAGCCTTAGTATGTTTCCCAAAAATCATCTTTTCATCGAAGATTACATCCAGTTCTTGTGTTCTTTGTTTCTGTTATGTAGAATGTTTCATTTTTCTCCCTAACTAAGAATTTGGATTTGCATTTGCTGCTGACTATGGTTACTGATGCATATTGTTTTAAATAGGGAAATTCTTTTAAAATTAGTTTATGTTTAATACCTCGTATAGAGCATAAGTAGAATGCTTAAACCAAAAATTAGAGTCAGTTTTGAGAGACTTATCAAAAATAAAAATTTCTGAGAAACCTAAAATATTTAATTTCCACATATTATGTGCTGTAATTTTTTAAACCGATTTCCGTGAATATACCACCAAACTAATAATCGTGTATTTTACAAAGTTGCCTAAATTCTACGTTACTCCATAAGTCGAGTAAGTGTTGGAAAATTTGGACGAAAATTCGGAAAGTTCGGAACAGTTTACTCCTCCTTTTCACCCTTTTCACCCTTCGAAACCCTCGTTGCTTGACGTTCTTCGCCGCTCGAAAAGTTATATTGGCCAGAAAATGAGAATGTTTTTCAGACGAGTGTCCGGAGAAGAGGCGAACTAGGAAATGTAGCGGTACATGCGAAGATTAGTTTTAGTTCGAAACTTAAGCGTTAAAGTCGAACATTTTAAATTGAGTTGAGGAATGTTGCCCGCTACACTCTTAGATTGTTTCGCTCTGATTTGAAAGAAAATAATTGAGGATTATAGTAAAGCGACTTGAGGCTCAACAGTTACAAATTTAATAGAATTACGAATAGAAAAATATATTATTATACCGGGTGCGTCGCAAAAGTGGCTCACCCCTATACCTTTTTTATTTTTACAGTTAAAAAAACGAGATTTGGTATGTTGGTATATGACATAAATTAGGATTGATTGACGTATTCAATTGTTTTCAGTCACTTCCTGTTTCACCGGAAATGATTAAAACTTTTGTTTTTTAAATGGCACCCTCCGTACTTTTTTACTTTATTTGATAGAAAATAACACTCTGAATATAATGATATATCATATGACAACTTTTGACATTTTTGCATATGGTTTATTTGAAATTATAACTTGCGGTTCGTAACGAAATTTTGACTCGAAATACCAAGTGTGTGGTACCAAATTACTCGTAAAAAAATGTTTTTTCCAAATATGCTAATGAGCCACTCTCGTTCCATTTGAAAAAATTGAAGTATGATTAAAAATACGATTTGAGCATTTTCTAACTGGCTAAGACAAGACACTAAAAACGTTTTATGAAGTAGCCTTAATCAAATCTATTTTTCCAAGGCTCCTTGATTAAGAATTAGTATTTTTAACATAACCATGGCACTCTAGATTGAATTTTAAAATTTAATTTTGTATTAAGCGAGAATGTCAAAAGTTGACATATGATATGTCATTCTATTCAGAATGTCATTTTCTATCGAGTAAAGTATAAAAATACCGAGGGTGCCATTTAAAAATCTAAATTCGTAGTTATTTCCGATGAAACAGGAAGTGACCAAAAACAATTGAATACGTCAATCAATCCTAATTTATGTCATATACTAATATACCAAATCTCGTTTTTTTGTCTGAAAAAATAAAAAAGTTATAGGGGTGAGCCACTTTTGAGACACACCCGGTATATTTAAAATAAAAGCATATTATATAATTATCTATATAAATCTATATTGCGTAAAAATAATTATTTTTAGTCCTAATTTCTTACTCGCTGTAATAATAACCTGTAAAATGTGAATTTTACCGTTTATGATAATTTTTGCGTTTAGGGTAATACTGTTGTCATGAGGTTATTCTTTTCACAGTTCACCTGTCCGTGATATTTTATTCACTGCTATTTTTAAACTTTGGTGACAATTTCACTATCGTAATTTCCTATATCAACTAGAATATTCTTTCATATATACTCTTTCATACCAAAAATATATGTATGTATATAATCTCAAAGAAATGTGCCTCATGTACACTTCTATTATGTATATATACTAAAATATATGAAAAAAAAATTAATGGAACATATTTTGATAAACGATGTATTTTGTTTCTGAAAAACTGTTTCTAAATATTAGGTTAAGTCGTTTGGTCATGTTGTATGGTAGATACTAGAATTAACCAAATTTTGAAGGAATTTTAATTGAAATATCAGTAATCAGATTAAGCTGCAAATGTCAATCCAAATTCTTATTTAGAGAGAAAAAAATTGAATATTCTATGTAACAGATGAAGAAGAGAAGTTTTCAAGTTATCGAAATAACCGGAAATGATTTCTAATAGGTCCACAAAAATTATATTATTGTTATTGTTTATTATCATTGTTCTAGATATCATATAAATAAACATATCAAATGAAACATTAAAGGTGCAAAACTTAATTAATACATTAGTTACAATTACAAGCTTAATATCAAAGAAATGCGAATAATGTACACTTCTATTATGCATATCAGTATATATGAAAAGAAATGAATAAATGAAACATATTTTGATAAACGATATATTTTGTTTCTAAAAAATTTGTTCTAAATATTAAGATAAGCCTTTTGATCATACTGTATAGGAGGTACTAGAATTAACAAATTTAAAAGGAATTTTGCTTGATATATCATCAGTAATCATAGTATCCATCAAATGCAAATCCAAATTCTTATTTAGATAAAAAAATGGAATATTTTGTGTAACAGATCCAGTTTTTAAGTTATTGATATAACTTAAAAACTGGAAAACTGAAAATAAATTTAAGTTATTGAAATAGCCTGAAATAATTTCTAATAGGCCCACAATAAGTTAAACTGTTATAAATATATAACGAATTAAATATATTTCGGAATATAAATTATATTAGCGTTGTTTCATATCACTCTTCTGGATATCATACATATAAATAAACATGCCAAATAGTACAAAACTAAATTATTACATTAGTTACAATAAAAAGGAGTTATCATTAACCAAAGATTACACACAATCATTTGTCATCAAATATATGAAGCCAAAATATTTTGATGAATTATTTATTTTAATTTATGCTGATCTTGTAATGGACTGAAATGCTTTTATATTTTAATTATTTCTGTACTATTTTAATTACGGAACTTACCATCAAAATAGCCAATCGTGTATTCTACGAAGTAGCCTTAATTCTACGCTACTCCATAAGTTGGTAAATGACGGAAAATTTGGACGAAAATTCGGAAAGTTCTAATCAGTTTACTCCTCCTTTTCACCCTTCTAACCCCTCATTGCTTGACGTTCTTTGCCGCTCGAAAAGTTATATTGGCCAGAAAATGAGAATGTTTTTCAGACGAGTGTCCGGAGAAGAGGCGAACTAGGGAATGTAGCGGTACATGCGAAGATTAGTTTTAGTTCGAAACTTAAGCGTTAAAGTCGAACATTTTAAATTGAGTTGAGGAATGTTGCTTTGCCCGCTACAGTCTTAGATTGTTTCACTCTGATTTGAAAGAAAATAATTGGGGATTATAGTAAAGCGTCTTGAGGCTCAACAGTTACAAATTTAATAGAATTACGAATAGAAAAATACATATACCGGGTGCGTCTCAAAAGTGGCTCACCCCTATAACTTTTTTATTTTTACAGTTAAAAAAACGAGATTTATGTTGGTATATGACATAAATTAGGATTGATTGACGTATTCAATTGTTTTCAGTCACTTCCTGTTTCACCGGAAATAACTAAAACTTTTGTTTTTTAAATGGCACCCTCGGTACTTTTTTACTTTATTTGATAGAAAATAACACTCTGAATAGAATGATATATCATATGTCAACTTTTGTCATTTTCGCATATGGTTTATTTGAAATTATAACTTGCGGTTCGTAACGAAATTTTGACTCGAAATACCAAGTGTGTGGTACCAAATTATTCGTAAAAAAATGTTTTTTCCAAATATGCTAATGAGCCACCCTCGTTCCATTTGAAAAAATTGAAGTATGATTAAAAATACGATTTGAACATTTTCTAACTGGCCAAGACAAGACACTAAAAACGTTAGACAATCAAATCTATTTTTCCAAGGCTCCTTGATTAAGAATTAGTATTTTTAACATAACCATGGCACTCTAGATTGAATTTTAAAATTTAATTTTGTATTAAGCGAGAATGTCAAAAGTTGACATATGATATGTCATTCTATTCAGAATGTCATTTTCTATCGAATAAAGTATAAAAATACCGAGGGTGCCATTTAAAAATCAAAATTCGTAGTTATTTCCGATGAAACAGGAAGTGACCAAAAACAATTGAATACGTCCAATTAATCCTAATTTATGTCATATACTAACATACCAAATATCGTTTTTTTATCTGAAAAAATAAAAAAGTTATAGGGGTGAGCCACTTTTGAGACACACCCGGTATATTTAAAATAAAAGCATATTATATAATTATCTATATAAATCTATATTGCGTAAAAATAATTATTTTTAGTCCTAATTTCTTACTCGCTGTAATAATAACCTGTAAAATGTGAATTTACCGTTTATGATAATTTTTGCGTTTAGGGTAATACTGTTGTCATGAGGTTATTCTTTTCACAGTTCACCTGTCCGTGATATTTTATTCACTGCTATTTTTAAACTTTGGTGATAATTTCACTATCGTAATTTCCTATATCAACTAGAATATTCTTTCACATATATACTTTCATACCAGAAATATGTGTATGTATATAATCTCAAAGAAATGTGTCTCATGTACACTTCTATTATGTATACAGGGTTGTTCACCACATACGACACGGAGTATTGTAGCTAAACGATGAGATTTTTACAAATTGTAAGTCTTGGGTTCGATGAAGGACTATTAGAGGTACAATTTAAAAATAATTTTACAAGATACAGAGTCTCCCAAATAAGTAAAAAATATCAAAGTTGTATTTTTTTAAATGGAACACCCTGTATATTTAATTGATTAAAATAAAGGTAAATTTGATTAAGGTTTATTATACTTAAACCTTACCGTTTTTGAAATATTTTCAATTTTGTGAAATTGCAGTAAAAATTTTAAGGCTTCATTTCTTCAAGGGTACCAAAGTTTTTAATACTAAATATTTACTGAAGTTTATTTACTGATCAGTTATTGTGTTGCAATAATAAAAATAATACTACCTTATACAGAGTGTCTAAAAATTTATTTTAAATAATTATTACCTTCAAACTGCAATAACTTGTTTAATTCAAATGGAACACCCTGTATATTTTACGAGAATCAGATGCACAATTTAATTGTCTATCAAATTATATTATACCATTTTTTACCTATCTCTTTAAGTTTCCGTAGAAAATGCATTTTCTTGTAATTTATTTATCAAGAATTTATTTATCAATATACCCATAGAATATTGACATTTTAGATTATTTTTAGTAGTACAGATACTAATATTGTGGATATAATTCGTTTATTTCATTAAAAAAATAAAAAAAAACTGTTTAAATATTTGTTAAAAAGGACCAATTAATATGATTCCAGTATTCAAACTACATTAACTGACTGCATTGATTAATAATAATTGTTCCAAATACTAAAAAAACTGAATTTTGTATGGGTATTAGACAGTGTGATAAAAAGTACAATACATCTATTCTTATAGTATTTAGTAAAGTACTAAATAATATATAGTACTAAACCAAAAAATATGTTTATCTTGGCTTGTTCGTGTATATCGGTCACATTGACTAATTCATTTTCAGGGAAATCTGTAACTATTATCTCTACCTTTTCTACCATTTATACCTATTACAACAAATTAAACTAAAATTCACGTTTTGTTCTTAACTTGCTGAACAGACATATGCAATTTTGATAACTATTATTTTTTGTCATGACAACTATGATGTTATAGCGTATCTAATTGTATTAAAGATATGGGTTAAAATAGAAAAAATTGGAATAAATCGCAAACTGTTAAAAATAGGTATATGACATATTTAATAAAAGTTGAAGAGCTTTGCAAAATCTATCAGAAAAAATTAAAATACATAGGGTGTATGATTTAAAAAATTTGAGATTTTATAATTTTAAGTAGTTGAAATTCATAAATATATTTTGAACACCCTGTAGCATTTAACTAAAATATCTTTACATATATCTTTTTGTTCATTTCTATAAAACTCTCACACCAAATTTTGGTATTCCAACTTCAGAAACAATGGTACCACTGACAATTTTTTACCACACTGCAATTTAACATTTGTTTAAACAAATTTAAATATTACAAAAACTGTTAATTTTAGGTATATAACATTATATGTGAAAAAGTAATGGAATTTTACGCAGAATCTAAAAATAAAATAAAAAATAGGGTATTGTATTTAAAAAAACATATGTTATATCCGCCACACTTTTTTGAAGCACCCTGTGTACTCCATAATCATTTTAAAACGTGTATCTTAACCTTTCCTATAACTTTTATATTTAATATTTTTTTGTAAACCTCGAAACAAATGAGATAATGGACTTCTTACTCTATCGTTGACTCACCCTGTACACATATTTGTTTTTATTTACAGTTTTCACTTTACACAGACACCTTAAAAATGATATTTCATTTTTTAATAAATGCTTATTTATAACAACAGAGACTTTAATTTTGATAACTTATTATTATATTGATTTCTGACTCAAATCCACATTTATTTAGAATAATTTATTAACGAATACAATTAAGTATGTAATTAATTAGTATATGGGCGGAAATAACGGTGCTATATTTAATTAATGGTATACTCTTTTATAAATATTTAAATAGTTTTCTTTCTGCATACAACATTATTGTTTTTAGCAAAACGATAATATTACTAGAATGTCAATATATGATGTCAATATTCCATGGGTGTCAATAATAAAATGTCAATATTCCATGGGTATATTGATGAATGAGGTCTAAATTATAAGAAAATGCATTTTCTACGAAAACTTGAAGGGATAGGTAAAAATGGTGTCATACAATTTGATAGACAATTAAATTGTGCAGGGCGTTCCAAATATACAGGGCGTTCCATTTAAATTAAACAAGTTATTGGCGTTTAAAGCTATAAATTATTTAAAATAAATTTTTAGACACTCTATATAAGGTAGTATTATTTTTATTATTGCAACACAATAACTGATCAATAAATAAACTTCAGTAAATATTTAGTATTAAAAACTTTGATACCCTTGGAGAAATGAAGCCTTAAAATTTTTACTGCAATTTCACAAAATTGAAAATATTTCAAAAACGGTAAGGTTTAAGTGTAATAAACCTCAATCAAATTTACCTTTATTTTAATCGTAGAAACTAAAAATGTAATAATATACAGGGTGTTCCATTTAAAAAAATACAACTTTGATATTTTTTACTTATTTGGGACACTCTAGTGCTATAGTCCTTCATCGAACCCAAAACTTGAAATTTGTAAAAATATAATCGTTTAGCTACAATACTCCGTGTCGTCTGTGGTGAACAACCCTGTATATACTAAAATATATGAAAAAAAAATAATAATGGAACTTACTTTGATAAACGATGTATTTTGTTTCTGAAAAACTGTTTCTAAATATTAGGTTAAGTCGTTTGGTCATGTTGTATGGTAGATACTAGAATTAACCAAATTTTGAAGGAATTTTAATTGAAATATTAGTAATCAGATTAAGCTGCAAATTTCAATTCAAATTCTTATTTAGAGAGAAAAAAAAATAATAACCGGAAATGATTTCTAGGTCCACAATAACTAAATATTTTTAAATTATATTATTGTTATTGTTCATCATTCATCTAGATATCATATAAATAAACATGTCAAATGAAACATTAAAGGTGCAAAACTTAATTAATATATTAGTTATAATTACAAGCTTAATATCAAAGAAATGCGAATCATGTACACTTCTATTATGCATATCAAAATATATGAAAAGAAATGAATAAATGAAGCATATTTTGATAAACGATATATTTTGTTTCAAAAAAAATGTTCTAAATATTAAGATACGCCTTTTGATCATACTGTATAGTAGGTACTAGAATTAACAAATTTAAAAGGAATTTTAATTGATATATTATCAGTAATCATAGTATTCAGCAAATGCAAATCCAAATTCTTATTTAGATAAAAAATGGAATATTTTGTGTAACAGATCCAGTTTTTAAGTTATATCAATAAATTTAAGTTATTGAAATAGCCTGAAATAATTTCTAATAGGCCCACAAAAAGTTAAACTGTTATAAATATATAACGATTTAAATATATTTCGGAATATAAATTATATTAGCGTTGTTTCATATCACTCTTCTAGACATCATACATATAAATAAACATGTCAAATAGTACAAAACTAAATTATTACATTAGTTACAATAAAAAGGAGTCATCTTTAACCAAAGATTACACACAATCATTTGTCATCAAATATATGAAGCAAAAATATTTTGATGAATTATTTATTTTAATTTATGCTGATCTTGTAATGGACTGAAATGCTTTTATATTTTAATTATTTCTGTACCATTTTAATTGCGGAACTTTCCATCAAAATAGCCAATCGTGTATTGTACGAAGTAGCCTTAATTCTACGCTACTCCATAAGTTGGTAAATGATGGAAAATTTGGACGAAAATTCGGAAAGTTCTAATCAATTTACTCCTCCTTTTCACCCTTCTAACCCCTCGTTGCTTGACGTTCTTCGCCCCTGGAAAAGTTATATTGGCCAGAAAATAAGATGTTTTCAGACGAGTGTCCGGTGAAGAGAAGGAAGGGGCGAACTAGGAAACGTAGCGGTACATGCGAAGATTAGTTTTAGTTCGGAACTTAAGCGTTAAAGTCGAACATTTTAAATTGAGTTGAGGAATATTGCTTCGGCCGCTACAGTTTTAGACTGTTTTGCTCTGGTTTGAAAAAAATAATTGGGGATTATAGTAAAGCGACTTGAGGCTCAACAGTTACAAATTTAATAGAACTACGAATTGAAAAATATATTTAAAATACAAGAGCATATTATTAACTATACAGGGTGGCCCATCGAAAACGTTCCGCTAGGCATAACGGCCAGGGTTTTTTTTTCAGAAAATTCAAAAACACGTCAATTTTGTTTATGAGCGGGACAACGTTTGCCCCAAAAATGATTGCAAAATCTTCAACCCTCTAAGCGGGGGTGTCATCCCCCAATTTTTTTCAAATGGGAAGGGGGGTCAAGTGGTACCGCAATGAAAAAAGCTTTCTATTCTCTATACTTTCCGGCTTCGTTTTGAAAATCGCTAGAGTCATTGAGAAGATATGAAGGATTGAAATTTGAAAAGTTTATTTAAACATTTATCAGACTAAATGATAAGGATACATTCCTTTGACCAATTTGCTGTTTTTTCTTATTATTTCTAGATGTTTACGCATTTTTTCACGTGCCACAAGGTTGAACGATCAGGTGGGGTAGTTGCTAGATAGCTGTTCAGTGACTTATGCGTTGAAGTTCTTCTCAATATCGTTAAACTTTTTAATAATTATGGTGTACTCACTTGCAGAAACAGTGGAAATAATCGAACTTTATTTTAAAAATAATGAATGTGGCAATCGTATTGAGCAGATATTCAATGAACGCCATCCTGACAAACACCTTTATGGCAAAATTGTTCGCGAGTTAGTAGCAAAATTTCGCGAAACTGGTTCCGTTATGAATAAAAAAAGGCAGAGGGAAAATCCTGTAATAAATGAAGCTATGGAGGTATTCGTATTGCAAGTTGCCATGGATAGTACGCTGAGTACAAGATGCCAATGAGACCGGCGTGAATCGTACAAGTGTCCAAAGGATGTTAAAAAAACACAAGTTCCACCCGTACAAAATTCAGTTGGTATAAGAACACAACGAAGACGATTTTGATCGTCGCTTGCAATTTTGTGAAACTATGAGTGAACGAGTGGCGAATGATAATAATTTCCTATTTAATGTGTGTATTTCAGATGAGTGTATTTTCTTTTTGAACGGTGTAGTTAGTCAGCACAACTGTCGTTACTCGGCTGAGGACAACCCCAGGGGTTTTCACGAGGTGCACACACACAACCCTCAGAAATTGAACGTGTGGGCTGTTATTTTTGGAAATTCTATTGTGGGTGAGTTTAACGATATTGACAAGAACTTCAAAGCACAAGTCACAGAACAGTTATCTAGCAACTACCGCACCTGATCGTTCAACCTTGTGGCAAGTGAAAAAATGCGTAAACATTTAGAAATAATAAGAAAAAACCTCAAATTAGTCGAAGGAATTTATCCTTATCATTTACTCTGATAAATGTTTAAATAAACTTTCAAAATTTCAATCCTTCATATTTTCTCAATGACTTGACCGATTTTCAAAAACGAGGCGGGGAAATATAGAGAATAGAAAGCTATTTTCATTGCGGTGCCACTTGACCCCCCTTCCCATTTCAAAAATCATTTTTGAGGCAAAAGTCCCCCCTCACAAACAAAATTGACGTCCGTCATCCGTAAAATAGTCCGTGATATTTTATTTTGATATATTATTAAACTTTGATGACAATTTTAGTCTCGTAATTTCTTATATCAACTAGGATATTCTCTCACATATATTCTTTCATACCGAAATATGTGTATGTATATGTTACGGTTAAAGTTCGATGTCCGGTTAATGTCGACATTAACCGGTTAATCTCGAGAATAACACACAGCAAAACAATCAAAAACATAACCTAACCCAAACATTAAGATATTTGTGTTACATTATGTTAACATTAACCGGACATCGGACTTTAACCGTAACATATATAAATAATCTTACTCTCAAAGAAATGTACACTTCTATTATGTATACTAAAATATATGAAAAAAAAATAATGGAACATATTTTGATAAACGATGTATATTGTTTCTGAAAACCTGTTTCTAAATATTAGGTTAAGTTTTTTGGGCATGCTCTATGGTAAGGTACACGAATTAACCAAATTTTGAAGGAATTTTAATTGTAATATCAGTAATCAGAGTAAGCTGCAAATGTGAATCCAAATTCTTATTTAGAGAGAAAAAATGGAATATTCTATGTAACAGATCAAGTTTTCAAGTTATCGAAATAGCCGGAAATGATTTCTAACAGGTCCACAATAACTAAATATATTTTTAAATTATATTATTGTTCTTGTTTATATCAATCTTCTAGATATCATATAAATAAACATGTCAAATGAAACATTAAAAGTACAAAACTTAATACATTAGTTACAATTACAAGCTTAATATCAAAGAAATGCGAATCATGTACACGTCTATTATGTATACCAAAATAAATGGATAAATGGAACATATTTTGATAAACGGAATATTTTGTTTCTCAAAAACTGTTTCTAAATATTAAGATAAGCCTTTTGATCATACTGTATAGTAGGTACTAGAATTAACCAAATAAAAGAAAGAGATTTAAATATATTTCGGTATATGACAATGAAGATTGAATGCCGTGTCAATATTTTTTAAAATTTTATTAGCGTTGTTTGTATCATTTTTCTAGATAGCATACATAAAAATAAACATGTCAAATGGCATAAAACTCAATTATTACATTAGGCCAAAATATTTTAGAATAAATTTGAATTGAAACGCTTTTGTTTTAGTTATTTCTATACTATTTTAATCACGAAAATTACCCCAAAATAGCCAATCCTATATTCTACGAAGTAGCCTAAATTCTACGCTACCCCATAAGTTGGTTAGTGATGGAAAATATGGACGAAAATTCGGAAAGTTCTAACCAGTTTACTCCTTCTCTTCACCCTTCTAACCCCTCGTTGCTTGACGTTCTTCGCCGCTCGAAAAGTTATATTGGCCAGAAAATGAGAATGTTTTTCAGACGAGTATCCGGAGAAGAGGCGAACTAGGAAATGTAGCGGTACATGCGAAGATTAGTTTTAGTTCGGAACTTAAGCGTTAAAGTCGAACATTTTAAATTGAGTTGAGGAATGTTGCTTCGGCCGCTACAGTCTTAGATTGTTTCGCTCTGGTTTTGAATAAAATAATTGGGGATTATAGTGAAGCGACTTGAGGCTCAACAGTTACAAATATAATAGAACTACGAATAGAAAAATATGTAAAATAAAAGCATATTATATTATTACCTATACCGGGTGTTGCATCGTCGAGCGGGACATAGGAAATCCCATGTAAATCTTAATGGGGTCAATTATTGGCTTCGCTAATTATTTTAGAGAATAATTCTATGTAGGTTAATTGAAGAGCACTAAAACCCACATTCAAAAGAATTGCTTTAGATATTTTTGATTAGCCCGTTTACGAGTTATCGCCGATTTACCTCCATCTCGTAGTGGAGACGAAATACGGCGGCAGGCGTTTTGTTTTGATATGATGGAAAGAGCAAACACAGATAGGGAATTTTTAAAAAACATATGTTTCACTGACAAATGCACGTTTACCTTAAATAATGAACCCAATGTTCAAAATTATCGATATTGGAACAAAGAAAACCAACACAGGTTTGTCGAAACAAGGACGCAATATCCACAGAAAGTAAATGTTTGGGCAGGGATATTCGGACACAATATTATCGGGTCATTATTTCTTACGCGAAATTTAAATGCAGAATATCATTTGGAACTACTCGAAAATCATATTTTACCTGCTTTACATGGTGCCGCTAGGGAAAATCAGGAAGTTTGGTACCAAATGGATGGCTGCCCGGCACATAGTACCCTGGCTGTTCGGGAATATTTAGACATTTAGAGATTAGGATAAAAAATACCCGAATCTAGACGAGTTAAAAAATGCTATTTCTGCCGAATGCAATAGAATTTCAGTTTACCAACTAGCGAATGTAAAAAGAGAATTTTATGATCGCCTGGGTTATTGTCTAGCAGTCGATGGAGGAATATCTAAACATCTTCATAAATCCTAAAGTTCTAACAATTTAATAGTACCTAAATTAATAAGTTATTGAATATTGTAATAATATTATAATTAACCTTGTAATTGATTACTTTATTTTACTTTAATTCATATTAATTTGTTTTTATAAATACATCTTTAAGATTTCCGATGTAGGAATGAGTTTTCAATAATAATAAAGCACTAAATAGGCAAATTTCTGAAATGAAAACTTCATTTGACAGTTATCTTTTATCTTGACTGGTGCTCATAAGTAAATAGAGGGCCATAAGAAAGGAGAAATATTTAAAAATAAATCGGCGAGATAACTCGTAAACGAGCTAATCAAAAATATCTAAAGTTATTATTTTGAATGTGGGTTTTAGTGCTCTTCAATAAACCTAAATAGAATTATTCTCTAAAATAATTAGGGAAGCCAATAATTGACCCAATTAAAATTTACATAGTATTTCCTATGTCCCGTCCGACGATGCAACACCCGGTATAAATCTATATTGAGCAGAAATATTTATTTTTAATACTAATTTTCTATTCGCTGTAAATATAACCGGTAAATATGAATTTTACCGTTTATGATAATTTTAGCATTTAGGTTTTGCTGTTATCATGGGGTTATTCTTTTCAAAGTTAACCTGTCCGTGATATATTTTATTCACTGCTACTTTTAAACTTTGGTGGCAATTTCACTATTGTAGTGTCCTATAACAACTAGGATATTCTTTCACATAGATTTTTTCATCTTGAAATATGGTCATGTATATATAAAACAAGCTTAATATCAAAGAAATGCTTATCATGTACACTTCTATTATGTATACCAAAATAAATGAATAAATTGAACAAAATTTTGATAAACGATATATTTTTTTTTCTTAAAAACTAAATATTTTTTTTGGTTTCTAAATATTAGGTTAAGCCTTTTGGTCATGCTCTGTAGTTGGCACCAAAACTAACCAAATTATGAAGACATTTTAATTGAATGATCATTAATAATCATAGGCCAATTCAAATATTTATTATTATTAAATATTAATTTTCCAAAAAATGGAATATTCTAATTCTAAGTTTAATAGAACCACGGATAGAAAAATGTAGTTAAGATGAAAGCATATCAATGTTAGCTTTGTTCGTACAGCGAAATATCCAACGGGTTGTCAATTTGTTTCTACGGATAGTTGGTTTCCAACTATCGGTAGGTTATTTATCTCCCATTTAGGTTATGCTGTTGTCTTGAGGTAAGAGACGATCTAGGTACCCAAACTATTTTTGGCTGATGCAATGCCGGGGGTGGGATTCGAACCCACTACCTTGAAATTGGTAGACGAGAGCCTGTACCTCTACGTCACCGGGCATCTTCTACGCCACCGGGCAAAAAAAATACAAAGAATAAAGAAAAAAACTATTTAAAATATTTAAATTCAACTATTCGAGAACACTTTACTTTTTTAAAACAGATACGTCTACAAGAAACCGTTGACGTTCTGTTAAAATGACATTATATCAAGTTAAACTTCAAAATTAACAATTACTACCTGATAACAATTACTTAATAAGGTAAAACCAAAAAGCCCCAAACTTCCTGTTTGGGGCTTTTTGGGTTTTACCTTTGGGCTGATTATTTTTAAATTTTACGTATGTTATGTTTTTTAAAATCAAAGAAGCGATTGCCATACATTACTAACATCTACAGATGCATGAGCAATACATTTATTTTTATTAGATTGAATTAAAAAAGCCTCTTTTATTTTTTAGAGGCTATCGCTTCTTTCATTAAAATTTTGGCGTTATTAAAATGTATTCTGTGCCCTGTGTCCCATGAATGCTGACAAATCTTAGATTTGTGAAAATCTGCCTTTCTTAAGTAACCTTTATGTTCTTTAATTCTAACATTTAAGGGTCTAGATGTTTCACCAATGTAAAATTTATCGCATTCACAGGGTATTTGAATATAATAATAATATAATATTAGGTTCCTATAATGTCATTTGACATCTGCGGTTTATAATAGACCTATCTACTGAAAACAAAATAGTTGTTGAATAGTTGTTTTTAGATATTCTAAATAGTTTTTCTTTTGTGTTTTTTTTGCTTTTAACGACGTGAGGTAAATATACCTCCTGAAACATTAAGCATTTTTGTCCGTTAGGTAAATTTGTTTTACCAGTAAAAAGCCACTGACAAGCTGGTTTCCGTTCGGATTCAGCGCAGTGGTATTTACAAAAAAATACTCTTTAATTTTTAGATTTATTTTCCAGGGACTAAAAACCGAGACTTTACTCAAGATATAAGTGCATTTTAACAGAAATTAAATTGAATTTTGCATCCTGAAATAAATGAAAATCGATAATAATTGCTTTATTCCTTTGGATTATAAAACCTTTTTCAAAGCTCGGTCATTAAAAGTGGCTATTGAATTAAGCTAGGTTAAGTTTTCGCTACCATCTTTTTTATTGATGAAGTTTCTTAAATGTGCTGAAAACGCGAGAATAAGGTACCGCGGTAATTAAGAAGCAATTATCTCGTACTTTTTGTATTATTCAATAGATCTTCCGCCTCTATTAGTGGAAGCTTAAAATATCTCTCATTTTATGCAATGAATAGAAAATAATTTAATGCTTTATTTTTTAAGATAAATGATTGAATATTTTTGCATGAATAGAGAATAAAGATGATAAAGAAATAATGGGGATAGATATTATGTCAATATAGGATTTGTAATCTCTTGATATTAAAATGTATTTTATAAAAATATAGACATTCGTAGATATTATACAGTGTAGGATAGAAAACATCCTGTTGTTTAAATGTTCATCTTTTCTTTTTAAATAACTTTATACCAGGTGCGTATCAAAAGTGACTGACCTCTATAACCTCTATTTTTTAGATTAGGTATGTTAGCAAAATGACATAAATTAGGATTGATTGACGTATTCAATTGTTTTTGGTTACTTCTTGTCTTACCGGAAATGACTACAATGATTTTTAAATGGCACCCTCGGTATTTTGTTACTTTATTCGATAGAAAATGACACTCTGAATAGAATAACATATCATATGTCAACTTTTGACATTTTCGAATATGGTTTATTTGAAATTGCAATATGCGATTCTTTTTCAATTTTTAATTTTTAAATGGTCAACCTGTCATATTTTTACTTTATACGGTAGAAAATGACACTCTGAATAGAATGATATATCATATTGTTACGTTTTTCGTCGGTTCCGTGTGGATAGAAAGTCTAAATTATTTAAACATAATTTATTTTACACTAAGTAACAAAACAACAACGATAAAAGACTAAAAGAACTATTTACAAACTATTTATAACTATTTATCTAGAAGGAATATATTTTGAATTTAGCGCGGCAACTGTACGCGTCTATTTGTTTACTGACCCCTCCTCCGCACAGGCCTCGAGTTATATATACGAACAGCTAAACAGTTCTCGAATAGTCCATTATAGGTGCATTAGGTGCATAGAGAAGGTTTAGAATGTTCTCGTATGTACAATGTACAATCGTATGTGTCAATTCCAGTGTCAACTTTTGGCATTTTCACTTAAAAACAAATTGTATTTTAAATTTCAATCTAGAGTGCCATGACTGTGTTAAAAACACTAATTGTTAATCAAGGAGTCTTGGAAATATAGATTTGATCGTCTAATGTGTTTGGTTGTCCTGGCCGGTTAAAAGATGCCCAAATCGTATTTTTAATCATCCCTCAAGTTTTTCAAATGGAACAGGGATGGCTCGTTAGCATATTTAGAAAAATCATTTTTTTACGAATAATTTGGTACCACACACTTGTTATTTCTTGTCAAATTGTCGTTCTGAACCGCATGTTATAATATTAGCTCCCGTATATAGGGTTTAACGCCTTGGGAGTAGCAAGGTACAGCTTGCCATGCTAGAGCCGTTTGGTATACAAGGAAGGTAATGTGGCTAGCACTACGCTTCAACCAGGTACCCAAACTATTTTTATTTTAATAAAAATAGTCTCGAGCGCGCACTTAACTAACGATTGAGGTATTCTCGTCTGATGCGCTTAGCGTCTTTACTGATTGCGCTGAGCGCTTTGAAAACGGTTGCCTTAAAGGATCGTTTTGCTTGACTAACTGTCAGTGAAAATAGAAAAAATTGTGGTTTTGTGCGTTATCTTGCTCTTTAGTGAAAATGCTGAGAAGTGTCTTCAACATTTCTCTTGTATAATAAGAATAATGACATATCCATAGAAATGGCATAGGTTGACATAACTCAACAATAGGTTATGAAATAACCATTAACATTGACATTTTTCATTGTTTTATTCATATTTGACTATTAGATACCTGTGAAATTGCGATGCTGTCAATATGTGCTCATCGCGTATCCAGAAAACGATTCGCACGGCAACGAGAATACCAAAATCGACAGCTTGGCGTTCCGCTAATCGAATACTTTCGCTCGCCGCTTTGAAAGCGTCATAGATAAAAGACTTATACTATTATATAGATAGGTAACTTATAATACATTTCAATTTTATTATACAAGGGCGCCTCTGGTAGACGGAGGAAGAAATACTAATTGAAGAGAGGGGAGCGGGGAAGGGGGGTTGTTTTAGTTAATTTAAAATAAATTTAGACATACATGTAAGAATACTTTGTGTGCTTTTAATTAGGTCGAACATATTATAAACGATAAATCAACTGAAATACTAGAAATAGTATAATATTAAGTTGTTACAGTTATAATTTAATCTTTGGCGGTTTTCAGCAAATAGCAGGCAGTTTTACAGAATTTTCCTCCCTTTGAAGTGAATTGGAAACGGCTAGGTATATAATTTTGGTGTAGGCAAGATTCCCAGTTTGTTTCCGTTTGGGACCTGAAATAATAAAAACAAATTAAATCAGATGTAATCATTTGCTGATCATGCTAATATAAAACGCGCGTCCTTAATTCCTTACATGCACCGTAAAAAAATTACTACTGCTCAGCAAGTAGCATTTATTAGCAGTACTAATTTAAAAAATCTATAACTGTAAGTAGATATGTTTAATTTACTTACCATTGTATCCTTCGGAAACCAGGTGTACAACAATTAAACTCCATGATAAAAAATAATTAAGAGTTATTACAAAACACAAATTGTCCCACCATTTTTAAAAAACATTGTCTAAAACAGAATACTGGCAAAAAATCTGAAGGAATTTAATTTTACAATAATTCTACAAATCAAAACGAAATCAAACTGTCTCTGGAGTGACAGTTAAAAATCAAATTTTATTATTGTCAGATATTGACAGTTGCATTGTTAATATTGACAGTTTTAATATTTTGCGCCTGTGCATCTTGGAGGAAAAGCTATTTTTAATGAACTGTCATTTCCATTTAAGTTCCCAGCCATGGAAAGCGTAACGTTTTTATGTCAAAGTTACAGAATTCCGGCCCAGATGCGCAAATGTCAAAAGATATGATATGTCATTCTATTCAGAATGTCATTTTCTATCGAATAAAGTAAAAAAGCACCGAAGGTGTAATTTAAAAGTAAAAAGTTGTACTCATTTCCCGTGAAACAGGAAGGGACCAAAAACAATTGAATACGTTAATCAATCCTAATTTTTTTGATGTAATATACCAAATCTCTTTTTTTTTATCTGAAAAAAATAAAAAGATATACAGGTGAGCCACTTTTGACACGCACCCGGTATATCCAATTGACTATGCACGGCAATATTTATGTTATAGGTACGCAGATTGATCCAGTAGTACTTTTATATCCTACTACAGTCATAATATAAATGTAGGCACGACGACAGCAGATGGTGTTTTAAATTACGATTCAGGAATAAAATCGAGAAATATGGAATTTTCTTAGAAATTCTTTTCATAAAAATATATTTCTTAAAATAAAAATTGAGTATTCGATTTGTCTTTTTTGGAATCAGAAATCTACATGGAATAGTAATAACCGTAAATATAAAAATATTGCTTTTATAATAGATGTTCGATATTTGTCATATTAATGGTGTATAAAGTCCAAAAATATTGTTCATTAAATATGCATATAACTACAGGGTACTGCAAAATAAAACACTAATTCACCACAATACGCCAAAACATTTTTACTTTTCCACTGGACGCGTTTCACTAACCATCATTAGCAGATGATTAAACATGGTTAGTGAATCGCGTGTCCATTGCAAAAGTAAAAGTGTTTTGGTGTATTGTGGTGAGTTAGTGTTTTATTTTGCTGTTGTAACACCAAAAGTTCCAACCCCCAACTGTAGTACAGGGTATCGCCTGTATTTATAGATATAAAACCATAGCTAGGAATAACAATTTATATTTGAATGAAGTTTTTGGAGCGTATATAAGTTTATTTTAGCCACATTTTAATTTTATTACGATCCCTTCAGAAAATCAATTGCACTTTTGTTAAAGAAGTATAAGTTGAAAAATCGACAGTTTTTCTCATATTTAGCATCTTCGTAACATGAAACATTTTAAATTTTAACTTATCGCATTACAAGCAGTTAAAATAAACATTATACGATAAAGAAAAATTCAATAAGATTTCGGTATAAGGTTAATATAAACTTAATACTGAATGTTGATGCCTTTTAAAGGCAAGTTACTCTCTTCTTTCAAATGGGACGCTCAGTATACTACTATATCTGTATTAGACACAGAAATCATTTAAATCATTTAAAAGTCTGTTAATGTTGCTTAAGATTAAGAAATAAATATATACGTATATTACTATAAATTATTTCAATAAAAAAATATGAATAGATAATTAGAGCCTGAAGGCTGATTCTGCATCAGAGGAATCAAAGGAGCAGGAAGTAACGTCAGACAAGAAAACATTAAAAAGTACGTGAAAACCACCTATAAACAAGAAAAACAGCTATAAATAAGAGACAACCGCTAAAAACGGAAAAAGCCTTATTTTTTTATTCACGCTATTTTTGCCTTTTACTTTTTGTTTTTTTTTGTCGGTTTTAGCGGTTGTTTTAGCTATTTTTGCCTTTTAACTGTTTTTTTTTTGTTTTAGTGGTTGTTTCTTTAGTGCTTCGTTCATTATGTTTTTTATTCTTTTTTTTATTGGCGATTTATCTCTCTCTCTCTCTCTCTCTCTCGTTTTTTTGCATTACAAAACATGTGCAGAATACTGCTTAATAGTAATAATAATGGAAAAGAAGCCATAATAAACAAAATGTATTTACTTTTAATGTAGAATATTAAAATTTTTCTAGTTCTATTTAAAATAAATAACGGGTCAAAATATCTTAGCCTTAAGTCTAAATTAGATCGTAAATAAAAAGAAGTTATATAAAAAAAACTATAAAAGTGTTTGAATGAAATGTTGAAAAAGTAATAAATGAATAAATAATCTTATTCCTTTTCCCAAATTTGTATTAAAATGACCGTCTCACATAGCCTACCTACGAAATTTGGTCGTGATCGGATGACATCAACTTTTGACTTTTGTTACGTCCAGACTAACTGTCACAGTGGCACGTGTCATCCATGGTTAAGTTGGCTTTTGTCCAATCTATCGATCTATCAAATTTCATTTAAATCGATGTTTTCGCCATTGATGATGGCGTTTCGTAGCGCACAAAACGTCATCAAAATATAATGAGAAGAAATAATTGCGAATTTCAGCCCCCTAGCTTACATAGAGCCCCAGTTACGACCTCTTAACCCATTTCATACCAAATTTCATCTCAATCGGACTACTATTACTACTACTCTAAAACCTTTAGGATTAACATATTGTGTAGATTTAATGTGTGGTAGATTAAATTGTGCATTATTATTATAATCCCTTTAACCGATTGGTTGACCATAAATGATAACCAATCTGTGGCTCTTTTTGTTTAGAAATATTTATTGGTGATAAATGAAACCACAATAGCACAGATTTTGGTAAAATGCGCGAATCCCGTGACAAACATTCAACCGTTGTAGTAAAATATATGGGTATCATAAATAATTATAATATAAGTTAATATTAAACTTCTTTTGAAGAAAATGAAAAACTTTCAACAGTGAAACAGTATCACATTAAAATTGGTTTAAGTTTAAGCTTAGAAGCGTCTTAACAAAAAAGTCTTCAAGACTAGAAATAGTGTATCTACTTGATAGGGTGGGTCAAAAAAATCGACTATTTTTTTCACTTTATCTTCTTCTTAAAGTGCCTTCTCCATTCAGTGAAGATCGGCAACAACCATGGCAAATTCCTCTCTATTTTTCGCTCTTTCCAGTAAAGTATGTGAGTCCAGGCCTGTCCAATCTCTGATGTTCTTCAGCCAGGAGCATTGCCGTCGTCCGGGTCCGCGCTTTCCCTCAATTTTACCCTCGATGATGAGCTGAAGGAATTCATACTTGCTATGTCTCATGATATGGCCCAAATAGGCTGCTTTCCTCTTTTTTATTATGTCGAGGAGTTCTCGGTCCTTGTTCATTTGGTTTAGAACTCGTTCATTCGAGACACGGTCAGTCCATGGTATTTTCATCATTCTCCGATATACCCACATCTCAAATGCTTCCAACTTATTCATTGCGCTTACTTTGAGTGTCCACGACTCAATCCCGTAAAGAAGTGTGGAAAGTACGTAGCACTTGACGAAGTTATCTTTTATATGGATGTTGAGACGTTTATCGCACAATAGGTTCCGCGATTTTAGGAAGTTTGATCTAGCCATCTCAATTCGAGCTCTGATCTCAATGTCTGGGTTTAGGTCTTCACTAATCCAACTGCCCAAATATCTAAACTTTGAGACTCTTGCTATTGGTGTCCCACTTACGACTACCTCCGTTGCCTGTCTTGCATCTCTATTTATCACTATGACTTTTGTTTTGTTTGTATTTATCCTGAGACCCATTGAGTCGCCCACCGAGGACAGTCTATCAAGAAGTCTTTGCAGGCCCTCAGTGGTGTCTGCAATAACGACGGTATCATCAGCATATCTCATGTTGTTAATCAGCCTGCCATTCACTTTTATGCCGTCTTCTGATCCCTCAAGCGCATTTCGAAATATAAGTTCGGAGTACTTATTGAAGAGCATAGGGCTCAATACGCATCCTTGCCTAACTCCACGCTTGATAGGTATTGCTGTTGTTTCAGTGTCCTGTAGTTTTACTGTCGCTACTTGTTGTTCGTATAGCTTTTGGATAATTTTCAGGTCTTGGGTATCCAGGCCTCTTCTTTCAAGGATGCGTAGCAATTCCTTTGCCTTAGCAATTCCCAATTGACTGCGTCAACCACAGGGAGTCGTTTTCACTTTATACTCTGAAAAAGAGGTTGGCAGACCCCTCAAAAAAATTCTCTCCAAGTATGAGCTCTTAATTTTAATAGGAAGGTCCTCCGCCTTTCAGTTTTCTATTTTTTGGTTCATTATCTGTGGAGAGGTACCTCAGGACTTTCGCAACGCGGATATAGTGAATATATTTAAGAACAAAGGAAGTGCATCAGACTGCGGAAATTACCGGGAAATTTCACTATTGGCTATCGGAGGAAAAATTCATGCAAAAATTATGTCAAACCGCCTGCACCCATATATAGAAAAAAATCCTTCCAGAATCGCAAACGGGTTTTCGTACCAACCGCGGCACCGTCGATTCCATATTTTCCATCCGCCTACAGGAAAAAGTAAAAGAGCAGCAGTCTAAACTTTATGTTGCATTCATCGATCTAACAAAAGCCTTCGACTCTGTGAACAGAGATGCGCTTTGGGCAATTATGAAAAAGTTCGGAATACCCAACAAATTTCTTACATTGTGTAAAAGCCTCCATAACAACAACAAGTCAAGAGTGTCATTATGGATCACTGGGCGATCCATTCCTAACAAATACAGGGGTTAGGCAGGGAGGTGTCTTAGCGCCTCTCCTATTCAACATATTCATGCAGCGCTCTACATTATAGTGGACAGCAAACTGCAGGAGAGAGGATTGGGCATTAGATACAGATACGACGGCGGTCTGTTCCACATAAAAAGACTCAGGGCAAAAACACATACAAAATTCATCACAGTACTTCAATACGCTGATGACTGCGTTCTAGTTGCAGAGACGTTACAATAATTACAAGAAATGTTGAACACATATACCTGGGCATACGAGGCTTGGGCCTTAAACTAAACATCGACAAAACCAAAATCATGTGCACTCCCCCGGAAGATCACAACAATGCTATAAAAATCGGAGAAAAACTATTGGAATATGTGATGGAATTCAATTACCTCGGCAGTTTGATTTCGGAAAGGGCCAATATTGACTCTGAAATTCAGCACAGGATTAGCAGCGCCTCAAGAGCATTCTGGAAATTAAAAGACAGGGTTTTCTACAATCATGACTTGAGTAACCTAGGTGCCGTACCGCCGACACATGAACGCATTAAAGAAGTTGCAACAGAGACACCTTAGACAACTCTTAAGAATCCGGTGGTTCCATCATATCTCAAACGTATCGATCCTTGAAAAAGCTAACTGCGAGAGTATTGGAGTCATGGTTACAAAATCCCGCTTAAGATGGGCTGGTCACGTATGCAGAATGCAAGAAAACCGCATACCAAAATGTTTGCTTTACGGTGAGCTTGTAGATGGTAAAAAGAGGCCTGGTGGACAACTCCAAAGGTACAAGGAGATTTTCCACGAAATCTTAAAGGGGATTAACATGCAGAATGAGTGGGAAGAAGCAGTTCACAATAGAACTCAATGGAGAAGAATTGTAAACTCAGTTAACAGCGACAACCAAAAGTGAAGAGGCAACAAAGCAATGAGCTTTTTGAATGTCCGGAGTGCGGTAGGCAGATAACATCACGTATCGGGCTTTTCAGTCATTGAATTCTCTACAAAACAAGGTCTCTTACAATTTTTTTGTAAACCTCGCCGTTCGAAAGTTATTAAAGGTTGAAGTTTGATTATTTTAAGGCAGATTTCTTTTTTCTTATGAATGTTATAACTCGTTAATAAAAATCATTATGATACGCGCAACGTTTTGTAGGAAATTCACTGCTCTACAAAAATGGTTTCTTATGATTAGTCGATTAAATTAACCGTTTAAAAGATATTCATCGTCAAACTTCAATGCACAATCATTTTAACAGTTTTTGATTAATAATTCGAACAATTTCAATTTAATTTATGAGTTTCGGGAAAATTGTTACAAATCTGAGTTTCTATGAACAAAGAAATGTTTTAAACTTTTTTTCTGAAGAAATGCCCCCGAAGCGGTCCTGAGATGGGGTCAGCTTAGAGTACAGATGGGTACTTAGTGTGTAGGACTCGGGTTAGGGGTCTGCCTTTTTCTTATACAGAGTGTCCCAGGATGAGCGTGCATTAGAAGTTTCTAGAGAACTACAATATCTAGATAGGAGATTTTTTGCACATCACTGTTTCACAACGATATCTATCGATTAAAAATAATGTAATTGTTTTCAATTTGGCGGCATTTCCGGAAATACCGGAAGTTGACGGCAACTTTATTATTTTAAATGTGTACCCCAATTTTTTATTACATAGTTAAATTCTCTGTAAATTTTTACGAAATTTTATATCAACACTCTATAACTAACGTTAACCGTTTTTGAGATTTTTTTTTAAATAGACAGAGATAAAAAATTGTCTGATAAAAAAATCGGTATAGCCTAAACGACAAATTTAATGATTACCACAGCCACTGTGCTATAAGCAGAAGACATGTGGCTATCTATTTTAAAATTTAAATTGTTCGAATATCATATAATATTAGCCGTAGGTGTCATGGAATTGAGCGATTAAAAAATTATCATAAATCATTTTTTTCAAATGGAAACCCCCTTTTTTATTTCACTCAAGGAAGGGGGGCATCAATTCATTACTTTTTGATTATACATTGTAACGTTTTTAGTTCGTTACATGTCTTTGTATATGATATATGATGTCTGGCGTATCATCACCGGATTCCCTATCGTTCAGGCCGGATAATTTATTTGACGCGCTTGGCGGAATTTTTACGTTCTCTAGTCCACAACCCTGTTATCGTTTGACTGCTGTGGCCTCACTTTTGCTTTTGCCGCTCTGTAGCCTAACCTAACCATCCCGGCTTTGAGAAATGGTAATTATGTAAATCTTGCTGTATAATCAGCTGCCATTTCGAAGCTACAGGTAAAGATGAGTTATTATCTTTATTAGATTCGTTATTATTATTGAATATTTTTAGGGTAGAGTTTTGGATTGGCCCACCTTAACTCGTATTTGTATTTTGCTGACACGTTGGTGTACTTTTGCTGTTGTCCTCCAGAATGTTAAATGGAAGGAAGCACAGTTCTTTTGTTTATTATTGAATGACACAATAGATATTTTTATAAGCTTTCACACTTGATAACGATCAGTGATAAATCTCACCGTAACAAGTTTTATTTAAGTTGAAATAAATAAGTCCTAAATCTAAAGCCGTAGTATAATAAATCAAAATCGATAATACTGCCTACCCTGTATGTATTAAGCAATTTTTATTCATAATCATATATTAAGTATCTCATAAAATTATTTTTAGCAAACACAAAAAGATTAAAAGGGTAGTTTTATAAAAAAAAGCAAACAGCAACTTAATAAAAAGTCCGGAGAATTTATTAAAATGTGTTCGTCAATATTTACGGAATTTCGGAACGGCTTTTATTGACGTTTTTTTTCACAATAAAAAATGATCAATATTTAAAGCAAATAAAATGCGAAATAAAACCGCACTTGAATTCTAAAACTGGGGCGGAATAATGTATGCCGACAACGACGCTTTTAACCCGATTCATAAAAAATAAACGATGGGCCATAAAGTTTCGCCACCGATGAGAATATAAATTCCGGCTCCGCCACCATAATTTAGGCGAAGAACAGAAGAAGCGTTTCCGGCGTGAAAACGGCGGGTTTACTCGCGAATCGCCACGTTTTGCATATTTTATAATTGTTTCGGGTGGCTAGAACGTCTATCGGAATCGTGTGAAACAATATCGGAAAGTAATGGAATTCGTATTAATATTTGAGTTCCTGCGGTTACCACTTGAACAGCTATCGAGTTTTTATTCTATTCGTTTAAGTTAGCTGCAAAAATATAAGAGTTTATTTTTAGTTTGTAAATGGATTTTTCTTATATATTTTTATCTTTCGCTTTGTTCGAAAATAGACAAAATTCAATAGGATATTAAAGCTGCAACAAGTCAGTTTCAAAAAGACTTAAATCTTAGTAACTTCGCAATTTCAATATGAAGATCTAAAGGTGCGTTTAGACTTAAGCACGCACGCACTGAGCAACTGCGAATGATCAAATGTAAACGGCTGTGCGCGCACGCCTTGGAATATAAAGATTAAAGAAGGAGTATAATGCTATATCTAGCAGTATCATAGACCGATACTGGGAACAGTGGCAACGCTGCGACTACCGGCGAGGTCGGAGATCAGCTGACGTGCCGGCGATCGATAGTTTGGTAGAAACGGAGACTGTAAATAAGAAACGTGTTTGAGTGTTTTAATATTTTTGTTGATGTATTAAGTTGATTAATTGTTAATTATATTTGTTTAAACTCGACTTGTGAATATTCATTTCTACATTTTGGCGACGAGGATAAACAACTAAAGGTATGTAAATAATGCACTTACGACAGTTACGACTTACGAGTTTTAACCAAACAAAATAAGATTTGGGTGCATTAAATTTATATTAATAAAGCATAATATGTATGCACTGATGAAAAGGAAAGAAGGCATAGAAATGTATGCAAAACAAAGTTTTAATTAAGCATAAAAGTATGCAATATTATGTTACTTGTTACTTTATGTACATAATATGTTTGGGGCTTCTATAATAAACATTAAGTTGTTAAAGCATAATATGTATGTGTATAAAAGAGGGGGAAGCATAAAAGGTATGCAATGCGGAGTTCAAATATGCATAAGAGTATGCAATATGTTACGTATTCTAAATAAATAATATCTAAACGATTGATAAAGCATAAAATATTGTTAATAAAGCATAAAATGTTGTATGCAATGTAAAAAAATGCAATGTAAATCGTAATATAAAACAATATAAAGCGTAATAGGTATGCATAAAACAATGTAAAGCGTAATATGTATGCATAAAATAAAAGATTATAAAAGCATAAAATGTTGTATGCAATGTAAATCGTAATATGCATGCATAAAACCAATGAAATCGTTATAATTTGGTAATAAACAAATTCCCAAATGCCAATATTGTTGTTTGTCAAATTGCAGAGGCAACTTGACAACATGGATTTACAAAGGGAAATAAAACCAAATGCACGAAAAAATGGCAGCGCAGTCTGGATATATATTTTCTGGCAAACTCCATAACTGATGTTAAATAAAACGAGCAAAACTCTTACACTATGGTGGAAGTGAGCTCCAAGATTTGTTCTACATACTGCCTGGCGCGAATGTCGATAAAACCGCCGAAAATAATGTAGAAACATTGCAGTTGAAAAATTCAACCCAAAAATTCATTTACCCACTAGTAGATATAAAAAGAAACATTTTTGGTAAACTCAGTCTCAAATAGTTTCTGAAAAATAAAATTATTTTTTTAAAAAAGGTCCGATTAAATATATATCTCCGAAACGAAGCACTGCTTACGAACGACATGTATTCTTTGGACTCTGCCAAAACACTGGGGAACTAGTAGAGCAATTCGCATATCGTTTAAGGAAACAGGCAAGCAAATGTAATTTTACACATGATGTAGATGAGTATATTCGATTTATATTATAATATCAAAAACGAACAATGAAAAACTACAAGTTTTCATTTTGAAGCATGACAAACTCAAAGCATCCCACTTCATGAAGTATTAAGCCATGCGACAGTATAGAAATGGCAGTAGCATCGTAAGGACTAAAATATTCAACAAAGTAACTGGAAAATTAACTCAACTGTAACTGGCGAAATATTTACGTTAAGTTAAATTGTTTTTGCAGTCAGGTTTCCCAGACACTTTAAAAATCCGGACATGTCTGGGTAAATCCGGACGTATAGAAACCCTAATAAAAGATATATGCAGATGCTTTTGAAAAAACTTGGGTAGTCCGTGACTAAAACAGAAATCTAAAATAGAGTTATTTTTTTTTTGAAAAATGCCACTGTTTTAGAATCCAAATGAAAGCCAGTTTGTCAATGGCTTTTTTTACTCGTAATAAAATTTGTCTAACCAACAAAACCATTTAACTTTTCAGGTGATACAACAAATACACTGACACGACATCTATAGGGCTTGATCTCGACAAAATTATCATCGAGGGTCATTCCCCCGCCGTCTTTGATGCCGTTTTTTTTCAATCCTATAGATTTATTATTAGATATAATGGCAATATAGCCAGTTATAATATATAGTTTTGATCACTAAAAATTAAGATTTTTCAACAAAGTTACAAGGGGTTCAATTTTACTCTGTAAGAGGATGAAATCACTGGTCTAGCTAATAAAGTAATATCATTTAAAAGAACTTTTGTGATAATATTAATGTGTCTGAAGCCAATGGTAACAAAATTTTATAATATGTACAAATTGATATACCGGGTGTGTCTCAAAAGTGGTTCACCCTTATAACTTTTTTATTTTTTTCAGATAAAAAACGATATTTGGTATGTTAGTATATGACATAAATTCCAAACTAGCATTTATAGTGGCAGGTGGCAGATACGTAACTGCTACTATCAAAGCCACTACAAAGTGGGCGGTGACCTACGGCGGCTACGTCGGCTACGTCGCGTCGTATATTCGTAGCTGCTAAGTAACTGCGACCAAAATTGGGAAATATTTTGAGTAGCCGGGTAGTGTCTTGGGTAGTTTTGCCACTAAAAGAGTTACTATGATGTGTTACTATAAAGTAGTCTACTGGTGAATGCTACTTATCTGCTACGAAGCTGCCTAGTCGCGGGTTCGTAGCAGCCAAGTGTTTTCCACCGACATGACATGTGGAACTTCGTTAAACTGTTAAACTTTATTCGCAGCGACCTCTTCATGCGATTTCACGTTTCATAAAAATAAACGTCATGATGGAAAATAATTATGGAAGCCATTATTATTTTTTTCGATATTTACCCTGCGATTTTAAGGTCTTTTGTAGGTAAATTCCAGAACGCAATCGACTTTTCTGAATAAATTAGTGGGTTTATATGACAAAATTTTCGAGCGCCTCTCAAAATATTTCAAATTTTTATATTATTTGCAATAGAAACTCATGGAAAAAAATAATAATAATTTGTTTGAAACTGATGTCAAACTTTAAAATATTAGTCCACCGTCAGTAATAACAAAATAACTAATTAAAAAAGTTTTTAATCTAGGTATATTTAGCTTGAAAACGCATAATGTTTGAGCCATTTGGCTGTTCATCTAAAAAGTCATGAAAGAATATGGACGTTTAATCTGAAAAATACTTTATAGTTCCATATGCTCCTACAAAGTACCGGGAACAATAACATATTAGGCCAACTCTACCCGTTTGGACCTTCAAAATCTTCGTATTGATAAAGTGACAATTGTCACATTAATAAATGCCTAGACGATGACAAGTTGTGGGAATCTGAAACATTAATACAAGCTTATAAACCGTTCAAAACAGAATATTGTTTTCATGAAAATATATTTCTACGGAGCACCAAAATTGTAATGCCAACGGCCTTACATGGTAAAGAATTGTCACTAAGTCATGAAGGACACTCAGGAAGAGATAATATGAAACGCTTACTACGAGCCTATGCATGGTGGCCGAAAATATATTGATATATTCCGAATATGTAAAACAGTGCCATGAGTGTGCTTTAGTCACCGTAACGAACATACCCGAACCCCTTAAGATGAGAAGTTTCTTTACTACCCCCTGGAATGACATAGCCATAGACTTCTGTGGGCCAATGCCTAACAATATCTACCTGTTAGTAATCATTAACTATTATAGTCGATTCCAAGAAGTGATCGCCATAAAAAATCACCTCGAGGGACACAACAGAACAATTTCGGAAGTTCTTTTCTCTCCTAGGACTACCCAAGACTATAACAGCTGATAATGGCCGACAGTTTATCAGCAATGAATTTAAATGTTTTTGTAAGGAACATGGAATTACATTATATTCAACACCACCATAATGGCCGCAAGCAAATGGACTGGTCGAAAGACAAAACAATTCAATACTAAAAGGCTCCGCATAAGTGCAAGTAAGTACCTCAGGAAGTGATTAGTAAAAGGACCTTCAAAACTACTTTCGGATTGATAGAAATACCTCACACCCTGTGACACATTTTGTGAGGATAATTGCTTGTGATTGTAATAAAATATTCTAAATACCTAGCAAATTCATTTTGCTCTCAAAATTAACCAAGACATGTGTTGATATGCGCCAAAAACTAAAATCATCAGAAAAATGATGTTTTACAAAAAATTTCCAAGGAAATTATTGCCCAGGGTGTATTAAACTTAGGATAAAAAACAACCCTTTGATTAACCCTGTATAATAACCCAAATACAAAGGCTTATAAAAAACTGAGTTTAGGAATTAAAGTTGATATATTTATAAACACTTTAAATTTGACGAAAATGTTTTCCTTTGATTTTCTTTGCATGGCGAGTCTAATTTGCATGTTACATTCTGGACTAGTTTAATATCTATCATTAAATTATGTGCATAAACTTAACACATTCCACACTATCGATCCATCCATTAAAAATGCTGATTCGTTCCTGTTTTTAAGCCTAATCGATAGTTACGGTTGTATTAGTTCATGGTGTCCTCCTCCTGGCCCCTTTTGTTGCATTGGGCGAGAGACAGTACAGAGATACGAGTCCCACCTCACGCTGCTACTCTTTGAAGCAGGATTACTTCAAGAATGAACAGCTAAGTTTAGATTTAAGTTCTGGTCTTTATGTGCTACCAGTGTTATTTTCAGTCTTAAGACAATAATATACATCTTGAATAATATCGTACAGACTTTACGTCTAGTGGTTAACTTTTTTATGTCAGTTTAGTATTTAAAATATAATTTAGATCTTAGGTTTCATTACGAACATATCTTGTAATAGTATTACTTTCTGTATATATCTATTGTGTCATTCTAAAGATGAATAACCGAACAGATTCTAGAATCTACGGTTGCAACATCTTAGATTTAATATAGTATAAAATTTAACAAATTAATTAAAGTAATGCTACCTTTTTTATATTTTCTATAGCTCTATCTATGTTGCATTTTCCATAGTCTTTCATTGAACGTATTTAATATTATTTTTGACATAACTTTCTTCGACATTAACTTACCCGTACCTTCGACATTAACTAACCACTATAATTATTAAAATTTTACTATGTTATTTACCATCAAAGTTCATCATGAATAAGTATAGTCATTAGTTTCAAGTAATATACAAGTGTGTTTTCTTTCTCTGTACATGCCTGGTGCCTAATATCTATATTTTTTATGTATTGTTATTAATTAGTTTTCTTTCCAGTGAAATGCCTTATCCACGACTGCTCTCCGATGAAAAGCTGCCGTTCGCAGTGGTTTAAAAACGCTATAACATGTCCCTATACCTAAAATAAATAAGTTTTAAGTTATTTAAGATCTAGTTTTAAAGCGTATTTTTTTCTTGATTTTATCTAGCTTCCTTTGACATTAAGTGTCAAACCATCAGACAATTTATTTCCTTCTATCAAAAACTAATTATTTGAATTTCGTATATTATAAATAGTACTGCTGGTAAAATTCTTGAAAGTATATTTATAAAAATATATATCGTATTATACTGATAGCTAATGGCAACATGACATGGTCAGATATACATAGATGTTACAGGGCGTGACGTTTAAAGTCCATAAGCTACTGGTTAAAAAACAAAAAATATACCCTGTAAAATAAAATTTTAAATAATTAAAAAATAAAAAGAAAACGATTTATTTTAGGTATAGGAACATGTATAATCAACAAGTAACGAATTAAAAAATCTTTTCGCTGGTGAAATAAAAAAAGTGGGTTTCTATTTGAAAAAAATGATTTATAATAATTTTTTAATCAACACACAATTTAAATTTTGAAATAGATAGCCATTTCTTTTTATTACACCACAGCCACGGTGGCAATCACTAAGTTTGTCGTTTAGGCTATACCGATTTTTTTGACAAGCAGTTTTTTTTTCTCAAAAAATTTTAAATATTTGTTTTTCTCAAAAACAGTTAATATTAGGTATAGAGTGTTTAATATCAAAATTCATAAAAATTTACAGAGAATTCAAACATTGAGAGAATTTAACCATTTAAAATAAGAAAGTTGCCGTCATTTTCCGGTATTTTCGGGAGTGCCGCCATATTGAAAATATTTTTAATCGATAAATCTAGATATTGTAGTTCTCTAGAAACTTCTAATGCACGCTCAGCTTGAGACACCCTGTATATAGAAAAAGTATATAAGCTTAGTATTTAGATTAGTTCACACTTGATAACGATAAGTGATAAATCTCACCGTAACAAGTTTTATTTAAGTTGAAATAAATAAGTCCGAAATCTAAAGCCGTAGTATAATAAATAAAAATAAATAATACTGCCTACCCTGTATGTATTAAGCAATTTTTATTCATAATCATATGTTAAGTATCTCATAAAATTATTTTTAGCAAAAAAATTAATAGGGTAGTTTTATAAAGAAAAAAGCAAACAGGAACTTAATAAAGAGCCCGGAGAATTTATTAAAATGTGTTCGTCAATATTTATGGAATTTCGGAACGGCTTTTATTGACTTTTTTTTTTCACAATAAAAAATGATCAATATTTAAAGCAAATAAAATGCGAAATAAAACCGCACTTGAATTTTAAAACTGGGGCGGAATAATGTATGCCGACAACGACGCTTTTAACCCGATTCATAAAAAATAAACGATGGGCCATAAAGTTTCGCCACCGATGAGAATATAAATTCCGGCTCCGCCACCAATAATTTAGGCGAAGAACAGAAGAAGCGTTTCCGGCGTGAAAACGGCGGGTTTACTCGCGAATCGCCACGTTTTGCATATTTTATAATTGTTTCGGGTGGCTAGAACGTCTATCGGAATCGTGTGAAACAATATCGGAAAGTAATGGAATTCGTATTAATATTTGAGTTCCTGCAGTTACCACTTGAACAGCTATCGAGTTTTTATTCTATTCGTTTAACTTTGCTGCAAAAATATAAGAGTTTATTTTTAGTTTGTAAATGGATTTTACTTATATATTTTTTGATCTTTCGCTTTGTTCGAAAATAGACAAAATTCAATAAGATATTAAAGCTGCAACAAATCAGTTTCAAAAAGACTTAAATCTTAGTAATTTCTCATTTTCAATATGAAGATCTAAAGGTGCGTTTAGACTTGAGAACGCACGCACTGAGCAACTGCGAATGATCAAATGTAAACGGCTGAGCGCGCATGCCTTTGAATATAAAGATTAAGGAAGGAGTATAATGCTATTCATGTATTCATGCAAGTTAGGTTAGGTTAGGTTAGGGTCCTAGGGTGGGGATCCTTTACAGTTCTGTTTGACGATTCATTTGACACATTTGAATTGCGGAAAAAATGGATATGTTACTAGTGATTTTATTTTGCGAGGACAATTGCTTGTTAGTCTGAAGGGTTTATGCTCAAAGATATCCAAATAGGAATTTTCTTGACAAGCGTTCCTTTGAATAACTACTTTTCCTATTTCGCAGAGCTGATAGTGTGGTATATGAAAAACCTATTACGCAAAAACCTGTCGTTGGAAGTGAAGAAAATGAATTTGCCTTGATTAGTTCTTTTATAGAAAATCCAATATATAATTATTTTTATTTACCATGAATTACAAGTCATCGTTATATAAATCAAAGAACTACTTCTTTATTTTTCTTGATAAAATAATAAATACTTACTTATTACACCATGGTAGGTGAATTCAATAAAAGTAAACTGTTATAAATTTAAATGAAGTCAATAAACTAATGTCGATTTTGTAAATAGCTACTAACTGTCACTAGCAAATTGCCATGGTGACACCAGTCATCTTGATTACCATTTTATTGAAAAATTGCTTTTTATTCAAAATCTGAGCCAAATAGGTATAGGAAACCCTAATATAGTTTGAAAGAGCATTTAAATCTGCTTCGACTTATTTAAAAAAATACATAGTGTTGTATTTGAAATAACAAAGTTTTTATGTATAATAAATATTTAAAATTGACCAGTAATTTTTGATACCCTGTATACATTTAAGAAAGCAATACATTTTTTTAGTAAAGTTTATTTCTCTGGCTTCAAAGTCAGCACAAGAATTAACTTTGAAAAGTAATGTACAGGGTGTTGACAATTTTTTTATTATAGCATGCATATTTAAATATCTTTAAATATCTCAAAAACCAAAACATTTAAACATATTAAACCATTATAATAACTGCCTTATTTTATGCCCAAGACTCAATAAACAAAATAAAATACCGGGGTGTTCCATAAAAAAATATAACTTTCGTATGGATCTTAGTTCTGACACACCCTGTACATTTCAAAATAATTTTAAATTATGCACCTTGTCTCTCTACATATACCCATAAAAAATTTTGTTTCTACATCTTTCCGTTTTCGTATAATCAACCGGGGCGAATAAGGTGCGCCACCCTGTATATATTTTTTTGCATTTTTGCTTTTATTTACTACTTGTCAAAGATTATCTTTTTTATATTTTTTTCCTACTATATTTTCCTGAATTTTTACGGATTTTCACCAAGTTTTTGAGGTTAGAAAAAAATGAGATATGATGGCGTAATTCTGATAGCGGATTTGTGCTCAGCATCGAAAAATACTATAGGATAATATAATGGTCTAGTAAAAAGCATAGACCCCTTTTTTGTATGACTGTGAAATTAATGATAATTAAAAATATTCCAAATACCTAGCAAATTCATTTTGCTCTCAAAATAAACCAAGACGTGTTGATATGCGCCAAAAACTAAAATCATCAGAAAAATGATGTTTTAGAACAAATTTCCAAGGAAATTATTGCACAGGGTGTATTAAACTTAGGATAAAAAACAACCCGTTGATTAACCCTGTATAATAACCCAAATACAAAGGCTTATAAAAAACTGAGTTTAGGAATTAAAGTTGATATATTTATAGCACTTTAAATTTGACGAAAATGTTTTCCTTTGATTTTCTTTGCATGGCGAGTCTAATTTGCATGTTATATTCTGGACTAGTTTAATATCTATCATTAAATTATGTGCATAAACTTAACACATTCCACACTATCGATCCATCCATTAAAACACCTGGCTTTGCTTGTAGTTTCCACCAAAGCCAGAATTGCGAGCTGTACCTTATGGCTAACCCTTTGATGTATACGTCCAATGTAAATTACCCAACATTCGGAGGAGGAAACTCAGAGGAACTGAAAACTTTTCTTTACTAGATTAAACGGGATGAGATATTACGGTAAACTATTGTTGTGTGCGTTATTAATATACGTAACGGTGTAGTTAATGAACTTAGATATTACTTAGTATAGTATATCTAGTATTATTTATTGTGAGAGGTAAATAATATACAGGGTTACGCCTCTCATACGCCGCGGAGGCTCCAAGAGAACGACAGTTTGTATAGAAATGAAATTTTGTGAGCATATGTAGGTTAATTCAGAGCACTTTTTAAAAATATAGAGAGTTTTACAGGGTATCCCCAAAAAAAGTTAAATATCAAAGTTGTGTTTTTTGTAATGGAACACCCTATATATGAATTGATTTTCGGATTCTGGGAGAAAATAAAGGTGAGTTTTATAAGAGTATATAACTCAAATGTAAGGTTTTTGACATATTTAACATTTTCTAGAAATAAAGAACAATTTTTAAATTACAATAAAAACTACCTAAATTGGAATTTACCCGGTATATGTAGTAAAAATATGTAGTTAAATTACCTATTGTATTTTAAATCAAATTAAAATTTGATTCAAAAAGTTATACAGGGTAAGACAAAATTAATATTGAACATTGGTCACATTTAAAAGCATAATAAAATTATATAAGGATTCTTGCCACTTAGCTGCTAATATAGAAATTTAATTCTACGCTGTGTTTGTCATAATGCGGATCAACCTGCTCTCACTACCGGTTTCGGAGCCCTACTCCATCATCAGGTGAGCTTGGGAGATCCACAAAAAGACAACAACAGCGCAGAGATAGTTAATTCCAACTTGTCGGAAAGTATCGGTTAGATATTAAGTCCCGAACGGGGGATAGCGGCCTGCGTGCAATGGTAGTACTTTCGTACCACCGAGGCGCAACTATCGATAGTAAAAGGATGATAAAAGGCTTTTTTTTCAGGTAAGCCAAATTATATAAATAGAAAACAAATTTCTTGCAGTAGAGGTATATAATACCTCGTACGTAATACGATAATAAAATAATCTCCCGTTCGGTACTTAATATCTAGCCGATACTTTCCGACAAGTCGGAATTAACTATCTCTGCGCTGTGGTTGTCATTTTGTGGATCTCCCAAGCTCACCTGATGATGGAGTAGGGCTCCGAAACCGGTAGTGAGAGCAGGTTGATCCGCATTATGACAAACACAGCGTAGAATTAAATGTCTATATTAGCAGTTAAGTGGCAAGAATCCTTATATAATTTTATTATATGTATACCTCTACTGCAAGAAATTTGTTTTCTATTTATTTAAAAGCATGTTACCTTTTATTTTAAATGGAACACCCAGTATATTATTCCGATGATATTCAATAGAGAGTTCATGTTTCTTCAAAATACTATTAAGGTTGCCTACCCCTCAAACAAATATTTTCCTACATATTTTCATTTATATGATTTGTTCTGAGTAGATCTTTCTTATTTGATAAAATCTAGGGTGGATGTGGTATGTCTGACGTTACTTCAACATAGCTGTCTAATTAGTCCAGCTTTTACAACTAGTTATCATTTTGTGTCAGTTAAACAAAAAAAAATTCTCAGAAATTTGCCGAAAATGCAAACTTATCCTACATCAGAAAGAATTGATATGATTGTATTAGTTGGTGAATGCACACTGCATAGTAATAGAATACTTAAATTCTCTTGATTTTATCTAGTCTGGGTTTTTTATGGGGATATCTTAAAGACAGTGTTTACAAAACTCGACCAACTATTGTCGACAACATGAGAGAAATTATTGTAGGTGCTTTCGAGGTAGAACTCCACATATGCCTTTTAAAATGAAAAGATTCTTTTGAAAAGACAATCCTTTTATGCAGTTAACAGGAAAGGAAGCATTTTGAGCATTTGATTTCATCTAGCTAATTTTTGTCACATAATTATAAGTTTATATCTAGTTTTAATTCTATAATAATTAAAATATGTTTTAAACGTGTATCTTTTTATTACCATAGACATAACAAAAGGTATATCACACAGTCACCCTAGATTTTTTCAAATAATAAAGATCTACTGACGCAAAATCATAAAAATTAAAATATTCAGGAAAATCTTTGTCTGAGGGCAACCTTAATAATACTTTGAAGATGTTATATAAATTCCCCATTGAACATCGGAAAAATATACTGGGTGTTCCATTTAAAATAAGATTGCTTTTAGAAGTGACTAATGTTCCATATCAATTTTGTCTTACCCTGTATAACTTTTCGGATCAAATTTCAATTTGTTGAACATACCATGGTTACTGTAATTAAATATCAGGCTATATAAGGTCAATTAAAATTTAGGTAGCTATATTATCGATATTTAAAATTTACTCTTCATTTTCACAAAATGTGAAATATGTCAAAATCCTTATATTTTAGGTATACGCTTCTTTAATAAAACTCACCTTTATTTTTTTCCTAGAGTCCGATAAAATCAATTAATATATAGGATGGTCCATTAGAAAAAACACAACTTTGAATATTTTTAAAAAATTATTTTCAACACAACGTAGGTTCCTTTATTTCATTTAAATTGTTTGTTGCACTGTTGGCCAAAATATTACCTCTTCAACTTTGTTGAACGACCCTGGGTTCAACAAACCTGTAATGACTTTATCCAATATAATATTACCAAGCATTAAAAATTACAGTAATTAGTCTGTTTGTTATGCACATTATACGGTACATACGAGTATATTACTGAATTATTAATTCTTTTATTACTTTAATGCAACCAATCCTCTAATTGAGATATGATAGAGGCAATTCTAATTCAACTGGGACAGTTCTAATTCCCATGGATGCAAACGTCATAGTCAATGAATATCGTTAATTTATAATTCATATATACAGTGTGTATATTCAGTACTAGTTCAAGCTTAAAGGGGGTACTAAAAATATTTGGTATGGTATTTCTATTTTACATTACGTTTCAAATATAACAAATTTACAATTGAATGGAAGAGGTGAGACTTTTATTAGTATCGCTTAGAGCAGTGATTCCCCTAGGGGTCCACAGCAATTCTTAAAATGTCAATAATAAAAAAAGTTTTTCCTCTTTTAAAGACAATCGGGGGACATACTGTATATGAATGAAACCTATTCAAAAATTCAATTCTGTAAAATTTGTTCATTACATTTCACATCTGATCAAGATATACTTTGATCAGATGTATACTTCTGGCTCTCTTATCCATTATAATATGTTTAAATTCCAATAAAGAGAAAAGTTGGAGCTTCTTTTAATTAAATAACTTTATTCATGTTTGAGTTTTAAGCACAATCACTTTACAACGTTTGCTATAATTGATTTTTTTTATTCCAGAGCTAGAGTGAAAAGCGGTATTCATCTTCTGGAAGCAGTTCCCAGCACCGGCACGCCCTGGAACGTCACTGTAGACATTAATCCGAGACACACTGGAGCTAGCGTGACCCTAGTACGCAAAGAACCACCAGAGGCAGACCTCACAACAACAGCTGGAGAGTAAGTATTCGTAATATCAGTATTATAACCTTCTGTTACTAGTAATTGCTTACTCGCATGGATCGGTGTAACCGAAAAACAAACATTAACTATGTGCACTGCGACATGATCCTTAGATAATATGATAATAGTAACAGCAATATTCCAAATGTCCGTTACAAGGAACCAATTACTTGGCTGAAGGGATGGGCCATTATTTAACTTATAAATCTGTTAGTTTACAACATGTATTTAAACACGCTCTACACTATGCGGAGAACTCTTCGAAGCAAGCCAAGGTCGCGTTTTGTCGCCCAACTTTGTCGTATTTCGGTTTATTCCCAGTTGTCTTGACTTACTTTGGTTTGTCTCGACCTACATTCGATTCTTAAAAGCGCCTGAAAACTACTCGTGAGGTGGACGTGGGGGCTTTTTTTGACCTTTGCTGTTTCCTTGTTCAATTTCGTTTCATTTTGAGCTATTTCCAAAACGTGACGGTATCTGTACCCGAGGCAAAGGACATTTTTTTCATAAATCTCAGTGAAATAAGTAAACCTAGGCGTTTCTAAAATAGCTGTTGTTACGATGATATTTTGTTAATTACATCTCGTTTTATGTTGATATATGTATAATCCACAAGATTAATATTTGTACGCACGTTTATAATATGTAGAGTAAATATTTAAGAACAAAACTTTTCACTTAATCCGCAGGAATATAAATACAACATTTTTATTATTTACTTTTATTATAATGAATTAGTAAGTATATAAAATTGTATAGGTTATGTTTGTTTACGCGGCCCTAATTGATTAATATAACAGTAGTATTGTTTGATGAGTAATACTGGCAACATCATCAATGTATCGAGCTGATTGGGAAAAAATCAAGGAACCTTAGAAAAATAGATTTGATCATCTAATGTTTTTTGTGTCTTATCCTGGCCAGTTAAAAGATGCCCAAATCGGTTTTTAAGCATATCCCAATTTTTCAAATGGAACATGGGTGGCTTATTAGCATATTTGGAAAAAACATTTTTTACGAATAATTTGGTACCACACACTTGACATTTCTAGTCAAATTGTCGTTATGAATCGCATGTTCCAATTTCAAATAAACCATATTCTAAAATGTGAAAAGTTGACATATGATAGGTCATTCTATTTAGAGTGTCATTTTCTATCGAATAAAGTAACAAAATATCGAGGGTGCCATTTAAAAATCAAAATCAAAAGTTGTATTATATTTCGGGTGAAAGAGGAAGTGACCAAAAACAATTGAATACGTCATTCAATCCTAATTTATGTCATATACTAACATACCAAATCTCGTTTTTTTTTATCTGAAAATATAAAAAAGTTATAGGGGTGAACCACTTTTGAGACGCACCCAGTATAAATAGCGGTAATGGTTTTAACTGTTATTTAAAAATAACGGTTTTATCTAGTGATGGGATAACTCGAGCGAAAATCCGCTCGAGTACTCCATTATTGAAATAACCGACATCGCTCGATTATGAACGAGCGACGAACGCAAGCGATCCTATCGAGCGAATTTGTTACATACATTGCAGATTGGCAATATTTTATCAGTATTTTTGGTAAAATATCTTCAAACAACAGATTGTTCTTTTGATTGGGACTGCATTGTTAATTATGTTAATTATAGGAGTATACGACGTTATCTGTTACGTAACTGTGTGACAAAATTTACCACCTATATCGACAAGGCTTCGATGTATGCCAAGCGAAACTACTCGGCGCTCGTCGCTTGTCGCTTGCCACTACCATCGAAAGGATAACATACGCTCTGCGCACGCAGCTTACTGCTTGGCGTTACGAGTACAAGCGATGGCGGAAAACCGCATATTTAAATACGAGCGAAATTTCGCTCGAGCGATCACTCGGTTATTGAAATCGCTTGGAACTCGAGTTCTCGATTATTAAAATTTGTCGGTTTTTCCCATCACTAGTTTTATCCGCCAATAATTGATTACATTCGCAAGTACGATTAGGTACTCGACGAAAAGTGTTCGTTAATCTGATTACTTTTAGTCAGACCGGCACTGGATACGTTATCAAATAATGGCGTTCGATTACTGGCTGTTTATCAACAAAAAAAAAACAAGAAAAACATTTTTTTTATTAATTTCGTTAAGGAAACGAGACATAATTCTTATAAGCAGGAAATGAGAAAAAAAAAAGAACGAAAGGAAGAGAAAAACATCAGAACCTAATCTTCGAGGAGTCGTGGTCTAGTAATGAAAATTCAATATTTTCTCTTGCCTGGGTCTTTTCAGCGCGGAGCTTTTCGGGCTTTCTTATTACGGTGCAAACCCGGTGGAAAATTCGTCGTTTCTGCGGTCTGTCGGCGTAACAAAAATTACAAAACTCGTTCCCAATATTTTCCGGAAATTTGAAACGTTTACGACCGTCTCAGAGTTTCCGCGTGGCAATAAAATTTAAAAGACTTTCAGAATCAATACTTTAATTCTGATCAAATAGTCACTACTAGGTACTCTATTACATAAATACAGGGTGGTCGGAACTGTATTCCAGAAATTCGGCAGCATATTCTGCAGATAAAAATAAGTAAAAAAGTTCGTATAAATGTATGTCCTAAAATGTTTAGTTTCGGAGATACAGGGTGTAGAAGAGTCATTTTTATTTCGATTTTTTCCAAATAATCTCTGAAGTAACGTCAATATTTGTATGAAAATTGATGTCTGGGAGTTTTTTGACATGAGAAATTTTATTTTGATGTCAATATGACTCCTACTTGTAGAGGGCCCCACCTACATATTTTTTAACTGGTTTAAAGGCTAATAACTTTCGCTCTGTACCTGTATAAAACTACTGAGTAAAAATATACATTTACGACGTTTTTTACGTAAAAAAGGTCTCTTGGGAAAAATCGCTACGAGTAATGGTTCTCCAGATATTTGAAATCGAAATTATCAATACCTGTCATCATTGACAAATTAAACATCATGACTAAATAGTTATTAGACTGAAATCATAAATTTGAAAAGTTTTTGTGTCAAAAGTTCAACAGAAACTGTTTTATCATCATTTTTTCGAAGAAAAATGTACGATTAATTTAATATTTACATGATATATATTTTCAGTCACTTTGCAAAAAGCCTAATCAGAATTAGGTATATTAAACAATGACGATATTTTCTGTACAATAGTAAATATCATTTTTTATTACATGTTTATTTTTTGTTAATAATGACATGTATTGACTATTTCCATTCTAAATATCTTGAGAACGGTTGCTCGTAACGATTTTTACCGTGAGACATTTTTTTTACGTAAAAAATCATGGACATGTATATTTTTTTACTCAGTCGTTTTATACAGGTACGGTCGCAAAGTTATTAACCTTCGAAACAGTTAAAACATATGTAAGTGGCGCGCCCTACAAATAGGAATAATATTTACATCAAAATCAAATTTCTCATGTCAGAACACTCCCAGACACTAATTTTCATCCAAATATTGACGTTACTTCAGAAATTATATGGAAAAAATCCAAATAAAAATGTAACTTCTACACGCTCTATCTTCGAAACTAATCGTTTTAGGACAGACATTTATACGAACTGTTTTACTTATTTTTATCTGCAGAATATGCTGCCGGAGTTTCCGGAATACAGTTCGGACCACCCTGTATATTACAGTTAAGGGTTGGAATCTTTTGTCTTACAATAGCAAAAGAAAACACTAATTATTCACAATATACCAAAACACTCATGATGGGCAAACTAGAAGGTCATTATTTACTAGATTTGTAGAACATATTATGGTTTAGATAAGATTTGGTAGACCGGATAAATCTTGCGTTGCTCAACATATTGTTGATAAAGATCATTGTATAAATATTAATTATTTAAAATGAATTAAACAGGTCTCAAATTACAGGCAATTAGATGCATATAAGAGCGTCCAAATTAATAAATGTAAAGATAATATGAACAGAGATAATGGTCTAATTTCTTCTAGTTCTCTCTTCCGTATTACTTAGGTCTCGGTCATTAATTGTTTTGCTCGGCTAGTTTTGACTCGCTTGGCTAGTTTTGCTTTTCAAGGAAAATGGTTTACCGAGGTCCTTAAAAATAAACAAAATATTATTTTATATCCACTCTTTCAAGGACTGTTGTTATCGAGGAAATATATTATGTTCATAGGGTATCTGCCATGAACTTTCGCGTAAAATATGTGTGAGAATACCAAATTTAAGGAAAATGATTTACCAAGGTCTTTTAAAATAAACAAAATATTATTTTGTATCCACTCTTTCAAGGACTGTATTTATTCAGCAAATATATGTTCATAAGGATATCTGTAGGATTATCAGTGGCCGTAGTATCAGCCAAGATACTATAAGTTTGGTACACTTATTTTTTACCACCATGAATACAAATAACAATTCTATCTAAAAACGCCAGTGGGCATCTACAGATAGAGCAAGTGAATCCTTATATTCACCCCATTTAAACTGTAAGTTGTGAAAATTTTCCCAGCCAAAATCGAGCATTTGTCACTTATTCCAATTTGAAAAATTTTGGGCCGTGGATCGATAGCTAAATTTTTTAGTGTACACAGTTTGTCAAAAAAGTACCGGGTGGCTAACTAAGAATGGACGCCGGCTGTATCTCAGAAACTACTTACCGTATAACTTTGGGAAAACAATTCTAATAAGTAAATCCATCAAGAGAAATAGCTGGAAATTATTTTCAAGTTCGAAAAATGCCCGCTAGGGGGCGTTTCTCTAAGAGCCAATCAGAAAAAAGGGTTTTTCTCAAAAATATGCAGGTGAACAGGTATTTTAAATATTACTATTGTAATCATCGAGAAAATTGTAATTTTTTTGATATAAAGTATTTTGCTCTATCTCATAAAATAAAGTGGTGGGGGAAGGTTAAATTTGCTTTTATTGAAATAAGGATAACTCTGGTTTGGGTTACGCGATTTAAACAAACTAGGGCTCGTTTAAAAGAGCTTTTCTTCCTTAATGATCTCCAGTATAAATTTTGTTTCCACAATTTTTTTCGTGGTAGCTAGAGGGCGCTGTTTGACATCATAACAGATATTGCGCTTTTATTAAGCAAAGTTATACGATAAGTAGTTTCTGAGATACAGCCGGCGTCCATTCTTAGTTGGCCACCCGGTACATACAGAGCGAGATAAAAATAAAAACCGATTTTTTCATTTTCGACAATTTTTTAAAATACAACATTATACAAAAAGGGGGTCAAATTGCAATTGGAATTCTTACGTTAACGTCTTCTAACCGTACCACGTGAGTAAAGTGGAAAAAGTTAATAAATAAAAAATTCAATTTTTTTCAAAGGTAGGTCCAGAAAATCAACAATCGAAATCTTAAAAATTAAATATCTCGGAAACTATGCATGTTCGAAACACAGTTTATTATAGGGCGAATATAGAGCTCCACTAGCTCTATTCGTAGAGGCCTCACTGGTCGTTTAGCTACTTACCATTTCCGAGATTTTTATTTCCACAGTATTTTTTTTTCTTGTGGATAATTTAATGTAGTGACCAAATGGGCAAAATTTTCAAAGTGACTTCCACGCTTAATTTCAACGTTAACACCTTAAAAATTATTTAGAATCATAAAAAAGGACCCCCTTCTAAAAACACGGATTTTGGTAGCTCGACTGGACTACATAGAGAGAAAAATAATATGATGGTTACATATAAAACTCGCATATTTTTATATACCAAAACAGTATTTTTTAATATATTCATTGATGGTGAAATACAAATGAAAATTAACAATAATATTAGATAGTACCGTATGATGAAAAAAAAATGGCGTCCAGTTGGCTAGAAAATGAACATCGATGACACATTCCCCATATAATTTTACATATAAAATGACAAGGATTTTTATTTCATAGCCATCGGTGACGCCGTTTTTTTTTCGATCACATTGTATTTTTATTTAATAAAAAAGAAATGAAATAAATAATAATTTTGAAAACATGGGAAAAATAAAAATAGTTTTAAATAAATAAAGCTTTATTTCATCGTCTATCGTATCTTTTGTATTCACTATACGATATTTATGAAGTTTCAAGCTCACTATACATTTCAAGCTGGGCAAATACAATAGAACCGAACGATAACGATATTACGTATCTATATTTACTTTTCTATTATAGATTATTCAATAGCAATCGCAATTTATTTTAAGAATCTTCATTTATTATAGTCAGGAAGCCTTATCCTATTAAAAATTCTTAATACCATCAGTTTAAAACAAATATTTTTTGAACTGATGATGTTATTTAAGAGTTATTTAACATCTTTTGTAAACAGGACGGGTATATCCAATTTAAGTTAACCTTTTTAATGTGCCTATAAACTATATTCTTCAGGAAAAAAATCAACTTTTTAATATGTGTAATTTATGGTACGTTTGGAATGTTTATTAGTTTATTTAAGTATGTTGTTTAGAGTTTCTACCAATTTTATTATATTAGACCACTAAACTTGTTTATAGAGAATAATCTAAATATTTAGACCCACTTAAAGTAGGGTATAAAATTTAAGTAGGTATTTTAAAATATTTTATAGAAGTTTCAAGGAAACTTGTTTGCCAATTATAATAATTTATAGGCTAATGATCCAGTGAAATGACGAATTTACTTTTAGTTTTAATGTGTAATGGCTGTTTTCTACCTAGGAAAGACAATGAAAGTTTATAGTTATTGCAAATACTCATGAGTCTAAATTTTTTAACAAAAATCGTTCTTACATTACAGTTGGGGGTTGGAACCGTTGGTATTACCACAGGAAAGTGAAACACTAGAATTTAGAATTAGAATAAGTGGGAGGTGGGTTAATCTCTGCGACCTTAGAGATCTATTGTGTCCCCCTTTCTTGAGTTATAACTCATCATACAGTCCCAGGACTTCCTACGGAGACCCGTGTCCCTCACAGTCGAGGAGCTACGACCCAGGCCGGGTAGACGAAACGGTAGCTTGTGTCGCCTGTTGGGTTTAGAGGTAGGAGGTAGGCTCCCGACCCTTGGAGGAGGTGGTAGCTTGTATGCTACTTGCGGAGGATGGTCTCACGCAAGTGTCAGCCACCTCTCCTGTAGTTCTCTTTGGGTTTGGCCCCTTGGAACTTTCATTGTTACTGTTCCCAGTGTCGCTTAAGTCTTTCTTCTAATTGTGATACAAAAGTTTTTATTAGACAAAGAAAATACCGTATGATAAAAAAACGGCATCGAAGATGGCTGGGAAGTGACAATCGATAATAATTTTGGCGAGGTTAATCTTTAGACGTCTGTATAAGCGTCAATATTATTAGAATTTCACGTTAAGTAAAATGATAATGTCTTTCAAAGGTCAAAAGATGTTCTTCTTATGCGTCCTCCCCTCTTGGACTCTCTTGGACCAGTCCATTTTCTAACTGCACCTTACAGGGTTGCCGTAGTTAACCCAACATACCGCCCCCCTTGAAAGCACTCCGTGTTTCAAAGATGTTAGTCTTCGTTGCTCGGGAAAACACTAATCTTTGTAACAGGACGTTTGAATGTTCCATTGACAGTTTTAATGGTTACTGCACGTGTCACACCATCTGACCCAGGATGCACATGTTGAATACGCCCAATCCGCCATTTGAGTGGTGGTAAGCCGTCTTCCTTTATGATGACAAGCAAACCTGGTTTCAATATTTGATTGTGTTGTTCTCTCCATTTGGTACGGACTTGAAGTTGAGAAACATATTCTTTCGACCATCTGGACCAAAAGTGTTGTACAACTTGTTGACGGTGTTGGTATTTGGATAGTCTAGATGGATGTGTACCCAGAACATTGGTTTGTGGTATAGTTGTAACAGGTTCTCCAATTAAAAAGTGTGCAGGAGTGAGGCAAGTAGGATCATCAGGATCATCAGACAGAGGACAGAGAGGTCTCGAATTTAAACAAGCTTCTATTTGACATAGAATAGTGTTAAAATCTTCAAAATTAAAAATAGAATTACCGACTACTCTTTTTATATGGTATTTAGCCGATTTTACAGCCGATTCCCATAGTCCACCAAAGTGTGGAGCTCTAGGTGGAATGAAATTCCACTGTATTCCTTGATTTGTTAAATTGTTTGTTAATTTGTCACCATTAATTTGGAAAAAAGATTTTAACTCGTTGTTTGCCCCAATAAAAGTTGTACCTTGATCCGAAAACATTTGTGTACATTTACCTCTTCTAGACATGAATCTATGAAGAGCAGCCAAAAAACATTCAGTTGTTAAATCACTAACTAGCTCCAAATGCACCGCCTTTGTAGCGAAACAAACAAACAGTGATATATATGCCTTTGTGGTGTTAAATTTACGGCCATTACGATCTTTAATTGTGAATGGACCTGCATAGTCAACTCCACAGAAGGAAAATGGGCGAGAAGCTGTTATACGCGATTTTGGTAAGTTACCCATGATGTATTGTACGGATTTGGCGTTAAATCGAAAACACTTCACACATTTGTGATATATTTTTCGAACTAAATTGCGTCCATTAAGTGGCCAATATCTCTGTCGTAAAGAAGCTAACATAGCCTGAGGACCAGCATGTAATAAATTAATATGCTCGTTTTCCGCAATTAAAGTTGTAAGTTTGTGTTTTGCGGGAAGGAGTATAGGATGTTTTCTTTCGAATGTATAATCAGAATTTAGTAAACGGCCTCCAACTCTTATAATTTCGTTGGATTCATCAAAAAATGGATTTAGTTTAAGTAATTTAGAACCTTTAGGTAATTTATTCATTTTACGTAAGGTATTATAATCTTCAGAAAATGATTCGATCTGAACTAGTTTAATTAGAATAAAAAGAGCACTTGATATCTCATCTAAACTTAAAGGACCGCTAAAATGTGTTATTTTAGTTTTGCGAATGTTGTTTTTAAATCGTAAGACATAAGCAAGTATACGACAAAGTTTTGTAAATTTTGAACAATTTTCTAAAAGCATTAATATGTTATTTTCCTTTAAATCGTTTTTAATTAAGTGTACTGCTGTTATATTACGTAACTCTGTTTCATCAATTTCCTTAGAAAAATTAAATTTGCAATGTGGCCAATTAATTTCTTCACTGACCAACCAAGAAGGTCCCGTAAACCAAATTTTAGTGTCAATAAATTTTAAAGGAGTTATACCTCTAGTTAGAAGGTCTGCAGGATTATCATGAGTATTAATATATCTCCACTCTTTTAAATTTGTAAGTAATTGAATCTGAGCCACCCTGTTAGCAACAAATATCTTTAGCAGATGTGGAGAAGTATTTAGCCAGGATAGTACAATAGTGGAGTCACACCAGTATACCTTAGATTGTATATCAAATTTCGTAGAATTCAAAATACTATTCATGAGCTCAGCAAGTAGAAGGGCTCCACAAAGTTCTAGTCTTGGAATAGTAGTAAGTGCTAATGGCGATACTCTGGATTTAGAACAAAGAAGATTAGAAGTAACATTTCCCAGAGCATCAGAAGAACGAATAAAAATACATGCTCCATAACCAGGTTGAGCAGCATCACAAAAACCATGCAATTGTATTTCGACTGCATTTGCACAAAGAACTAATCTAGGAATTTTAAGTTTATTTAATTGAATAAGTTGGGTTCTATATGTGGACCAACTTGTATGCAGATCCGCAGGTATAGATTCGTCCCAATCAATTTTAATCTTCCAAAGTTGCTGTAGAATGATTTTGGCAGTCATCGTGACTGGAGTCAAAAGTCCCATTGGATCAAAAATTTGAGCAATTGAAGAAAGTATCGTGCGTTTAGTAGTCTTATCGGGTATTTCGTGTTTAATATTAAATTGCAATGAATCAGATAGAGAATTCCAGAGTAAACCTAGCGTCTTAGTTTGGTTGTCATAATCAAGAGAAATAAATATGTCATCGGAATCTGCAGTGATAGATTTATCATTAGATAGCCATTTTCGTAGATTCATTCCATATTTATGAAGAGTTTTATAAAGATTATCTTTTAGTTCCTTTACATCTTGTGGGGTTTGTCCACCAGTGAGAAGATCGTCTACGTAAAAATCATGTAAAATAATATCACTAATGTTAGGATTGTCATTCGCTTCTAGATGTCCTATCTCCTGAAGAGAACGAGTAGCAAGAAATGCAGCAGAAGCTGTTCCATAAGTCACAGTATTAAGATTATATACGAGCAGATCCTGATTTCTATCAGGACGCCACAGAATTTTTTGTAGATGACGTTGGCTTTCGTGGAGATAAATCTGTCGATACATCTTCTCGATGTCTGCGCTTAAAACAATAGGATAAAATCTGAATCGTGTTAAAATATTAAATAAGCTGTCTTGAACGTTAGGTCCCACCATTAATAAGTCATTTAATGAATATCCAGAAGTTGATTTAGAAGAACCGTCAAAAACAACTCGTAGTTTTGTTGTAGTTGAATCCATTTTAAAAACACAGTGATGTGGTAGGAAAAATCCAGATATGTCAGTTTGATCATTGGCTAAAGTCATGTGATTTAAATTTTGATATTCAGTTATGAAATTTTGGTATTCTTTTTTCAAATTAGAATTTTTCTCAAACCTACGTTCCAAATTTAAAAATCGATTAATAGCAGTATTTTTCGAATCACCTAAAATGTCTTCAGATTGTTTGAAAGGTTGTTTAACAATAAAACGTCCGTCAGAATTTCGCTCAGTGTTTTTTGAATAATGTTGTTCACAGTAAGACTCTTCAGTCGATAAAAATTTATTTTTATGAAAATCTTCAATTTCCCAAAATTTGTGAAGTTGTTGTTCAATATTTTGATTAAAATGGCATGTTGTTTTATTGTGAAAATTATTAATTATAGGCCCTGAAATAATCCACCCAAGTTTTGTCTTATGCAAAATAGGAAGTCCAGTTCCCAGTTTTATTTGCCCAATGCTAAGTAGTTCCCAAAATAAGTCAGCGCCGATCAGTAAATCAATTGGTTTTGAAATGTTAAAGTTTGGGTCGGCTAATTGTATATGTTTTGGGATGTTTAACAAAGTGTGATCAAAAGATACTGAGGGTAAATTTCCCGTAATTTCAGGTACAACCAAGCAAGTCAATTTCGCTTCATAATTTATTGTAGCAGAACGTATTTTAACAATAACCTTATGTTTAAGTATTTCAGATATTTGATTAATCCCAGAAACAGAAAATGATGTTTTTTCCTTGGTTAAATGTAATATATCACATAGTCTCTCAGATATAAAATTGGATTGACTACCACTATCTAATAAAACTCGACAACTATGTAATTTTCCGTTAGAGTCATATATATTAACATTAGCTGTTGATAGCAAAGCAACATTTGTCGATAAATTATTAATTGTAAGCGTTGTTGAAGTTGAAGGTGAAACTAAAGGTGTGTTTGAGTTGGATGGTGTATCTATTCCTGTACTAACTTTATCATGAGTTCTAGGATTTTCATTGAAATGTAATAAAGTATGATGAATTTTACCACACTTTTTGCAACCAGACGATTTACAGTCTTTTGTTACATGATTAGAACCAAGACAATTTATACAGAATTTCTTTTTCTTTATATCACTAAATCTTTCAGTGGGAGAAAGACTTAGGAAAAAAGTACAGTTATAAATTGTATGATCACCTTTACACATCGAACATTTATTTTCTGTTGTTAAAAATGTTTTAAAATCGCGTTTAAGAGGTGGTTCATTTTTATAATTCTTCTGTGATTTTGATATGTAATTTGTTTCAATAGTTTCTAATATACGGCATTTTTCTTTTAAAAAATCTATAAGTTCGTTATAAGTTGGTAGTTCAGTGTTAAAAATTGTAGATTCCCAAGAACGTCTTGTAGCATTATCAAGTTTGGAAGTTATTATATGTATAATAAGTGCGTCCCAATGTTCTGTAGGAAGTTTCAAAACCTTTAAGGCGTTTATATGTTTCTGAACACCGTCTAGTAGCATTCTTAAACCTTGATGTGATTCTTTAGTGAGAGATGGTAAATTAAAAATTGATTTAATGTGATTATTAACAAGTAAAGGTTTATTTTCAAATCTGTCTTGCAGAATATTCCAAGCAATTTGATAATTATCGTCACAAGCTTCTAGAGATGAAATAGTTTCGTTTGCTATGCCTCTTAGAGAAAGACGTAGATAGTGAAATTTCTGTGTAGATGTTAGTGAATTATTATTATGAATGAGTGATCGAAAAGTGTCTCTGAAATAAAGCCATTGATCATGGGCACCATCGAATGTGGGTAAATTAATTTGTGGGAGTTTTATCGATGCAAAAGTCATATTATTATCAGTGCCTGTTTGTTGTACATTTTGAGAGTTCAACTCTGCATTTTGTTTTGTAATAATATTGTCTAAATATTTTTTGGCTTCAGATGTAATACGGTAAAACTGATTTTCAAAATTTTCACGTTGTTCTGAATGTGAATCGAAATTTTTGTCAAATTCAGGGTCTAAGTTTTCAATGCTCATTTGAACGTCATTAAAATCATCTAAAAATGTAGTAGCCTTAAGTAATCTGTTTTTTAATTGTTCTACTTCTTCAAAAGGAAGGTTTTCCAAAGACTTTTTTAAGTTAAAGTAATTTTCAAATCGTGTGAGAGCTGCTTTAATGACCCGTCTTTTGTTTTTAAGTTCATCAGTCATTTTAACGTATTTAAAATTTAAATAGTTATGTTAAAGATGTAATAAGTAAATGTTTGTTTAAATCCCTCAATTAAAATAATTAAAATAAGTACAAGAAACGCGTTAAGTGGCTTAAATCGGTTAATTACAGCATAGGTAAAGTAATTCAATATAAATCGATAAAAATTGAATAAAGTGAGCAAATAATGGCTTGTAAAGTAGGTAAAGCAAAGGAAAAAAAGGATGCACACTAACCTGTAGCGATAGCAAACTTCTTGTGGTAACAATTGTTGAATAAAAACCATTAAATTGCGGTGTCAATTGTAGTTGCTGTTTTTCCAAATTCTTCGCCAAATATCGGGTTCGAAGGACCAAAAAACTTATGTATAAGCGTCAATATTATTAGAATTTCACGTTAAGTAAAATGATAATGTCTTTCAAAGGTCAAAAGATGTTCTTCTTATGCGTCCTCCCCTCTTGGACTCTCTTGGACCAGTCCATTTTCTAACTGCACCTTACAGGGTTGCCGTAGTTAACCCAACAACGTCATTTACTAAAAAGTGACATAAAACTATTAAAAATACATTGATTACACTGACTATAGAAATACTAAAAAAGGATAGAACGGAAGGATCCAAACATACTATTGCAAAAAATACTTTTTCTCGAATTTTAAACTACAACATTTAAAAATCATTTTTATTCAATTTAAGAATAAATTACAACCTTCTTAAGAGTCTATTACGCTGTACTGTTCGGGTCGGATAAAGCGGGTGTGTGACCTAAGGAAATATATATTATATTTCAGAAATCTACCTAAGGATTAGTCCGCTCCTGCCGTGTTAAGCCACACCCAAAACACACGTCCTTTGATTAAGGCTCGATTAAGGTTAGCAAGGCTTCAGCATTTGCTATAAAATAGCAAGCAGTTTGTAACAAAGCGATATAAATTATATATCACTGTAATCACGAAACTTCAATCTATTTCCCTATTGTAACGAGAAACAGTATTGTATTTTAAATTATGTCTTTATTTTCGATAAAATTTAGTACAAACATAAGGAATATTTTCTTGATGTTTGACTATCAAAATCTTAAAAATAAAGAAGTTGTCTAAAAATGTGCTCTAACAGTCAAATTTCCTCGCAACGACCTCTGTGTGCTAGCTCATAAATTATCGCAAATAACTATTATTTTTGCATCATGTTTACTATAATTTTATTGTTAAATATTATTTTATTTAGTATTTTACCATTATGCAACCGAACATACACCGCGATATTGTACTGGCTTCAGCTCCACATTGTCACTGGCCCAGCAGTAGGCTTTTTGTCCATCTCTCTATATCTTTGATCATCACTTTTGTCCGTCACTTGTCACTGTCAGATCAAATCAGATGTTTTTGGATTTATTTATCCTTTGTTTTGGTTATTGAAATCTTATAATTATCAGAAAAAATTTCGTAGTTAAATCGTTTATTTTTGATGTGGATCGCAGTGTGCAATTCATTCATTTTAATTGTGGAATTTCTGAGTTTAGTTCGTTCATTGACCGAATATGAAATATGGCTGTTGAAAAATAATCTAGAACATCGTTTTTTATTTATACCTTTTTGTGAGTTGGACTAGTCGAGAGATATAGTTCTCTATCTATATCCTGGAGGGAGATTTCCGGTTGAAATCTGATTTTGTGAAAGAAATTGAATCCTTGCATCACTTCTTGTGTACTCCCCGGCTGAAGAGTGTCGTCGTGAAGAACTGGTTGCCGTTCCGTGAAGCATTCCCTGTTGGTGATTAGTAGGTCTTCCTAGTGAAGGACTAAGTCTACCGGAACACATTTGGTCAGAGACGTGGTTGTATTTTGTGGGATTTACATGAACCACCGACCAGTTTCCATAATGGGATTAAAATAGCCTTTTTCCGACCGATATTCCGATTCCACGTGCCCAAGAAGTCCCCGAACAGTTCCAAGAGCAAGAAGACCAATCCAGACCGTAGCACAGAACAGTGCCAGACCAGAGGCCAACAGTACCAGAGGGTTTTTATGTTCACCATTTGAAATATCAACACCTACCTTTCACCTGTACCTCTGCTGACATCCGTGGGCTCCAGTGACAGTACACCGAGCTGCTGTACACCGCCTTAGCAACCCTGTAGCTATACGCCGTAGCTCAGCCGGAGGAAGTTTTCAAGTATATCATATCGAGTAGAGTAAGACAGTTTAGATTAGTACAATATAGATTTCATTTGGGTAAACCACCCTGTTTGTATCTAGTATTAAGTTAGATAAGGGGGTTGGACGTCATAGGTTTAGTTATTGCATTTAATTTAAAATTCCATTTTCTTTTCCAACCTTTCGATTTAAATAATTTCTTAACATATTACATTTTACATTTCATTCGTTTTTTTTTATATATATTTAACTTTTTAATATTTTAATAAATTGCTTAAATATTTTTAGTAGTATTATTTACAGTCTAGTCTCATAGTTAAGTTAGAGTCACTTATGTTTAACGAGTTATAGCATATTTCAAGTTCATGGTAGTTGCACTCAACAGTTCGAGGTTAGTGTTGAAGTCTACTTAATAGTTACATCTTTATTGCCGAGTTCATAGAGTATAATCTCGTGGCGCCCTTTTATTAATATCTTTGAACCCCGACCACCCGGCTGTTAAAATTAAAAAGCTAGTGGCCTCTATGTAACTCATTCTGCATTAAGTAAACTTGTGTTTTATTGAACTTCGAATTAGAAAGGGCGTGGCAGTGCTTCAATACGGATATAGTATAATCCTCTATCTTTAATTTCCATATTTTTTTTGTAAAAATACCTAGTCAGTTTTACATAAAACGTTAAATGCCGAACGCTTATTTTGCTACTTTTTCAGACTAGTCAAATGGACTCTTAAGGCCAACTGCCATTAAGCGCCATTAAAAAATAAGGAACAGCCAGAGCCAAGTAATGACGTGTAGGGTTTGATCTCGCCAAACTTATCATCGATTGTCCTTTCCCATCCATCCTTGCCGCCCTTTTTTTCGATTGTATGATATAATATTTTTAAATTGGTTGTAATCACAATTTCATTAATTATTAGAATACATTTTGCGGAAACATACGAACGATGTTAATACCAAAAAGCGAATGAAATATGGAAAAGTTACTTTGAAAATCCATCGTAATACCAAACTTTGTCTCGAAAACTCTTTCATTTTGTCTGGCCAGGATTACCGACCCGAGCAGAGCATTGTAGCAGAGCGAAGGGTATTTTCTCGATTATTTGCCGCAACCGTAAATACTTATAAAGCCTTCTTTCGACCCACAAACAACTTACGACTCTTTTCAACTCGTTTCTTATCGAAAATAGAAAATATTTGCTGGCTCCTCGGTCCCTTTGGTCAATTTGAAATATTAGTAAATGGAATTTCTAAGCCACAAGCTACGATTATTATACAAAAAGAACGAATCATTTATGATTGTATTATAATTTAACCTACTCGGCTATACAGGGTGTCCCAGAACTATTTTAAGGAAGATTTTTTTCCATTCTAATATCTTTCTGGTCCATCTGTCAACGTTGATTCGCACATGTCCAAACCATGTATTGTCTTTTTTCCATGCTTTTGTGTATGTGTCTTTCCATTGGCATCTGTATTCGGATGTCGTCGTTCTTTATTCTTTCTAGTTTTGATCGTCCGCGGCTTCTTAAAAAATCCAATTTTGCCTTAAGTATATTTTTATGGGCTTTTGTAACATCCCATACCCAAGTAGCATTTGGACGTTATCTAACGTCAGGTATACGTCGCGTTCAATAAACCCGACGTCGGGTACCAACGTCGGTTCGACCGCCTGACGACCCTTATTTGCACCTAAATGGGGAATACAGATTCGGGTCGCCTCGACGTCGGTATCTGACCTAATAGGGAATGTAATTCTACCAATTACCAACGTCATATTACGTTGGATTTTAGTCACTTAAAATTCGTCGCTAAGCACTTACGTTACGTTTGGTTTCATATTCGCTACCAAGAATACATAAAAACCTAACCAAACTACCTAATTACAATTGGATTTATAATCACTCCTCGAATATAACTATAAGTGCCTATCTAATTTCATATTATAATAATTCTGAATCATTAATCCAGACATCAGTTTTGTCAACGGAAGTCACTTTATTGATATATCTGGTTAAAATACTCCGGAAAACAACGAGCGCCTTCAAAATTAGGTAGATTTATGAAATAAAAATATCTATAAAAAAGTAATTCGCAAAATGTTTTTTTTATTTTCTAGCTGGTTTAATCATAAAACTGTACTGTGGTTCCCCCCAAACTCAACCTTATCAATATTATTCTACTAGAAATCGAAATGTGAATATAAATTTTAAAAACAAAAAACGATTTTAAAATGGCTGACAGTCGGATACGTGTTAAGAATGGCGGATTTCTGTGTCCGACTTAATATGAACTACCAATATACCAATTCCGACCGGGTCTCCAACATTAGTCGTCTCACACGACCGAAGTCATCAAACCGGACGACCGGCAATCGTATTATGACGTATATAATTCCAACGTACGCCACGTAACCTCACTTTGCGTATCAGTGATTTGTGGATTTTTGCAACTATATTTTTGTTTTTGTTTTCTCCTTAAAAAAAATGGGCAGCCACTTTTTTAAGCTTAACCTCACATGTCGGATGAGGATGGGGTCTGCTGGTTTCCTAAGCTAAAAAATGAAATTAAGATGCACCAGTGTAATGCAGCATCTCTTCCGGATAAAAAGCATTTACGGGTGGAGGCAAGACATCACTACTACTACTATTATTTTGCAAAAGCCTCGACCTCTTTCTGTAAAATGTAGATGAATGTCTAAATGCCTTTTTTAGTGTTTTTTAGGCATAATAAAAAAATTAAGTTTGTTTACAAAAACTTTTTATTAGGTTATGTTCATGATGTTCATTAGGTCGCAAATGCTACTTAATGGGTTGTATTTACGGACGTAAATAGAGATACGTAAATTAGGTTATAAATATGAACATAAAATACAACAAAATATAATTGGACGTTACTTTCGGGATTATCAGTGAGACGTATCCTATTCGGACAACGGGTAGACGTCGGGCTAGTTCAAATATATGTACGTCGTGCAAGCCAACGTGGGAACGACGTTGGGAAATTAATAAAAATGGTACGTTGTTATTTTGTACGTCGACAGATCGTTGGATTTACCGACTCGGATCCAACGACCTTGCTTTTAATAGGAAAGCGACGTCACAGGTCGTATCACCAGCACCCGACCTAAATTTGCACAAAGTCTGACGTCGCTTCAGGTCAGATTTAGTTCGAAGTCAGGTAGATGCTACTTGGGTATTTCTGAACCGTAGAGGGTTACACTTTATACTAGGCCACTATAAATGCCCTTTTTTGTGGATCTTTTAATTTGTTTATTCTAGAGAAGGGAGTTCAATGTTCTGGTTTAAAAAGATGTGGGTGGCGAGTCAAACTAAAATCTAAATCAAATTTCTCATGTTAAAAAAGAACAGATACTAATTTTCATGCAAATACCTAATTTAGTTCAAAGATTATCAGGAAAAAATCGAAATAAAAATGAAACTTCTATACCCTGTATCTCCGAAACGAAGCCATATTAGGACATTAGTTTATCAGAACTTTTTGACTTATTTTTATGTGCAGAATATGTTGCCGAAGCTTCCGGGATACAGTTCGGACCACCTTGTAGAGTAGCAAGAAGAAGATAAAATATTGAACTATTTTTTCATACGAGACGTCAAGTTGCTACTATCTGCCTTATCAATTTTTTTTAAATATCCTAATGACATATATTAATAGTGGACCCCGAAATCTACATAAACATAGTCCCAAACTATTGCAAAAGTCGTCTATTTCCATATAAAATTCACTACAAATTACGTTACTGCAGCAAAATCCGTCTTATCCACATATATTTGCTTTTTATTGTCATTAATGTTGGCAATTCCCGCATTTTTTCATAGACTTTTTACACAAGTATAATATTACTACTGACGCCTTATCCATTTCAAATCCTTACCTAATTTTAATAAAATATCATAACTAATAAATCAAGTTAAGATGCAAATACCCAAATACCGTATGATCGAAAAAACGGCCTCCAGTTGGCTTGGAAACGAACACCGATGACATTCCTCATAATTTTACATATAAAATTACAGCGATCTTTATATCATAGCCATCGCTGACGCCATTTTTTTCGATCATATTGTATTTTTCTATAGTAAACTCCGCAATATGCATAATACTGCAACAAAATCCGCCTTATCCGAATTATTTTTGTTTTTTCTCTTTAAAACTGAAATATTAATTTTTATTTGTAGAAAATCGAGATACAAAACAATGGTTGTACTCAATGGACACGTTATTGGTAGAATAACGCTTCAAACGTCTGCTAAAACAGTTTTTGCATATTATCTCGAAACAACGTTTTTGGGATAAGACAAGTTTTACAACTTGACGCCTCATATGTATTAATTTTTCTCTGAGAAAATGGTAGGGGAAATTTGAAAAAGTATGTTCGTAATTAACAATATTAGAACAAGCAAAAACATTTATTAAGATCGCGTTTTAACAAATAATTAGCAATAAAAGATGATAGGACCATAATACGAGTAGCTCTAAAATAGTTGGAATGGAACCATACACCCACCTAACCATAACATTTAATCTAATCCTAAATCTACAAATTTATCTAAAATGAAAATAAAAATAAATCATAAAGTTGGTTTAACCAAAAGAAACTATTGATTTAAACTAAATCCTTTAACTGCAATAAGCATGAAATGCATGTCATACTCTATGAAATGATGAACGCCATTAAAATCACTCGGGATTCCGTTCTCATTTGTAAAATAGAATGCCTAATGCGAACTGGGATCATTCAATCGTAGTCCGAAAGGCCGTTTGCGATATTGGCAGCGATAGCGAATGTTTCCGACTGGCATGGCGGATTGATTTATTTTTCATTTACTTAAAAGGATAAGCCGATTTAAAAGGAATTAATCCTTCAGCAAATCCTATTTTTATATGCGAAATGGATTTAAACAAAAAAATACATATTTTTCAACGTCAATTTCATCAGTGTTAAAAATATTCCTGCGTATATAAATATTATATACCGAGCAATATCATCATAGCCAAGAATCAACAGTGATTCGAAATAGTTGGCTATTCTTAACAGTTGCTATCCTACAACTAAAAATTAAACAATTAGAATTAATTTGTTGACGGTATTTAAACTTGTTTGTAAATCTGAAGGATTTCTAAGTTTAATTAATTATTGAATAAATACAATAGGTATATCGAAAAAAAAGGTATCAGCAATGGCTATGAAATAAAGATCGCTGTCATTTTATATGTAGAATTATATGGGGAATGTCATCTACGTTTATTTCCAAGCCAACTGGACGTCGATTTATTTCAATCATACGGTATATTAAAAAATAGGTTAGCTTACGTGCTCGAACTCGAACTGAATTTTGATAATAAAACCAATCTCAAACCAAACTAGTTTTATTCCAAAAAATTTGTGTTATATTGGTATTCAATATACAGGGAGTTTCAGAAATAAGTGCAAGTATTTTACCTGGTATGTATAGTCCAGCCCCAGAAACACGCCTATGAGGTTTTTTTCGCGAAAAGAAAATTTTGAAAATTCGAAATTTTTTGAAGAATTTTTTGGAAATGTTTTTAGTTTTAGTTAAAAACATAATTTTTTGATAATATGGCAACATAGGTATTAGATTGAATTTACAAGAAAGAAAATTCAGAAAAGATCCAGTAGTTCTCAAAATTTTACCAAAAAATAACTCGGTTATTTTGGACTTATTTGAAAAACGATAAAGAGAAAATATGTTTCTTTTATCGAGATCGACCGCCCCTTAAAATACTTGCACTTATTTCTGCGACACCCTGTATAATAAAACAAATTAATTAGTAAGAAGTTCTACATATTTTTATAAAATAAAAATGTAACATGGTATACTAGGTGTTCTTTAAAAGCAGCTCACCCCTATAACTTTTTTTATTTTTTCAGATACATAAATAAACGAAATATGGTATTTTAGTATTTGACATAAATCGGGATTGATTGATTTATTCAAATACTTTCTACTACGGTCGCTTCCTGTTTCTCCGGAAATGACTACCACTTGTGATTTTTAAATAGTGCCCTCGTTTTTTTACCTTATTTGATATAAAATCACATTTTCCATAGAATGATGTCTCATGTGTCAACTTTTGACATTTTCATTAAAAAATTGCATTTTAAATTTTAATCTAGTGTGCCATGGCGCATGGCTGTGTTAAAAGCCTTAATTTTTATTCAAGGAGCTTTAGAAAATAGATTTGATTGTCTGAGAATGTTTTTTGTGTCGGCGGAGACACCAAAGTTCTGTACGGTGGAGACACCAATCGTTCTGCGGTCAACGAATAGAACACTTATTTTCTCTTTATGTTATATTATACCGTATGATCGAGAAAAAACGGCGTCAAAGGCGGCTGGGGAATGACTATCGATGCTATTTTTGACGAGGTCGAACTCTGCTCAAAGTTAATTAACTTTATTTTGATTTTTTTAGTTAATTAAAATTCTTCTTCTTTTCACTTTAAAGATCTTCAAAAAAATTAAATTTTAATTAAAATGAATACTAAATGTAGAAAATCTAGAAGACAATAGTAAGTTTCCGGATACAGAAATCTATATCCAAAACATATTTTTTCTGATAATTTGAACTATACCAGTTTTAATTAATAAAAAATCTATATTAGGTAAATCCAGTAAATCGTAATTAATACTAAATGCCTCTTTAAAAGTAAAGAAGAGAAAAATCAAAAAGGCTCTAACCTAACAATCGCCCGTCCCAGTTCCAGGCATTTCGATAACCCTTAGAGTTAACAAAAATCAGATTATTCTACTGTTAAAATGTATGGATTATCCTTTTGTAATTGTCTAATACAGACTTGATCCTTCAGATTTAGTAAAACTGTAGCTGTAAACCAGTTATGTGTATTCATTACTATACATTATGGAGTGTAGAGGTACACTCCATACTATACATGGAAGAAGTATCGTGTTTATTAACAAGGTTAATTGTAGGCCTTTAAATTTTGCTTAATATGGTCATATTTTGTAATATTCAACTCATAATTGTTGATACTTCTGATGGATGATGTTCAATTTTATACATGTATAAAATATAAACACACTAACTTGAAGTACTAGAAACGGTAAGGTGGGATATTTTTACGAATCTGTATTATTACTTTTTTACTTATAGAATATCTACAGTTGTGTATAACCTCTAAGAAACAAATTAAATGAACAAAACTATGTCCAAGTATATTGTATAGAGGATTTAAGGAAAACCTTAAAATGTTTGAACAATTTGTTTTTGAATTTCTTCTAGGTTTCTGCATCTTCGGTCAGTGAAAGTAGAAATATCATCAGCAGTTTTTTCAGTCCATAAGATTCAACATTTAAAAATACAGGGATACTTAATCATTAATTAATCTTAATTATTCTCTTTTGAGATATAGGCACTATAGGCAGCAAAATATTAGCCTTATAATCCCGGAAGCTGTGGCCAATAAATTAAATGATAAATAATTGTAAATTGTTTATACATATATAAATCACTTGTTTTAAAATAAAAAATTGGCATTTTAAATTTTATATTGTATTTATTTATTAAATGATAAAATTAAAATATTTATATACTACATGATCTAACACTGTAAGTCTTAGTTTCTTTGGTTTGGTTTACTGTTTGCCGAGTACTATGGGTATAGTTCATTAAATTAATAGATTCTTTTCTTATGATTGACATATGCATATTAATTGTTTTCTTAAGTTATGTTACAATGAAACTCACTTTATAAACAGTATAATATAGGTATTTATTTTCTTTCGAATGGTATTACAAAATATGTTTTACTGTGAACCCTACTAATTAATATACTATGCCTGGTTCAAGAGTCTAAATCTGTACTTATTACATTATCATTTAATTTAATAACAAACCTAAAATATTTGTCTGCGACTTACTAAAAAAAACAATTATGATTTTCGAAAGTGATTAATACAGCTTTTTGTAAAATTATACATTACTTCTTGATGTATGTATTATATTAATTCATTTATTTACTTAAATTGTTCCAATGTGTATATTATTTCCTACAATCTACCAGTAGTTACGTTAAAAGTTAAGTATGTAAATAAATGACTTAGGAGCCTAAAATTATTGAGATTAAATAACGTAATATATAAGTAAATAAAATTGACAATACACCAATAAAATATTTTAGCAATAACCATTGATTCCTGCATGGAACTTTACTTGAACACAGCATCACCAATTTTGTTTTCATTAAATTCTCTATGCAATAGATTATTTCTTGGACACAGTTTTGTTCATTTAATTAATATGCTTCTTGGAAAACAGAAACTTAGGCATACACAGAAACAGATACTCTATAAGTAAAGAAGTAATAATAAAGGGATTCGTAAAAATAACTATCTCACCTTATTGCTTCTAGTACTTCAATTTGGTTTGTTTATATTTTATATATGTATAAATTGAACATCATCCACCAGAAGTATCAACAATTATGAGTTGAATATTGCAAAATATGACCATATTAGGCAAAATTTAAAAGCCTACAATTAATTTTGTCGATAAACACGATACTTCTTCATCAACTAACGGATTATTTACTGGTATTAAAACACACATTTTTATTTACAGCTATAATCAATGCAATATTAGTAAATCTGAACGGTCTAGTGTGTATGAAACAATAATAAAAGGCTAATCCGTACATTTTAACAATACAATAATCAAAAATGTTGTCGAAATGTCTCGGTCGGAGGCTTGTCGGACGACGAGATTTAGTTAGGTTAGAGTCTTACTGGTCTTGCTCTTCTTTATTTTTAAAGGCGTTTACTGCATAAGGATGATTTAATATCGATTTTTTATTGAGTAGAACTGGTGCAGATCGAAACATTTGAAAAAACAATTTTTTGGAAATAGATATGTGTATCTGGAAACTTTCTATTCTTTTCTGGTTTTTTTATATAAGGTATTAATTTTTGACAAATTTTATGTCAGTTCTCAGTAACTGACGTCTAGAGTTCTATCTCGTCAAAAATAGCATCGATAGTCATTCCCCAGCCGCCTTTGACGCCGTTTTTTCTCGATCATACGGTATTAAATTGTTTAATGATGGAAAATCCGTATTATTAAGGTACTTTACCCAAAATCCGTAAATCTACGGATTAATCAGTACTTCTGGCAACACTGTCTCTGGCAACCAATCGACTGAAAGCAGAACACGACTATCAGCGCCCAGCGTCGCAGAGCTAAACTAAATCTCGGAATTCTCGGACAGGTTTTGTTCCACGAAATCGCCCAGTTGCGCATCTTCTTATTTCTTCAACCAACAACGGTACCACACACTCTGAATTAAAATTTAAAATACTACTTTTTAAAGCGGAAATTTGAAAAAGTTGACATTATGATATGTTATTCTATTTGGAATGCCATTTTTTATCAAATAAAGTTAAAAGAGAGCTATTCAAAAATAAAAAGTTGTAGTAAGTTTCGGTGAACAGAAAGTAAACGTAGCTATACTCTTTTCATACGTTTTTTTTTCTCAGGTAAGATTTCGACAGACGATGACAGAAACAAAGCAGATGACTTCCATACCAATCCATTTATTTCACTAAAAAAAGTTTCTAATATTTTTTAAGTTAACTATGGATGGGTTTATAAATAAATACGTCATGCGTCGTCTCTTGTTGTTTTTAACCAGTTTTATTGGTTTATTTCAAAAATGACAGATCATATTTCAATATTATTGGTTTGACGCAACGATGAACGACAAATGAACGCTTATGCGTATAAACTCGACTTAAGATTTTTGAGAGTTGTCAAACTCTTGCCAAATTATAGGACATAATTTTGTGTCAAATTATGTCAAATAGAAATGATAAATATTTTGCATTTTGGACTGTGTTGTTACTTGTGTTTCGTGTTTTTTAAAATTAAGTGGGGGAAAACTCGAGGGAAAATTAAGTGTTGACCAAGACCATAGTTTACAGTTAATATTCGGTGCACAAAGACCGCCAGAGACACAGTTTGCCAGAGAGTTGTATTAGCCACAAATAAAGTTGTATACCATCTCGTACTTATACAGGGTCCGGCAATAGTGCGTCGGGCATCTGTAGCTCCTAGAATAAAAACCTTGAGAATTTTGTTTAAGTACAAACCTAAAGTAAGTAGTTTGATTTCAGAACAGTTCTTGTATTTTTAATAATTTTTTTAAGAAGGGCTGAAAAATATATATTTTTGATTTATTTTTTAATATCTCTGAAACTATCGAAATGTATTTATTCATATCTTAGAGTTATGTAAAGTGATCTGAAAGGAAGCCAAAAATGCAATAATATACAGGGTGTTCCATTTAAAAAAAATCATCCAGGTCCACTCACACTTTTTTGAGCCACCCTATAGAAGTTAAAATATTTTCCTGAAATACATCCTGGTACATACTTTAGATTTGCACTTAAACAAAATTCTCAAGTTTTTTATTCTAGGGGCTACAGATGCCCGATGCACTATTGCCGGACCCTGTATAGTACTAAAAACTGAAATATCTGTAGGTAAATAATACATTTTAGTACTATAGAAAAAATTAAGATTTAAGTTAATTTACCAAGATTAGATTTTTTCAGGTTTATACAGTATCTTTCACAATATTTTGATGTAATCACTTGTCACTCAAAATTTAAATAAATTAATTATGCGTTCCAATTGTACCAACTTATTTCTTTGTAAATTAAAATCACTGTCAAGGATTTTGTCGTTGGACAGACTATAATAAGTCTATTTCACAAATAATAATGTCAAAACTTCTAAATTTTCAAGAATGATAAGAAAAAGCTAAAAATTTGCTAAAGTTTTTAGATTGGTAATATGTTGATAAATTATTGCTGATGATATGTTTTAGCATCAGTAGCACTCACTAATCCCAAAATCGATTAACACAGTATTACCATCTCTTTCAGTCATTGTTGATCGCTCCGTATAATATTAATAACAGAAATTACAAATATAGGACAATTGAAGAACAACGAATTCGTTGTTAAACCCCGACTTTGGACTATCCAAAATACCTATTTACATTTCAAATTAAATTCCTCTCTGGGTCTCCAGGGGATGAATTTTAGTCCGATTCCCTATTCAATGTTACAAAATCGTCCACGCAGTCTCCCAGGAAATCCATCAATAACCTGACGAACCCTCCAGTATCCTTTTCGTGTCAACTGGTGCGTGTAAAAACCGTAACATTTGTTATTTTAACTGGAACATTTTCTGCTTTGTTTAATATAAAAGAAGGTGACAGGAATAAATCACATTTTAAGTTTTTCTTAGAAATCTATTATTGATATATTTAAGAATTTATAAGTGGAATAATGTTAAAATGCGTCTCAAAAGTGGCTTACTCCTATTACTTTTTTATTTTTTCAGTTAAAAAAACGAGATTTGGTATGTTAGTATATGACATAAATTGGATGGATTGACGTATTCAATTGTTTTTGCCTACTTCCTGTTTCACCGGAAATGACTACAATTTTTGATTTTTAGGCACCCTCGGTATTTTTTTACTTTACTCGATAGAAAATAACATTCTAAATAGAATGACATATTATATGTCAACTTTTGATATTTTTGCATATGGTTTATTTGACATTATAACTTGCGGTTCGTAACGAAAATTTGACTCAAAATACCAAGTGTGTGGTATCAAATTATTCGTAAAAAAATGCTTTTTCCAAATATGCTAATGAGCCACCCTCGTTCCATTTGAAATTAGTGTTTTTAACATGGTCATGGCACTCTAGATTGAATTTTAAAATACGATTTTTTATTAAGTGAGACTGAGAATGTCAAAAGTTGACATATAATATGACGTCATTCTATTAAAGAAATTCTAAGAAAAGAAATACCGAGGATGCCATTTAAAAATCAAAAATTGTAGTCATTTCCGGTGAAACAGGAAGTAGGCAGAAACAATTGAATACGCCAATCCATCCTAATTTATGTCATATACTAACATACCAAGTTTTTTTATCTAAAAAAATAAAAAAGTTATAGGGATGAGCCACTTTTGACTTTTGACAAGCACCGGTTGTGGCCAGGTTAAGGGATTTTTAGAGTTTGACTTATCAGAAAAAATATTTGTAGTTAATTTTAGAGATAAAACAAAATTTTTGGTGCTTTTCCAAACATTTTTCTTTCAAAATCTGCTTTTATTGTAAAGATTTGTATTCTTAATAAACAAAAAAACTGAAAATAATTATTTTATGAAAACATACGATTTTTCCCATTTGTGGCCACCTTGTGCCAAATGTGGCCACATTTGCTACCATTTGTGGCCACATTCTTGCAGAAGTATTCTCTATATTGAATTTTGCAGTAACTAAGCAAATAATATTTTTTTATTTATTAATTTCTTTAAAAAAAAGACATAAAAAGAGACATTTGGTACTTAATTGTTTATATTTTTAACAAAAAAAAACATGAACGTTTATTCTTAAAACAAATCAAGTGATACCTAATACCTTATTTTGCTTTTTATCTGTTATACAAATGTTAAATAAAAATTAGGTACATATTAATACTACTGTGAGGAACAATAAGAAAAGTACACTAATTTATCAGAATATTCTTGAATATTTGTTAGTTGAGGTAACCACATATCTCTTGAATTGACTTTTTTAGATTCATCTATTTTCATTATTATAACACTCAGTTTGTACCAAAGCAAGTCATTTTTACTTCCAATTGCCGCAGATTTGAACCATTGCGCAGCTATAATATTCATTATTTTCGATTTGTAATATTTTTCCTGGATTCAACTGATTCCCGTACTAATAATAAAATTTCCTATATTTAATTCAGCAGATGTCATATAAGTTTAAGCTGGCGTTGGTGTCTCTTTTTTATTTCTACTAGAAAGATCTTTATTTTCCTTAAATTTTATTTTAATTGTTTTCTTTTTTGTAAAGTTTTCATTTTCAGTTTTTGTTTTTTTCTCCTTTCCCTTCATTAATTCAATCCACTTATTATAGGTAATGACTGATAGTAGATGTAGCCTCTTTCTTTTTAAAGATTAACATCTTCCCGGGCATCATAATTATGTCTACTAGTCCTTTTCCTGCATGGTTTGGTCTAGTGGTCCTGAATCATCTTCCTTTGAATTCTCATAATTTTTATTTTCATCGCATTCGTTCATATTTATTCCATTTAGTTCTAAATCTATATTTCATTTTCTCATCTGAAGGAAAACTTATTGAGACGGTATATGTTCAGATTGGTAATCTTGGCCGATAATTGTATTTGGGATATTATTATATTTAGGTACTATTATTCAGTTTTTATTAAAAGCTGAATAATAACAAATAAAATGTTTTTCATATTATGTTGTCCGTCGTTTGCACTTACATTATAAAGCTAAATAATATGTGGCCATAACTAGATTTCGATTGCACCATTTTTAGCCAAACCAAACATTTAATTACACCTTTTATGTTTACACCTTTTATTCACACACAAATAAATCCTAAATATTAATTATTTGAATATAATAAATTTAAAAAATAGTTGCCAGATGTATAATATTTATAAAAATCATGGAAAATTAAACCCCAATACAGATTATTGTTAATAATTTGAGTTCTACTGATCTAGCTACCCTTAAGAAATGGGTTAAGAAAACAGCATCTAGCAAATATGTGCTACTACTTTTTGGTCTAACGGCCGACTTTTACACCAAATTTGAATATTTTCTATTGCATATGGCGCTGGATATATCAATTTAGAAAATTATATATGCACGGTTGTCACAATGACGTGAAAAAACTTAATTTTTAAGATTTTTTAAAGAAGTGGCTACAACAGGGTCAATGGCCACAAATGGTGCGTCTACCCTATACAGGGTGTTCTAATATTCCGTGGACATAGAACTACTACGTATATTTGGAATCAAAATAAGTTCATTAGATATGCTATACAAAAGTGCTATATTTATCTACCAGAGGGCATCAAACTTTAAAAAAATAAACACATTTTTTCAGATATTTTAAGAACCGTTATTCCGATTTGAATTAAATTTTGAGTGTCTATATTTTTCATTATTCATTTAAGTGCTTTAATATTTGGCTTTCACGCTAACACGTTATCTGTGCTTGTATGTAATTATATATCGAGAAACTATGGTTAGGCTCGTTGAATTTGACACTTTATGTCAGTTTAATAATATATTTTCGTACTTCTATGCTTAGGCGTAAAAGTGCTTTACTTTTATGCCTAGGCAGTAAAATTACTTTTTTATATTGTCAATCACGTCGCAAAAATTAATACTTTTGTAACGTTTGAAAAAAAAATTGTATTTTTTTGGATATCCGTCGAAATCTTTCCTTACCCGTTGAACAGACTTTAGTTTTAGTAATTTCAGAAAATTCTCCTAAAATTTTGTTAAAATTCTCAGTCATCATTAATCCAATCGGGTTTGTTAGATATTTTTATTAACGTTGTTATAAGATAAGAGTATTTCCCAAGTATTAATCCAACCACTCGAAAGCAACTGACCGAAAACAAAATAATAATTAAATAAATTGATCACGTTTCTAGGTTTGCGCTATGCTCCCATTTCGGCATTCTGGTTTCTTTCTCCCAACGAGCTTTGTAATTGAAGTTCGCTGCAAAGAATAATAACTGAGCAAGAACTAGAACCGGTATTTTTATTTATACTTTTTCTAATCAACTGTAAGCTGGTTATGTTTCTAATTAAACTACCTCGATATTTTGTATCCCAAGGTTTATAATATTTATAACTAAATTGCTTGTATTCTTCTGAGAATACCGCAACGCAAACAACCTGGAAATACAATATGATCGAAAAAAAAACGGCGTTAGCTATGGCTATGATATGAAGATCGCTGTCATTTTATCGCTGTTATTTCCAAGCCAATTGGCGCCGTTTTTTATTAATCATACATTACTTAATTTTTAAAATATAATGTATACGTCTCTAAAAATCTATGTGTTTGGATTATAGTTTGATTAATAGCTTTTTTATATCAAAACATATAATTATCAAATTATTTTTTATTACTAGTAAATTTAATGGTTTAAAATTTATAATTGTCAATTTTAATCTTTGTACGAGAATACATCAAATTAGTGAATCTCACTGTAATATTGTGTGTAATGAATATGAGAATAATTTTTTAGTGAAAATGATTAATATATAAAAAACATACTCTCTATAAAAGTAAAGGCTAGTTCTACTTTTTTGCATTTTGGCTCAATAATGAAGACAAACTGAAGTGTGACAACGCATTTTTTTTATTAATTTTTTCCAATTATTGAGAAAATATGGAAACAATTCAATTTTATTAGCACCCCATTTATTCCGGGGTAATAATAACTGCCTGGCACATCATCTTCAATATTTTCATAGTTTTTGATACATCGGAATATTTCGTACCTCATGTGCTAATTGGAGTGGTCAGAATTATACCGGGTGCGTCTCAAAAGTGGCTCACCCCTATAACTTTTTTATTTTTTTAGATAAAAAAAAATGAGATTTGGTATGTTAGTATATGACAGAAATTAGGATTGATTGACTTATTCAATTGTTTTCGGTCACTTCCTGTTTCACCGGAAATGACTACAACTTTTGATTTTTAAATGGCACCCTCGGCATTTATTAACTTTATTCGATAGAAAATGACAGTCTGAATCGAATAACATATCATATGTCAACTTTTGACATATTTGCTCAAAAACAAATTGTATTTTAAATTTCAATCTAGAGTGCCATGACTGTGTTAAAAACACTAATTTTTAAACAAGGAGCCTTGAAACAATAGATTTGTTAGGTCGTCTAATGTTTTTATTTTTGTCTTGTCCTGATCTGTTAAATTTAATCATATCTCAATTTTTTCAAATGGAACGAGGGTGGCTCATTAGCATATTTGAAAAAACATTTTTTACGAATAATTTGATCCACACACTTGGTTCTTTGATTACAATTTCAAATAAACCATATGCGAAAATGTCAAAAGTTGACATATGATATTATATCATTCAATTCAGAGTGTCATTTTCTATCTAATAAAGTAAAAAATACCGAAGATGCCATTTAAAAACCAAAAGTTATAGTCATTTCCGGTGAAACCGGAAGTGATCGATAACAATTGAATATGTCAATCAATCCTAATTTATGTCATATACCAAATCTAGTTTTTTATCTGAAAAAATAGAAAAGTGAACCACTTTTTAGACGCACCCGGTATATAGGATCATGTTCTTATCATCATATTTTTGCAGAAAAATTTATGAATAATTTAGAAAATTAAAATTTTCCAAATTTATTATTTCAGTTAAATAACTATCTACTCAACGTGTTTATTTTTTGTCAATAATGACATGTATTGACTATTTCCACTCTAAGTATTTTGAGAACAGTTCCTCGTAACGATTTTTACCAAGAGATATTTTTTACGTAAAAAGTCGCAGAAATGTATATTTTTTCACTCAGTAGTTTTATAAAGGACGGACGAAAAGTGTTTAATCTTTAAAATAGTTAAAACACATGTAGGGGGCGCCACCTACAAATAGGAGTCATTGACATCGAAATCAAATTTCTCATATCAAAAAACTCCTAGATACCAATTTTCATCCAAATATTGACGTTACTTCAGAAGTTATTTGGAAAAAATCGAAATAAAAATGAAACTTCTACACCCTGTATCTCCCAAACTAAGCATTTTAGGACATATATTTATACGAACTTTTTAAGATACTTTCTCCGAAGTTTCTGGAATACAGTTCGGAACACCCTGTATATTGTGTATTATTATCATTGTGTGTATTCTCTCTGTCTATGTGTTTTTTATGTAGTTTATATCTTTGTTTAGTAAGTTATTGTCAGAACATATTATTTTTGCCCTACCATATAAACTTTTTACAATACCTAATAGTACGAGAGCTAGCAACGTCGAGAAAACAAGTATTTTAAGACGTCTGGCTCTTTGATATATCTTTTATTATGCTCTCTGGAACAGCATGCGGCCCGTCTGGCTGCCGATACCCGTTGCGTTCACTACTGCGCATCCAAAGAAGATTCTCTATTTTTTACTTAGTGCTTTAAATTCTAGTATTGAATAAAAGTCGAGTAAGTCTCCATTAGCTCGGCGCGTAGAGCTTTCGCCTATGAAGCGAAGGTCAGTGGTTCGATACCGGCTGGGGGTGCAACTTTTTTATGTTTTTTTCGTTTATATTCTGATAGTAAAGTATTAAATATTTGCTTTTTATCACCAGAACGGATGGCGCTTATGGGTTTATGATCCGTAGTGTATATAAGTAGAATTTGATATACTTTCATTTGTTTTGACGGATTATTGTAGTAATTAATTATTAGATAGGTTTAGGATGGTCTGGCTGCCGCGCCGGTAGGTTGCGTTCACTACTGCGCATCACAAGTGTACAGGGTGTCCCATTTTTATGCGTTTTTGGGATTTCTCGTTTATAATTTCATTTTAAAGATTTAAACATAATATATAAAAATTAACATTTTAATGCTTTATGAAGGTAATTTCTGCCTGTCTTTCTTCAAAATATTTTTTTCAGCTGTTTATTATTTTAATAATCATTTTAATAATACTTTTTTTAACAGATTGTTATCTAAAAGCCGCACAAGTTTATTTTCAGTTCAGTTTGTTAAGATAACGATGGAAAACAAAATTATCTGGTTAAATTAAATTAAATAAAATAATAATACTTTTTAAACAAGATCGATTAATGTTAATGTGTAGAAAATGAGCAAATCTAGGGGTAGAATATTTAGTTACATAAAAATACTAGCAAAGTAATGTGAAAAAAAACGCATCATTGTATCTCCACTCATAAACGAGAAATCCCAGATATCCCAAATCCCAAAAAACGCACGAAAATGAGACACCCTGTACCCATGTGATGCACAGTAGTGAACGCAACCTACCGGCGCGGCAGCCAGACCATCCTAAACCTATCTAATAATTAATTCTTACAATAATCCTTCAAAACAAATGAAAGTATCAAATTCTACTTATATACACTACGGATCATAAACCCATACACGCTATCCGTTCTGGTGATAAAAAAGCAAATATTTAATACTTTACTATCAGAATATACACAAAAAAAAAAGTTGCACCCCAGCCGGTATCGAACCACTGACCTTCGCTTCATAGGCGAAAGCTTTACGCGCTGAGCTAATGGAGACTTACTCGACTTTTATTCTATACTAGAATTTAAAACACTAAGTAAAAAATAGAGAATCTTCTTTGGATGCGCAGTAGTGAACGCAACGTGTATCGGCAGCCAGACGGCCTGCACGCTGTTCCAGAGAGCATAATAAAAGATATATCAAAGAGCCAGACGTCTTAAAATACTTTCTCGAAAACGTTGCTAGCTCTTAAACTATAACATTAACAAAAAAATCAACATTTACATTTTCGTCGTTGAAATAGTCGATTCATAATTTAGAATAGCATTGCGACAATAAAATAGTACAGCAATTCACCGACCTAGATACGAATCTATTCAAAGCCAAAATGCATTGTAATCGTACGATTTCCGAACGACACTTTTGCAAAATTTATTATGCATTTGCACGTACCATCCCATTTCGTTTAATCCTTCTGATCGAAAGAAGACTAGAGAACAGGTTTAGATCAGATCGGGATTTATGGCCAGGAATTTATAGTTTTCTTGCAAAATTAATTTCCTGTGCTCTATCAGGCCGACCGCTTTTACGACCAATTTGCCTTTTCTCTACAAAATTTGATTCCGAACTATGGGTTAATTCAAAATAAAACACTGCGGGCATGAATTAAGTTATACATTTTTAATCAAATTTTTGTCTTCTTGCTTTAATTTAAAACTATGAGTAAAATAAGTTTATATTTTTATTATCTACATGGTGTTTCAAAAAACATGTGCCATCTGTCTTGGGAAGATTTCTGGCGTAAAAATTAGATTTATTTTTCATATCAACGTAGATTCGATGCTGCTTTGTTTAGTAGCTACAGAGTGTCAAAGGCTTAATATTTTTTCGATTTATTATAATTTTTTTCGAAGTACTTTTAGCGTTTCGAATGAAATTTTGAGGGTAAAAGTTACTATAAATGCTTAAAATATGTCGATATATTCACCAGGGACGTGCATATCGGTTATCACTAATATTTTTCTCAAAACAGCATGTACGCCAGTGCCTTTTTAGCCGACCATACCAATAGGTAAGGTAGGCTATTAGGATCGGCAAAAAAAATTTTTTTTAATTTCACTCAAAATGAGTTATTTGGATCATAAATGACCTAAATACAAAATATTTTCTTGGTTTTCAAATTAACGCGGTTTTCAAATTAAGATTAGGAATAATATTTGCAACAAAATTTGTAATAACATCAAAATCAATCAAAGTCGCAGTTTTCGAGATATTAACATATTTTAGTATTGGCGGCTATACGTGCCTCCCGGCGCCATTTTTTTTTCTCTTGTTAGCGAAATTATATAAGCAATTTAATGCCGATTAAAAATTGCTTCTTGAGACAAAATTGTTCATTTCGGCCTCCTGAGTGAGATAACCTTTAAAAAATTTTAATATCATTAACTTGCGAAAGTTTTAAATAAGTAAGAACAGACCATCTAATGTAAATACCTAATGTAGTTTTGATTTCAGAAAAGTTCTTGTATTTTTAATAATTGTTTTAAGAAGGTCTGAAAAATATATATTTTTGATTTATTTTTTAATATCTCTGAAACTATTGAAATATATTTATTCATATCGTAGGGTTATGTAAAGTGATCTGAAAGGAAGCCAAAAATGCAATAATATACAGGGTGTTCCATTTAAAAAAAATCATCCAGGTCCACTCACACTTTTTTGAGCCACCCTATAGAAGTTAAAATATTCTCCTGAAATACATCCTGGTACATACTTTAGGTTTGCACTTAAACAAAATTCTCAAGTTTTTTATTCTAGGAGCTACAGATGCCCGACGCACTATTGCCGGACCCTGTATAATGTATTTTATTGTTATTTTAATTTTACTAATTGTGATTAATAAAGTTACGTTTATGACATCAAGGAGGCCGAATTCGACAAAATTTTAAGAGATAACTTTTAATTGGCATTAAACGGCCTACTCAATTTTGATATCAAAAGAAAAAAAAATCAGTGGCGCACGTTTTTTTTTTGAAAAATATTCCAGTGATAGCCTATATGCACGTCCCTGATAAATTTATCGACACTTTTTTAGCATTAAAATACGTAGCACTTATAGTAACTTTTACCCTTAAAATTTCATTCGAATCACTAAAAGTACTTGGAAGAAAATTATAACAAATCAAAACATTATTAAAACTATAACACCCTGTAGCTACAAAACAAAGCAGAATCAGGTCTATGTTGATATGAAAAATAAATCTTATTTTTATGTGAGGAATCTCTCCACGAGAGATGGCACATGTTTTTTGAAACACCCTGTATATTATATTAATATTAATTTGTACTTAAAACAATTTCATAAACTGCATTATCATGTAGAACAATTACTCGGATTGTCTTTACATGGGGAAAAACTTTTTTATTGACAATTTTTTAAAAATGTATTCTTCATAAAAATGTTAAATTGTTCTAAAACGGCAAACGCCTTTTGATATTTAGGATTTAAATTAATTCAACCATATTTTCGTGTTTTTTTTATTTTCTCCAAAACTGTATGGAAGTTTGGAAAAGCATAAACGGGATTAACCTTATTGGTAATATAACTTTTTATTCTTTGATAAATGGTTATTATTAATTTTGATTAACATCATTTTTTGGTGTTGTTGAAGTATCACATTTTCCGAATACTATTATTCCCTTTCCGTAGCATTGCAAAAAAAACAAATTTTGTGCTTCTTTAACCGTAAAAAATATTACGTTAATCAAAATTCTATTCCTAACAATCTTTTAAATCAAAATTATAAACGCGTTTCGATTTTTATGAAAATTCAACTATATTTTCATATTTTTAATTACATATCTCTAAAACGGTGTGGAAATTTGAAAACGGATAAACGGGATTAACCATTTTAGAACAAGCAGAAATTTTTCTCAAAATGGAATACCACTCTCCCTATTGCACACATTTTTCGTTCAATTTAATGTACTATAGCTCTTTTAACAGATCTTCTTATACGTCCGCATGCATTTTGTACACTTTGTTGTAAATGTTGAAATGTATTGATTTCACTTTCACAAATGACGTCAAGTCATTACTTGACGTGCCCCCCCGTTCCTTGGCGACAGGCCCAGGAACCTCGCTGGCCACCATTTACAATTCATCTTCCGGGAAAATAATTTGGTTGTTTATATTATATTATATTTATATTATTTATTTCATATTAGTTTTTAAAACTTTCGGCAAGATCGGCAAAAAAAGTTTTTTTAATTTCACTCAAAATGAGTTACAAAATACTACTAAATACAAAATATTTCCATGGTGTCTGTCCGTCTGTAACACGATAACTCAAAAACCGCTAAACCGATTTTAACCAAATTTGGCACAAAAATACTGTGGCACCCGAGAATCTGGCCATTAGTTTTTGATGGGGGTGGGGGGTTGGTAAGGGGGTATGGGAGGGGGTTAACAATTTTAAAAAATCGTAACTCCAAAATTACAGTAGCTAGCGAAACGCGGTTTTCAATTTAAGATTAGGAATAATATTTGCAACAAAATCTGTAATAACATCAAAATCAGTCAAAGTCGCAGTTTTTGAGATAAAAAAATTGGCGCCGGGAGGCACGTATAGCCGCCCATACTAAAATATGTTAATATCTCGAAAACTGCGACTTTGACTGATTTTGATGTTATTACAAATTTTGTTGCAAATATTATTCCTAATCTTAATTTGAAAACCGCGTTTCGCTAGCTACTGTAATTTTGGAGTTACGATTTTTTAAAATTTTTAACCCCCTTCCATACCCCCTTACCAACCTCCCATCCCCACCAAAAACTATTGGCCAGATTCTCGGGTGCCACAGTATTTTTGTGCCAAATTTGGTTAAAATCAGTTCAGCGGTTTTTGGGTTATCGTGTTACAGACGGCAGACGGACAGACAGACATACAGACAGACAGACACCATGAAAATATTTTGTATTTAGGTCATTTATGACTCAAATAACTCATTTTGAGTGAAATTAAAAAAACTTTTTTTTGCCGATCCTAATAGCCTACCATACCTATTGGTATGGTCGGCTAAAAAATATCAAGTATGGGCGGCTATACGTGACTTCCGGCGCCAATTTTTGTATTTGATTTCAAATTTCCTATTCATTGTTTTACACATACTACAAGCTCATCAATATTATAGCGATTAATAGATTAAATATTTAAAAAAACAGAGTCGGACTTGAAATTAGTATAATTAAATTGTGTATAAATGCCCAAAACAAAAAAAATAAAGCGTGGCATATACGTATACACCAGTGTACACAGGAGACCGAATTCATTCAAAACATGAAATAAAAAATGCAGGTCCATATTTAAAAAAAATAAGTTGGTCTATGTATCTTATAGATTATATTAGCTAGTTTGAAATTCAAAAAATACTAAAAGGTAGCTGTAATAAAGTGACTATGAAAATGTGCAATTAGATTTTGGATTTTCTAAAAAGTAACGACAGGAAAAAATAAAATTTATTTACAAAAAAATCCGTTTTTTCCGAATAAATCAGCAATCTTGAAATTTTTAAAACTTTTTTGATGTCATATTGGTTAACATCCCAAGGCGCAACTTTGCCCCAATTTAACTATGGTCGTATCTATTACGGTTACCGAAATACTTTTCCTTTCAAAAATATATCGATCTCTTATCCAAAAATATCTAGTGAAAATCTAACAAAATACACTTAAAATCTTAGGTCGTTTCTTTTTTCGTAGGCAAATGTGGGTACAAGGAAAGAGATATTAAATTTAGATTCCATTTGTTTTTGGATCAAAATGATAAAGGCTTGAAGCTGATTAATGAACTCTTAATTCAATCCACTGCATTAGTCCATTGTATTGAATTAGTTCATTGTTCGGAATCGAAGTTCCAAAGATAAAGCCAATAGGTCGTAAAAGCGGTCGGCCCGATAAAGAAAAGGAAATTAATTTCGTAAGAAAACGATAAATTCTTTACCATAATGGCCGCTCTCATTTGAATCGCTTCTAGTTTTCGTTCAATCAAGAGACTAAAAGGAAAATGGATTGTACGTGGAAATGCATGCTAAATTCTTCAATAGAATCTTGAAAAGGAGTTTGGAAAATGTACGATTAGAATGCATTTTTTCTGAATAAATTGTATCTACGGGGTTTTAGGGGTATTTTCTGCGATACCTGCAGGCTATTGGAGGCAGTAAAAATCTTTAAATGTATAAGTTGTAAAGTTAAAAAATAAAACAAGACGATGAGAAATCTTTTTGTTCTAAAAAGCTTAATTAAAGTTGGAAGTTTTGGTGTTACAATAGCCAAATGTTAGTAGCTTACCAAAACACTTTATTTTGAACTCTCTACTGAAGGAGCAATCATCCTGTCAAATTATTCACAAATCTAAACACACAGATAGTTACACTATAAAGTGTTAAATTTATTGTGTTGATTAGTGTTATTATTGAGTCATAATTTTCACAATAAAAATACCTTCTTATATTTTAGATTTGATTTCAATGGCGAAACACTGTTATTTTTAAAGAAATGAACCCGCCAAGGTGTAGATACTATTAGTCTCTGAATTTAATTAGTAATACAATCTAAAAAATAAATTGTACTGAAGCTGTGGTTGGTTCCTTGTGAAACATCGTTGAAATATTAATATTTTAATAAAGCACGCTTTTAGATGTTTCAAAAAACTTTTAATAAGAGTAACTTTAACTCAACATATATTTAAGAAGTTCTTAAAAAACTCTTGAAAAAGGCCTAACAAGCCGAAACATATATGTTGAGTTAAAGTTACTCTTATTAAAAGTTTTTTGAAACATCTAAAAGCGTGCTTTATTAAAATACTAATAAAAAATAAATATCATCCAAATATTCCGAATATCGGAATAGTACGAATATCAACGTCATGATATGCCCATTAGGTCATTTTTTAACATAGCGAACTTGCGCATCTCAATATTATACCTTTTTCATTTTATATTCATTTAAAAATTTGCTCCATCTCAAATGCTAGAACCCTTCGTTATGACGAAGAGACGTATGTTGAGATAGGGCTCTTTGTTATATCAATTGAAGAGTGGAAATACCAAAGGGGGTAAGTGCCAAATTTTTCAATATTACGTTATTGCATTAGAAGCGTAATAAATTACTACCATGCTGCATGTCATAACAAAAGTTACAAGTACCAAGCGAAAGCGTCTATTTTTGGTGTATTTTATATGTAGTTTAAAAGTCATTTTAAAAATGTATTATTTTCAGTTCTACTGTGTTTTTCTTATTTATCTGGAAAAATAATTTTGGCACGTACCTCCTTTCGTATTTCCAATTGTTGTACTAATTTTTATACTACAAGAAATATGGAATTTAAGATAGGTCCTATAGGTCCATTATTTTAAGTTATGAAAATGCGTGCGTGAGAAAATGACACATTCTGTCTAGTATTTTGTGATGGTTGCTTGGAACAAAATAAAAGTAGGTAATTTAGCAGCTCTCTTTTCTAAAGGCTAATTCAACACACTTGAAAGAAATAAGTCTCTGTTTTTTTGCCATAAACTATGGTCAGAATCAGGTAGACTTTGAACATAGCTGTATTGCGTATCCTGAAAATTGTCCGACAACAAATGACCGAAGGAAAATTGACCGAAAGCAAATCACCGAAACGAAGACTGCTCTAATGGAAAATTGCCAGAAATCATAGTTTGCCTAAAACATTTTAGCGAACCAGAAAGTTTTCTGAAAAACACAATAATTGGCAGCTCATTATCTTAGATCTTATAAATTTCGCTCATTATTATTGTCAGGCCATTGTCATTGTCATCCCTGCCAATTTCTGGAAAAATATTTTTATTGGGCCTGTCATCATCCGGCATAAACATGTAGAATGGAAGTCGAATTTCTGATCAGTGAACAGGGAAAACACAAACTCCACAGTTATTTGTATGAAAAAGGCACGGATGAAGAAACGTGTGTTGTTTTTGTTTAGATTGGTTTTTATTAAATGGACCTTGTGCTTAAATGCCCTGTATTAGAACACTCTTTCACCGAAAATGGACATTTTGGTAAATTTTTATTTCTGTCAATTGAAATTCGATGATTTTTCTTTTCGGGCCACTATTTTTTTGGTTAATTCTTTTTTCAATCAATTGTTCGACAACAAGGTTTGGTTAGGTTAGGCAACAAGGTTGTCGCCTGTCGGGTGCTTTGCGCCTTCACGCCTTAGATTGAGACGCAATTGTATTTTTAATCGAACATCTCTTAATTATTCCAATGTTTTAAATAAAAATATCAGGCGGCTTAACCGCCCCACAAGAGTTCTCTCTTTTTTGTGGTTAACTGGTCAGCGATGCTTCACGGTGGAGTTTTCAATACAAGCCAATTTCTAATGTAGTTTTTTATGAAGGTCTCTTGTACCACGTTAATGTCCTGAGGAAGGAATGAATAAATTCCGAAAGCTTGACAATTAACAAAGTGTATTAATTCTTTGTCAAACCCTTCCGACTGCAACCCCACTAGTTCTTAGATTTTCTTTCTCACTAGTCAGTCGAGACTACTTTCTGCTATATTTAAAAAGATATATTTTTGTGAAAATTTAATCAATTATTATTGAATATTCTTCTAAACTGTAATACATAAATTTATAAGATGGAAAAAAAATAGTAGGTACTGTTTTACAATATTGTCTAAGTATAAGTATATTAAAAGATGTTCTAGTAAAAAAAAACAAAATGTATACCATAACCTGCACGATTATGCTACTTTTTCAATCTATTTCGCCCATATATTTTTCGTTCTCCTTTCAAATTTGACGGGGCGCACATAAAAGTGGCAATTTCGCACTGGAAAATGCAAAATTTATTGCCGCTACAGGTAAGTGGCACTACGAGGCAGCGGCACTGAATAACCGAGTGGACGGCCGGGCCGGCAGAGGCGACTGGAACTGCACATGCATAACAATGGGGCAATCACGCCATGAAAAATATTTCCGATTTGTCAATGTATTCGAGCCGATTTCGACGTTACTCCAAATTTACTGCTCCGTAACGTGTTATTTCGCCCGGTTCAGTTAAATTCGACATTCTTCAACCGTTCCGCTTAAATTGAAAATGCAAAAATGTACTTATGTCATCCTCTCTGACAGATAGAATGCACTATGTAACCGTTTTAAAATTCATTGCTTTTTTTCAATATAATCTAACCTTGGTCTTCCAACCTTGGTTTGGTTTTGAAATTCCTTTAGTTGGCAACACTGATATCGTTATAATCTTTCAACAAAAAGATTAAGTAAGGAACATATCAAATATCTTAGATCGACCGCGACGGGGTCCTAAAATGGTCTTTATTCCGGTTTATCAGTGCTGTTCTAATTTTATTCAAAACATGTAAAATAATAATGTATAATATGATGTAGGGTAGACATGGGGTAGACTCAATAATATGTTGTTTTATTTTACATTGTCAATAAATGTTGGTAGTTATTAAAATTGTTATAAAAATATACAGTTCTAATAAAAATATATGAGTTATAATAATTATTTATTAACACAAACATCCGAGACGCTACTGAAGCAGGTAATTTAAATTGACGTATCTAAATTCTTTGACATCTAATCTTTGACAAGCAGTAAATAAAAGCAAAAATTCAAGAAAAATTTCATCAAAATTTTTATTCAAAGGTTATAATCAACGCTGACGTTGTTATAACATGTGGTAGCCATTGCCAAGAAACTTATCTGGACCATAATATGCACAATAAACATAAACTCCATGATAAAAAATTACTAAGTCTATACAAAACACAAATCCTCCATTTTTACAAAACATTGTCTAAAACAGAATACTGCCAAACATTCTGAAGTTAGGAATTTAATTGTAGAATAATTCGAAAAATCAAAACGAAATGAAGCCGTAAAATCACAACAAAAGCATCTTATTGTGTCAGTTAAAAACCAAATTTGTGACAGATATTGACATTTTCATTGTTGATATTGCAGTTTGGAATTTTCGGCATTCTGGTGGTTGGAGGAAAACATTTCTTAATGAACTGTCGTTTCCATTTAAGTTTCCCAGCCATGGGTAGGAAAAAGAATTTTTGAGGGTGCTAGTTTATTTGGTTGCCTATAAAATACATATAATGTCTTTCAAATGTATTTGACATAATTGTCAACTTATCAATGACAAATAGTAAAAAAATAGTTCTATTAAATTTGAACCTGCGCCGGCGGCTGGATTGTTTTTGAATTGAAAACAGAATTCACTTCTATGGATATACAAACGACTTCAACATCAAAAGGTAAAGTTTTTAAATTGTTTTATTACACTCTCGTGAATATTTTTCATATAGGCTTGTTGCATTCTCCGCCGGTGCTGCCACCACCGGAGAAATATCGTAAACAACTAGTATATAAAAATACATGGGTTTAAATAGCGAGTATACGAAAAATTTATTATATGTATAATTATTCTAAAAAATTATTCTAAAAAAAGGGTTATGAAGTCTAATTTGTGAATATTCTAAAAATAAAAACATTTTGATATCTTCAGAAGGTCTAACTTGTATTATAATTTACGATGTACTTAAACAGCCGTTAAAGGGTAGCCTACTAAAATGCCGTTAATAGATATTGTGACGTCGTTCATGTCGGCGGAAAGTAATGCCTAGCCTTAAGCATTCTGCAAGAGCACCTGTGGGTCAGTGGCTGAGGCTATCGCTTAGTAAGCGAATGGTCCGTGGTTCAAATCTCACGCCGACCAAGACTTTTTTGTATTTTTTTTGCTTATAGCGTGATCTTATTGCATTGGTTTGACTCTTTTTAGTTGGATTGGTTTAGTTATTTGGCGGCTTGGTTAGCGTGGTTATTTGGAGGGTGTTAATTCATTGGTTAGTTGGTTATTTGGTGGGGTTGGTTGATTTTTACTAGTTTATATTTGTTTTTTATATTTTTTATCAGTGTCGCGGTTAGTTGCGTTGGGTATGTTGGTTATTTGGTGGGGTGGATAGCGTTGGTTAGTCCTTATAAAATTTCTATATTTCATAAAGCCGTCAAGTGCGTCACATCAACGACGTCATACCTATTAACGGCATTTTAGTAAGCTACCGTTTAACGGCAGTTTAAGTACAGCCTATAATTTATTATTCCAGCTAAAACACTTTTTAGATAAGCTCAACTCCGGTAGCGAGCATAGTTTTAATCACCGGTTTTGCTAGTGGGGTCATAATTGGGGCTATTTCGGCTATACCAAAATTCATTCAAAATTTTTTAAAGGTTGCAGCAACATAATTATAATTTTAGATGTTTATAAAACATTTAATCACTAGTCGATTAAAAAAAGTATGCCGTTAATATTGCAAATTATATTTTATCCTCTCATAGTATATGTCTATTTATTTTTTGATTTTGTAACGAGCACTTTGTTTACTCACTTCTTGGTCGAACTGCTAGAATCCATTTTTGCTTCTGATCAAATCGGTGTGAGAAACTATGAAGCTATAAAATGTTGTTTCAGGAGAGTTTAATATCGGGGAAAGTTGAGTTATTGAATGTTATTGTACCCAAAAACGCTCTAATTACGCTCTCCTTTACGCGTTAACATTTTTTTGGCAATTTTATTAACATTTGAAATTGCCACAACACAAAACTTTTTTTTCACTTATTTTTTACTACCCGAAACAGCGTTACATCACACAAACCTCGTTCCTGAGTGTTTTATAGTATCAATAACTGCACTAATAAAAAACTAAAATACTTAAATATAATGGCAAAGTCACGATTTCAATATTATTTTAATGCGATCAACATACGGCGGCGTGAAATACATACTCATAATTTCTGATTTCTGTCTTTGAAGCGCTGCCGTCGGAATTTGTTGAAATCAATTAAAATGCACCAAGCCTATTAAAAATGTTTACTCTAACATTATTAGATTTATAAAATAAGTCAATGTAATTTTGTAGTTACTAGTTAAAAAAACAAACCAAAACATTGCACTTATAAAGAAATAAATCGTTCCAAATGGGTGTGGATAGCGAATTGGGCAGATATCAGCTAGTTTTTATATATTTCTGTTAACTAGACTTCAATAAAGTCAATCAAAAAAAGACTCAACAAGTTCAATCAATAAAGTAGAAATATACCAAGTGTTCTATTTAAAAATTGGAGGTTGTAGTAATTTCCGGTGAACCAGGAAGTGGCCACAAATAATTGAATACGTCAATAAATCCTAATTTATGTCATATATCTGAAAAAATAAAAAAGGTATAGGGGTGAGCCACTTTTGAGACGTACCCGCTATAACAAATTGTTGCAATTTTATTGTAAAACGAAATATATAATTCATAAATCAGTTTTATATTTCCATACTTGTAACATAACTCCAACATGGATCATATTTCTGACAGAACAATATAAATATCCTGATGAAGCGAAAGAGAACCAGATGCCAAGAGAACTGATGTAATTTTTCGCAGGTGGCGTGCGAACGTAAGCTTTGCAGAAATACGTTGAGTTATGTCGAAGGTGGTTTCGTGGCGTGAGGTCGAATCTTGGGCGCTGTGCCAGATCTACTTAGAAAACATATTTTTCATTCCAGAAGGTAGTGCTCGAAAAATAATAGAGTATATAACATGGAAACGTTCTACCGGATTAAATAGCATGATAGGAAGTGAAAAATAAAATCAATAAATAATTATGTCTATGCAAAATTGGAATACCGTGCTGGCAACTGTCACTTTTGGGTCGGCATTCATGTGTGGAAGTAAATCGCATAGGGATCTTATTACGTCGCGCGTCGGAGTGAGAAAAATGCGACCGACCGACGCGACGCGTGACAGTGTGCTGTTGCGGCGTTGCCGATACGCCTTTCCCTATCAAGTAAAGTAAAATCACGATCGCAAACCGCTTATTTTTAAAATACTTTTTTTTCAAGAGATAACTGGATAAAATCATTAGACATGTTTCTGAGCATCTGAAATCGAATTATAAGGAATTATAGGATCGTTAGAGTGCCATTTTTTTTATAACGAGAAAACGTCAGTAATCGCGATAATTTAAAAACTCAACTTCTTAACACATAACAGGCCTACAGGCCATAACTCAAGAACCACTTTAGATATTGAAACTTTTTTTTATTTTCAAGATCGGATATTTTACAATATGTTTACATAAGAAAAATTCGATAAGGTTGTTTTTTCCATTCAAAAATTGTCAACAATCCATCCATTTACTTTTAGAGCATAGCAATTTTCAGCAATCGTGTAATTTTTTTATTGATAAAGATTTTCACATACTGTCTACAAAGAAAATACAGCAGAAATATTAACAAAGTTCTAAAAAATCTACAATCTATTATTTCTAATAGATTTCGAGATATCCATTTTTGAATTCAGAGTTCTAATAGCGCGTCCACTATCGAACACCCACTCAATTCCACTTATTTTTACCAAAAATGCAAGTGTTTCTAGAAACTATAGCTTAATTTTTTTTTTTAAAAATCAAGCTATAGGGAAAATTACAACGACTCGTTAATAAATAAACAAATTAAGTATCACGAGACGTAATTAAATCGTGAAGCTGAACGCATGACGTACACCTCTCCCTAGAATTTTAAGTGCTGACAGAGGTATTGATTGGGTCGACCGGTCAACTACGACAAATCTGCTATATCCCTTTCCACGTCTCTTAGCGATGTACACAGTTTCTCGATTTATTTCATACGTTTGGTAACGTGTTTAGTGTCCTCTCTTTGTTCAGTACATTATAAACGCATTGTACTCTTCTTACATACGGAAATCTCGACCCAAGACTAAGCTTTGCCAGCCCTTAGTATAACTTAAGGTTTTGAACAATACTATGGACAAATGGTCCAAGGCCATGAGAAGAGATGAAAAGAAAAACGTTAAATTATCCTCTTTTTTTACGATTTATTGTTGTGAAGATCATTTTGATGTAAGTTCATATATTTATGTACATTGTCTTACATAGGTATATGAAATTTGAATGTGTACAGGGTTATTCATTATATTTTGACACCCACATACAGCCTTAACTGCAAGTTTTAGAAGAAAACATTAAATAAAAAAGTTGCATGGTTTTTCATATACTCTCTTTTAAAATTAATTCTAGTTATACAGGGTGTCTCAAAAAAGGTGGTGCAGAAAATTGTAGGTATTTTTCGCTTTTCAACTGTCAATATTTCGTAAACATTTGAAGATAGGTATAGGGTATTATACATGAAATATATCTAGAATATCTAGAAATTTCCGAAGAATCCAAAAATATATAGGGTGTTTCGCTTAAAAAAGTAACTTAATTTTGGCGTTTGTTTATGGGACACCTTGTATAATATTTTCATTACCGATAAACAATTTTTTTCTTATAACTTCGTAAAAAAACAATCTTTAAAAATAACAAGGGTAAGGGGGTGTCAATATATAAAAAAAACTTTCTTTTTCACGCTGTGCTCTGGAGTTATTTTTCCACGTACTAAACAAATATTTTTGTCTCTTTTCACTTCTATATAACCTACAGCATTATCTCCATACGTCTCCCTACCTGATCTGAAAAAATAACTTTATAACATTAATTTATAACTAAGTATATAAAAGTTTGTAACAGTAGGTACCTACTTATACTTAAATATGCCTCAGTACTACAAAGAATAAATGTTACATACCTCTCTGTTTTTTCCTCGTAATTCAGCACCAATAAATTGGGAATTTGTATTTATAAAAGCAGCCAACATAAAAGCATCAGCTTTTGGCAAGTTATCTGATTGTGCTTTTACAAACCCGGAATCTGCCATTACTTAAAAAATTCTCAGAACACACAACACATACAAATAATAACTGCACAAAAAAGCATAAAAAGCTCCTTCAATCAACGCTAAAAGCAACAAAAATGTCTTAGTACGCCATCTAAATACGTACATAAACGGAACACGTCTGGCTGCTGCTGGCCATCGCGCGTCGACGAGAACGGCGGGTGACGTCAGACCAATAGAATATCGTTTCAATTCGCGAGGCGTCGTTTGCGTTATCCATAGTATTTTAATGGCCCGTTTTATAAAATTGTGATACTGCTTTCAAGAAAAAAGTTTCTTTTTGCATTTACACATATTTATTCTAATAAATTGAACAGTTTCTGGCGAAAAATTAAATATATGCATCTTCCTCATTAATAATTATTTAAATAATGCTTTAAAAAAACTTGAGGGATACATCATTTTGTCAACTAGAACAGAACTAGACCATAGACGGTAGTCAACACGCGCCGGCGCCGTCTCGACAGAAAACATGAAGTAAATGGGAAAAGGACGTTGCCATGACGCGACGGCGACGTTAGAAGTAGTGTGAATATGTTCATTGTTAGCCATTTAAGAATATTTACCATGGTAGCCGCGGAATGCCGGCGCGGCGCGGCGGCTCGACGCGACTGTACGTTATAGTGAGAATCGCGCCTAACATGTATTCCGATTAAATAGGTTGCACTGTATTGACATAATGTTCTATTGACTTAAGTATTAAAATTTGCTATTGAACGTTACTTCTAATAATATTAAGTTTAATGAGATAAAATTAAGTTTAGAAAATGTCAGATATTAACCATCTGCCGAAACTAGATACGTTATCTCATCACGACAAATCCTTTTACCAGAAGTCTGTCCCCATTTTACTGCTGTGTCTTTACGTCTCCATCATTTCGATGCAACAATATCGCCACCCTCATTCGCATTCTGGCATCGCCTTGTCTACACGACTGCACTCCCCGATCGATGCTTCGGAAATGCGATTTCGCGTTGCGGCAACCACTAATTTTGGTCTTTGCTTAGTCGCAAGAATAGAGAAAACTATATAGTTCAATACTGTTTCATAATTACATAATGCCGATACAGTGGAAACTTTTATTATCAGACGTTTCATCATGTTTTGAACTAAATAGTCTCCAGTTGAAACCGAAATTTAAAAAATATAATAGTATATTGATTTGTTAGAAGTAAAAATTTTGAATAAAAAGATTAAGGAAGGATTATTTATACTATCTATGCGCGTGTGTGTATTCATATGGAATTTTATACTTTTATAACAATTTTAATAACTACTAACGACTTTATGGACAATGTAAAATAAAACAACAAATTATAGAGTTATACTAAACGTTCTCTAACAGTGTGACTACATATTATCAAAGCAAACCTTTGAAGGAGGGTAAAAGGACAATAACTCACAATCAAGTTAAGTTAAGTTGTTTAATTTAAAAAGTTGTTTAATTTAAAAAATTTTAATGCTTAAAAAAGCAAGGGGGGCGGCATGTTTCGGGAATTTAAAATATTCCCATCTTGAAGCCCAAAGACAAAAGTCACTTAGGAAGTACAACCACTCAGAATCAATAAAACCAATTAGAGCCATCAACATTTAAAAACAACTCATTCATTGCAACTTTAAATTATATAACTCCTCAAAGCATCTCGCTGTAATACCAAACATCTATATCATAATTTCCAAACCATATTATTTCGATTTTTTGTTTTAATATTTAATTTTTGACGAGAATGGACGTTCGTCTTAATACTGTTTCTGTGATAATGTGAATTGGTAATTTTTAATTGTTTTGATAATTTAAAGTTGCTTTGATAATAGTCGATATAGTTCGTTTATTTCATTAAAAAAAATAAAAAAAACTGTTTAAATATTTGTTAAAGAGGACCAATTAATATGATTCCAGTATTCAAACTACATTAATTGACTGTTTGCGTTGATTAATAATAATTGCTCCAGATACTAACAAACTAAATTATGTATGTGTATTAGACAGTGTGGTAAAAAAACTAACACCTTGACAAATGCTTATTTATAACAGAGGCGTTCATTTTCATAACTTATTATTATATTGATTTCTGATTCAAATCCGCATTTATTTAGAATAATTTATTAAAGAACACAATTAAGTATGTAATTAGTTAGTATTTGGGCGGAAATACTGGTGGTATATTTAATTAATGGTATACTCTTTTATAAAGATTTAAATAGTTTTATTTTTGCATACAAATGGGCTAGTAATATTATCGTTCTACTAAAAACGATAATATTACTAGCCTGTGCATTTTGTACATTTGTTGTTTTAAAAACAATCTAATATGTCAATATTCCATAGGTATATTGATAAATAAGGTCTAAATTATAAGAAAATGCATTTTCTTCGAAAACTTGAAGGGATAGGTAAAAAGTGGTATAAAATAATTTGATAGACAATTAAATTGTGCATCTGATTCTCATAAAATATACAGGGTGTTCTATTTAAATTAAACAAGTTATTGCCGTTTAAAGCTAGTAATTATTTAAAATAAATTTTTAGACACTCTGTATAAGGTAGTATAATTTTTATTATTGGCAACACAATAACTGATCACTAAATAAACTTCAGTAAATATTTAGTATTAAAAACTTTGATACCCTCGGAGAAATGCAGCCTTAAAATTTATACTGCAATTTCACATAATTGAAAATATTTCAAAAACAGTAAGGTTTAAGTATAATAAACCTTAATCAAATTTACCTTTATTTTAATCGTAGAAACTAAAAATGCAATAATATATAGGGTGTGCCATTTAAAAAAATACAACTTTGGATTTTTTTATTTATTTGAGACACTCTGTATCTTGTAAAAATATTTTTATATTGTAGCTCTAATAGTCCTTCAACGAACCCAAAACTTACAATTTGTAAAAATCAAATCGTTTAGCTACAATACTCCGTGTCGTATGCGGTGAACAACCCTGTATTTTTACACGCAGATATAAAATTAGAATGGCACTGATAAACTGAAATTTAAGTCGCACTTGATCTACGTTTACTCGCACTTGATCTACGTTTTTGATATGCTTCTTCCTTAATCTTTTTATTCAAAGAGTAAGAATTACATTTTTTTGTGAGGAGCCACAAAAAATACATCTTTACTTCAAATAGAACCTGCTATTTTTTTCGAACGTTACAAATAATTTTTTAAACAATTTTAAACGTCACAAATAATATAAAGAATAGTAATTTCTTATCGAGCAACAATGGGTACATTAGGTACACTCTTTGAATTTGACACTTAATGTCAGTTTAGTAATACCATATGATCGAGAAAAAACGGCTTCAGCGATGGCTATGGAATGAAGATCGCTGTCATTTTATATGTAAATTTATATGGGAAATGTCATCAATGTGCAGGAAAAACGGGTACCATAAAATTTTGATGTAACTTAAAAATCTATATGTACTGTTCTGGTGTACCGAATTTGATGATTTTTTAGGAGTGATTGAAGCTTGGGGATAATACTCGGTATTAGTAATCATTTTCTTTTATATTTTAACTCTGTAACATTTTATTATTAGAATAAAAATTACAAAAAATTGTTAGTGTCTTCTTCTGAAATATAAAGAAAAGAAAACGGACAGAGAAAAAACTATCCAAAATTCTAAATTTTACTGTTTCGAGAACACTTTAATTATTTACCACAGACGTCGATTAAACTTGAGTAATTAAACTGCGAGAACGTCAAAAGTCCAATAAAACGACGCCAGGCTGACTTGGAAATTATATTTAGGGCATTGGATTCAGATATATAAATTTCTATATTATAGCTCTCTTTATTTTCATCTTTAATGTCATTTTTTTTTATTCTATGGTATCATTAATATAATATGCTTACTATGCTTGCTATGACATTTGACTGCTACTACTTTACATTTCACTTTATCTAATGACAATGCACCAAAACATAAACTCTGAGATGTCGATGAAACTGATCTCTTGTAAATTTATTATATGTCACATTAATGATGTAAATACATTTCTAGAGTGGTTAGATAATGTCCATTTTTATTTTATTTTATTACTCAAAATCTCTTATATTTCATGGTTGTTACCTATAAAAGGTAGATAAAATTAAGGGATCTTAATTCCCGTTAATAATAACAACGGAGTATGACTTTATTTATAGTTATCGTAACCATGACGATATAAACTTTATATTAATTCAGTAAGAATGTTTTTTATTACTCATGCGGGGAAAGTAGTATCTTTTCGCTTTCTTTTGGAGTCGAAGACGCTAATTGCCCACTTCACAATTACCACACGAGTTTTGAGCAAATTTAATGTCGATTTGAATGCGACAAGTAAACTTCTCGCACTCAAATTTTCATTGGCAAACCCAAATTGACAAGCAAAAAAGACAGTCTCAGTGTCAATATTAAAGAAGTGAGGTTGGCATTTAAATAAATTATTGAGTAATGATCCCGACTGGATTCCGGAAACTGATGAAAGTGATATTGATGAATCTATATCGCCAGAAATTCTTGAAACGCCAAATGATGGGTGTATACGGCCTGAAATTCTTAAAAGAGCAAATGAGGTGATCAATAATCTGACTCCTGCAATATCACGGATTAAATAGGAATCAGCATACAAACATTTAATGCACTGGCGAGTAACACAACGAATTACAAGTCTCTCTGAAGAGGTGTTAAAAATAATTTTATTTAATATCTTTTAACTTTTTCGTTATTTTTTTTGACTAAAATTACTACTCTAATTCTCCCCGCATACGTAACAGTAGTATGTGCAAGTCGTGCGAAGTTGTCAATTGCCCATCGATTATTATAAAACCAAATCAAACTTTTTGCACTAGTTGGACAATATACTATTTTTTCTAATGAGGTAAAATCAAAAAGCTTAAATTTTCTGTATGACATTTTTCTTTTTTAATTTTGACTTAGATTTATGTTATGGTGGTGTTCTAGAAAGAAAAATAAATAAAAACACTCAAAGAAGCAATTTTGTTTGACTATTTTACGATATTTTGTTATTTTTTTTTTAGTTTTTCTTTTAACAAACTCCGAGTAATTAAGAGACTTTCAAAATATTCGCAAAGTGCTATAGCATCGGAGTCGTCTGTACTAACAAAAATTCCTTTATCACACTACTGTGCGCATTTTATGATTGTATTTCTACGTCTCCATCGTTTCGTAGCCACAATACTGCTGTTCTCATTCGCATTCCGGCTCCAACCCGGCTCCACGACCGCGCTGTCTGATCGATGTTTCAAGAAATGCGATTTTGCGGTGCGACAATTTCTTACTTTATTTTTGGTCTAGTAACAGAGGACAGAGGACGCAAAAGTTTATTTTGTGATGTCTTATAATTAAATAATGTTGCATAATGAATAATAATATAAACTACTATTGAACTTATGTTGCAAAAATATTACATTAAATTATCATTTATGAATTTTAATTTGCTAACATACTCTTATAATGATAACATAACACTAACTCAAATTGTTGTTTATAACAAAATAAATATTTGAAGTAGTTGCATTTTATTGTAAGCAAAAAAACTACAAGCACATGTTTAATTTAATTGTATTTATATGATATATAAACATTTTATATGAAAACGACTATCGATAGATAACAAATAGCACGTAACTCTCTGATAGATGTACCGGGTGTTTCTTAAAAAGCGGCTCACCCTTATAACTTTTTGTTTTTTAAATAAAAAAAAAAGAAATTTGATATTTTAGTATATGACAAATATGGATTGACTACAACCTTTGATTTCTAAATAGTTTCATCTGTATTTTTTTCTTATATAGAAAATATCATTCTGACTAGAATGACTTATTCTGAATAGAATGACTCGTCCAATGGTTTTTGTGTCTCTTCCTGGTCGGATAAAAGATGCCTAAAAGGTATTTTTAATCATATCTCAACTTTTTCAAATGTAACAAGTTTGACTCATTAACATATTTAGAAAAAGTCAAATGGCATATTATATGCCATTCTATTCAGAATGTCATTTTCTATAAAATAAATTAAAGAATACCGATGTAACATTTAAAAATCAAAAGTTGTAGTCATCTCCAGTGAAACAGGAAGTGAACGAAACTAACTGAATACAGTCAATAATGAATTCGTACATAGACTAACAAAGTAAATTCGTTTTTTTTTCTAAAAGAATAAAAAAGTTATAGAATTGAGCCACTTTTGAAAAACACGTGGTATAGACCTAATATTTTTGCACTTTATTAAGTTTGTTAATCTAAAGGTTTCTTTTTTTAAGACTTTTTAATTTTTCTTAGTTTGTTTTCACAAAAAATGTAACCAATTAAATAACGAAAATGTGTGATTTGCATTTTATCATAATTTGTTTGTATGTGATAAACATTTACTTCGTAATTCATTTGTATATGATTGTCATTTTCTCACAAACATTATATTAGGCGCAATTCTGACTATAACGTACCATCACCGTCACGTCGAGCCATCGTCTCGACAGAAAGCATGAAGTAAATGAGAGGTGGATTTTACCACCAAAAGACGACGTGACGGTGATATTATGGGTAGTGTGAATATGTTCATTGTTGGCAATTAAGAATATTTGCCGTGGTGGCCGGTGGCAAGATGACGCGCCGGTCGGCTCGACGTGACGATAGCTGGCCGTTATAGTGAGAATTGTGCCGTAGATGATAATTCTACATCCACATGTTCTGAAAGGTACATTTTTTTATTTCAGAGATTAAATATTTATTCTGAACCACTATTTCAGTATGGAAAACTGTAGGAAAATACATTTGGAAACGCCAGTGTACCAAACTTTTTCATTAAACCACTGTCTATCTTTTAGTTCTAAAAATAAGACCATTCTCATTGACATACTGACGCCGGCGCCGTTTGGTCTGCACAACTACGCGTCTCTATAATATGTCTCACGGAATACGATTTATCGGTACAAGAATGCCTAATTTTAGCCCTCATCTCTCTTAAAAGAAGCAAAAAGTCATGATATAATTCTATATAATTTAAAATGAAATAATGTAGTCAGTAAGTCACTTTTAAACTACTTCTGAATAAAAATGAACTGCCGTAGAAAGCAAAAAATGTATATAATTATTTACCTAACTATAGTTGTTCTAAAGAAGTTATTACAAAAATATATTATTGCGAACACGTAGTGCTTATTCTAGATATCAAGTCTAATAGTTTTAAAGTTATCTCTAAAGAATATTAATTTTATAATCTTAATGTAAAACCTCTGACGAGGGGTAGGGGACTCAAAAAACTCGCAATCTTTTATGATGTTTATTTCAAAATTTAATTTGATTTAAAATTTTAGTTTCAAATGTGTCTAATACACGATGTAGATTGTTAGCACAACGTTGCTAATTTTACATTTGTTCTAGTGTTATTTTGATATTTTTTTTGTAGTATTACTTTGTATAGTATTTACTAAGGGTGGGTTCCACATGGAACGTTCCACTGCGACCGTATTACTTTATGTAAAGGGAAATTAAAACAACTTTGGGTGCACGTTATCAATGATACCATGCGTCGTCTTATGGAGTTTGCTGATGGTCGTATTGTGATGTGCAACCAAAGTTGTTTTAATTTCCCATACACCATTAACATTTACATGATTTATGAGTTATGAATATTTTTTAAGTATTATAAGTAATTGTCATATTGTGGAAATTTCCAAGTAGCATATTGGAGAGACAAAACGTCCTCTAAATGTGTGATTTATCGAGCATAAAAGTATTCAAAGAGGTGAAACAATGAAGCTAATATTGAAGAGCATATTGTCCCGACATAATGTCGTCGGAAGTCCGGGTTGTTCATAAGGAATGTCATTGGAAAAAAACATAAATTTAAAGAAACATTTTTTATATCAAATATTAATAACTACCCAAGCGGAGAATTTTCACTGTATGGCAACTACTTATAAAATGTAGCAGTGATGACGTTATAAATGACCTCGCGCTTGACTACGCTCAGTTCCTGCATGCTTTGCTCTAGTATAAAATATAAAATAAGAAGAATTTGGTTGATTTATGAAAAATGGTTGATTTATTAAATATATTTTAATGTCGTTTATAATTTTTAACACCATTTATTTTGTTTTCAGAGTTATGGAACTATTTAGCTGGCTTTTGGAAGTTGCTGATGACGCAACCGATACTTACGAAGGTGCTCGAATAGTGTGGACTGCTCGATTTGAGCCCCACCAAGAAGATACCGATATTGAAATCCACAGAGGTGCAGAAGGAAGAAAATCAACTGTCAGATTTGAAATTCATAAAGATGATATTCAAGCAGTTGTTCCCATAAGTAAGGTAAGTACATACAAAACGATGTAATATATCAATAAATTATTTACTGTGTTTCTCGGGATCCCTTCATCAATAGTGGTTATAATAAATATTAGTTTGTTTACAGCGCCTTAATTTGTTGGTGAGTGGCTACATCTCTTCCATGATTGATTTATACATTTTAGATAAGTTATTCGTTCTCGTCCCACAATTTTAAAAATTGTTTGATTCCACGACAGCTACGGCCAATATTATTATTTGATATTCGAACAATATAATTGTTGAAATACTAGATATCCACGTGTCTTCTCTTTATGCCGCAGTGACTGTGGTAGTCATTAAATTTGATGTTTAGACTATATCATTTTTTTTGACAGACAATTTTTTCCTTCAAACTTTTTTTTTCTCAAAAACGGTTAATGTTAGATATACAGGGTGGTTCGAACTGTATTCCGGAAACTTCGGCATCATATTCTGCAAATAAAAAATAATTAAAAAAGTTTGTATAAATATATGTCCTAAAATGCTTAGTTTCTGAGATACAGGGTGTAGAAATATCATTTTTATTTCGATTTTTTCGAAATAATATCTGAAGTAACGTCAATATTTGGATGAAAATTGGTGTCTGGAAGTTTTTTGACATGAGAAATTTGATTTTGATGTTGACTCCTACTTGTAGAGGGTGTCACCTACATATTTTTTAACTGATTAGAAGAGTACCTAATAACTTTTCGTCCGTACCTGTATAAAACTACTGAGTATAAAAGGTCTCTTGGTAAAAATCGCTACGAGTAATTGTTCTCGAGATGTTTTGAATCGAAATTATCAATACCTGTCATCACTGACATGAATTAAACATGTTGACTAAATAGTTATTAGACTGAAATCATAAATTTGAAATATTTTTGCACCAAAAACAATAGAAACTGTTTTATCATCATTTTTTCGAAGAAAATTTTTGATTAACTTAAAAAGATAAAAAGTTTTCAAATTTATTATTTTAGTCAAATAACTATCTACTCAACTTGTATATTTTTTGTCAATAACGATATGTATTGACTATTTCCATCCTAAATATCTTGAGAACGGTTGCTTGCAGCGATTTTTACCGACACATTTTTTACGTATAAATTCACGGAAATGCATATTTTGTCACTCGGTAGTTTTATACTGGTACCGGCGGAAAGTTATTACTCTTCAAAATAGTTAAAACACATGTAGGTGGCGCCCCCTACAAATAGAAATCATATTGACATCGAAATCAAATTTCTCATGTTAAAAAACTTCCAGACACTAATTTTCATACAAATATTGACGTTACTTCAGAAATTATTTGGAAAAAATCGAAATAAAAATGAAACTTCTACACCTTGTATCTCCGAAGCTAAGGATTTGAGGACATACATTTATACGAACTTTTCTGCTTATTGTTATCTGCAAAATATGCTGTCGAAGTTTCCGGACCACCCTGTATAGTGTTTGATATTAAAATTCATAAAATTTTACAGAAAATTTAAATATCTGATAAAAAAATGGTGGTACCCATTTCAAATAAGAAAGTTGCTGTCAACTTCCGGTATTTTCGGAAGCGCCGCTATATTAAAAATATGTTTAATCGATAAATCTCATTGTCAAACAGTGATGTGAACAAATCTCCCATATAAATATTGTAGTTCTCTAGAAACTTCTAATGCACGCCTCAGCCTTATACACTTTTTGTTCACTTTTTAATTTTATACTTCATCCACCGAGCATTTTCAATTTCCTTGCTTTTATCTTTGCTCGGTTGTATCGTTCATCTTAATGGCCTAAATTCATAGAAAATTTATCAAATAAATGTCAAGCGTCCGCGTTCTGGAGGCCGCAGACTACCCGGCGCCGCTCCGATCATTAGTTTGTCTGTCAAACTCCATTAGAGCGAAAATATTGCTTCGGAATTCTTTCGCTCCAATATTTTTGATCTGATTATGGAAATTTCCCTTTATTATACTTTTTAAACTAGAATACTGGCCGATATTTATTACTGTCTTATACTTTATTAATCTTATTAACAGAAATTTCTTCTTATTTAAACAAACTTCTTAATTTAAACAGTACGTATTGTCTTATAAACCTTCCTAAACTAACCTTACCTAACCAAAACACGCTTCGAAGAAACCTGCGCAATCTAAAGGATAACTTGTGGTCATAGAAAGCTAATCAGATTTAAGAGTACGCCACGCATCACGGCTAGAGTATATACTTCGAAGTTGTAAAAGAAGTATACGTCCCAATCAAGAACGTAAGCTACCCAATCAAGACGAAGAACAAATCAGATATCGCATCGCAAGAACATTACATCTATATCCTTAACCAAGAAAACAACACGAATATGGACGCACTAAACACAATATCTCAGTATAACAGCATTGATGTATTAATAACGGAATAGGAAATAAAGGCCTCCATAAAACAATTTAAAAACAACAAATCGGCTGGCTGTGACGCGATTCCAACGGAAATCTATAAATCTGCAAGTAAAGAACTTATTGGTCACCTTAATGCTCTCTTCGATGTCATATGGGAAAGCAAATAGGTACCTCAGGACTTTCGCAACGTGAAGATTTCAGTTAACGTCTCCTTTTTGCTGCTAGCGCTAATCTGGACGGGGCCTACTTTGTTTACGCGGAATCCGAACCGCGGTCCTCGGTCATATCATGGTCAATGGCCTACCGACTTGGCAAGTGTCTAAATCAACTCTTACTCACGAGATATCCGATCTCATCGGGCCTCGAACCGGCGTGAATGAGCAGTGTGTGTCAATAGTATAATAGGATTTTTTATATAGCGGATATTAATATTAAAATAAAAACTCTATATAATTACATTTTTTATCTCCTCAATAAACATGCACCGTTGCAAAAGAAGAAAATCGCAGATAAACCATATTTACCCTGGATAACGGATAACATTAAATTATTAATCAAACTTAGAGACAAAGCACATCAAAAATATTTAAAACAACGATCTGAAGCCAAATTACAATATTATCGTCAACTCAGGAATTTTACAAAACATGCTATAGTTAATCAGAAATTAATTAATCAGAAATTTTACAAAACATACTATAGAGAAAAATTTAGTTATTTTAAGGGTTTATCGGAAAAGACTGGTAAAGACTTCTGGAAAGATGCTAAACGGCTTAAGTTAACATTTAAATCAAGTCCGGAAGTTCCTGAAAACTTAGCGGTTGTAGATAAGCTTAATATTTTTTTTCGAACTGTCAGAATTGCATTAATAGTACATCAAATAAAAAAATAGATTTTTATAGACAAAATAAGCATGAAAAAATAGGGAATAATGTTCTAAATTTCAAACTAATAGATGAGGTATCGTTACATCAAATATTAAATTCTATTCGGTCTAATGCTGTCGGTGAAGATGATTTATCAATTAAAGCACTAAAGCTGTGCATGCCTTACTGTGGTAAAGCGGTAATAAACATAATTAATACTTCTATTTTAGACAATGTCTATCCCGAAATATGGAAAAAAGCTATTATAACACCTCTCTGTAAAATTTCCAAACCTTTAAATAACAACGATCTAAGACCCGTCAGTATTTTGCCAGCAATTTCTAAAGTTATAGAAAAACATCTACATAATCAAATTGTTTCATTTGTATATTCAAATAAACTAATACCTGAATGTCAATCTGGCTTTCGTAAGAACTACAGCACTACCACTTGTTTACTGAAGCTGGTTAATGATATTAGAACAAATCAAGAAAATAAAAATATGACGTGTCTTAGCTTACTAGACTTTAGTAAAGCATTTGATACTCTAGACCATTCATTGCTCCTAGCAAAATTACAGTATTTTGGATTTTCAGACGGCTCGTTAGAATTGATAGAAAACCTTTTAAAAGATAGATCACATTGTGTTGTCATGAAGCGGGGAAATTTAAAACAAAAATGTAGTTATATTCCTATGATTTCTGTGGTTCCTCAGGGATCTGTTCTGGGGCCACTTTTATTTTCGTGATATGTAGCTGATATGGATAAGGAATTACAGTTTTCTGAATTGCAGCAATATGCAGATGATTCTCAAATTTATTGCAGAATAGATACTAATAATTTGGTACAATTTCAGTTAAATTTTAACGACGATCTTAATAAAATTAATAAATATGCTCTGGATCATAATTTAAAATTAAATGCCGGTAAATCTTGTGTTATAGTATTTGGTAGTGATATAAACAAAATTACAAATACGGCTGGTAACATGAATATCCATATAGATAATGTTGCGATACCCATTGTTACAGAGACTAAAAAAATCTTGGAGTTTATTTTGATGCGAGGCTTTCTTTTCAGGCACATATAACTACTAAATTAAAGGCTGCTTATATACGGTTGAAGAATTTTTCGTCTCTTAAGAAATATATACCATCAAAGACTAAGTATCAATTATGTGACACACTTATTTTATCTTTATTTGATTATGGCGATGTTGTTTATGGTACATCCATATACGCTAGATTCTCTAGAAAAATCCAAATACTTCAAAACTCGTGTCTACGGTTTTCTTTTAACATTCCTTTTAGAGATCATATAACACCACATCTTAAAAATTTATCTATTTTATCCATGACTAACAGACGACAATTTTATTTGTTCTCATTGTGTCACTACGTTGACCATGATCATTCGACTAGACAAGTGCATTGTTTTAAAATTCCTCAACACCGAACAGCTAACTTCCAAAAATCTTTCAGTTTCATGGCGCCACATTTGTGGAATAATATTTCTAATAACTTTAAATTTCAATCCTTTACAGATTATAAAAAACAAATTAAAAATCATTTACTAAATTCGTAAATATTAATTATATATATAATCAGTCTATAAAAATTATATAGACTGATTTGTGAGATCTTGTTCTTCTGATATGCCCGTCATTGGTTGCTGTTCCGGTTTTTACACTGTTTCATTATGCCTCTCTGCTTATCTGCGCTCATCCCTGATAAAATTATATTTTCCCTTTTTTTATATAATTTTAATTTTTTTAATTCTGTTTATTTTTATAATTTAATTTATTTCTATTTTGTATTTGGGGTCGCACCACTCTGGCACTTTGTGCCATTGTATCGGTTTTTTAATCGCGGTGCGATCCCTTTAGACACACATTTATTAATACTAATATTATTCTGTAAAACAATGGGGTCTAATAAAGAAACTTGAATTTGAATTTGAATTTGAATAGACTTTACACTTTTTTCGAATTTCGAATCGGTCACCCGTCCATCCAATAGCATCGCCTTACGTCGCTCAACTTCGGTGTTCTAATCGGAACTGGTGTTTCGACGTAGCTGAGCCATTGCCCGAATGTAGTGAATATATTTAAGAACAAAGGAAGTGCCTCAGATTGCGGAAACTACCGGGAAACTTCACTACTGACTAATGGAGGAAAAGTTCTTGCAAAAATTATGTCAAACCGCCTGCACCCACATATAGAAAAATTCCTCCCACAATCGCAAACGGGTTTGCGCACCAATCGCGGTACCGTTGATTCCATATTCTCCGTCCGCCATCTACAGGAAAAAATAAAGGAGCAGCAGTGTAAACTTTGTGTTGTATTCATCGACTTAACAATAGCCTTCGACTCTGTAAACAGATATGCACTTTGGGCTATTATGCAAAAGTTCGGAGTACCCAACAAATTGCTTACGGTATGTAAAAGCCTTCATAACAAGTCAAGGGTGTCACATCATGGATAACTGAGCGATCACTCCCTAACAAATATAGGAGTTAGGCAGAGATATGTCTTAGCGCCTATTCTATTCAACATATTCATGGCAGCGGTCTGGACAGCCAACTGCAAGAAAGAGGAATGAGCATTTGATACAGATACGACAGCGGTCTATTGAACATAAAAAGACTCAAGGCAGAAACACATATATTTTTTTATAAAGTTCATCACAGAAGTTCAATACGCTGATGACTGCGCTCTAGTTGCAAAAACGTTACAATAATTACAAGAAATGCTGAACACATATACCTGGGCATACGAGGTGTTGGGCCTTAAGTTGAACATCGATAAATATAATATCATGTGCACTCCCCCAGAAAATCCAATCCTAACAATGTTATAGAAATCGGAGAAGAACTATTTGAATATGTAGCGGAATTCAATTACCTCGGTTATTACCAGTTTGATTTCGGAAAAGGAATATTGACTCTGAAATTAGCAGCGTCTTGTTGAAAACAATTTGCAACAGAGAGACCTTAGACAACTGTTAAGAATCAAATGGTACCACCATGTTTCAAAAGTATTGGTTCTTTAAAAAGTTAGCTTCAAGAGCGCTGAAGTCATGATCACTAAATCCCGCTTAAGACGGGCTGTTCACGTAGGCAGGATGTATTATATTCTCTATATTACGGTGGTTATTTCTATATTACGGTGATTTACCAGATTTTTGAATGTCCGGATTGCGGAATTGAGATAACATCACATATCGGGCTTTTCAGTCACAGAAAAGCTCACGAAAGAAGAGGCTCTGAGTAACCGTCTTCCGATGTGTGTCAAATACTCGCTAGCAAGTAACGGCTGTAGTTGTTATCCGTTCGTCCGTTTGTCTATCAAGACCCTTCATCTCGGGAACGCGTAGAGGTATTGAGTTGAAATTAAAATGGTATACTCAGGTCTATAGTGCCAGTGCAGTCTCTTAAAGTTGTGAAAAAATCAAACTTCTAAGTTAACGTAAAAAAAGATACGGTTGTTTATGTTGCAAAAAGTATATTTTGACACTCTCAAGGGAGTCAAAATATATAGGATATTGTCCGTTGACCTAGAATTATGAAATTTGCATAAGCATAACATAGAAACGGACAAAAGGATACATAAAACTATAATCAAGTTGAGAAATGGAATACAGCTCTATTTATTTATGTAAAGATACATTAATATTAATATATGTCGGTTTCCAAGATAAATCATCAAAAACATGTTAAATAGGAGTAAATTAGTTTTAATAAACTTAATAAAAAATCTCGCCTTTGCACTTGACACAAAAAATGTAATTACCCCCGGCACTTTAAAAACATTCAGAGCCAACGGCGGTACAACGTCAACATTGCCAGCGAAAAAAGCGAAAAATAGGCAGCAAAAACGCGCGGCGAGAGGTCGAGTTTATAAAGGCAGAGCAATGAAGGCCGGAACGAGCTAAAATTTGCCTTGCAAATTCCAGGGGGCCCGTTAAAAATATAGAGCCCCAATTAGTAGACAACGTGGAAGCGCAAACGGCCTATGTGTTTGTAGTGCCGGCGTGCCGAGTTCCCTTATTCGTATTCAACGGCCAGTTCGTGTAATTATGTTTGAGAGTGCCGGCTTTTTATTAAACTACCGAGGTTTTTACAGGGGCCGTAAGTTTTGTTAGATTTGATCAATGGATAATTTCAGGATCAAGTTAAAACAGAATTACATTGGAAATAACAGTTTTTTTTTCAAAGAGTCCGAGAACAAATGATAGGTACTTAATTATTATAGTTATTTAGGTATCAAAGGAATTATAAGGGTGTTAATTACGGAGGGCAAAGTTTCTAATTCTCGGGACAATAATGGCCCGAGGTTATTAACACTTTATAATTCTCGTGGTACATGGATAGTTTTATTTCTTACTGAATTTAGTATATTTTGTCCCTCTTTAAAACGACACAAATGTATTTATTCTTGTATCTTTGTATTAAGCCTCAACTGGCGTGGTGAATTTTTGTAACGCTTATGGCGTGCTGGGGTCCGACGGATCACAATTTTTTTTCAGTTAATGCAACAGTCAATGATGAAGAGATTTTATAAAAAGCTTGTTATTTTAACACTGTTTACAATATATTCAAACTTGCGAACAAACAATTTCATTCATTTTCAACAAATTAATAAGAACGGATACAAAAATAAACTAAAACGCATTTTTTAGGAATTTTTGACAACAGAAATATAATTTGGCTAAGAAACCCATACAAATTAAAAACATATATATTTTATGATTTTACCGTATTATTAAAAGTACAAACAACTGAAATGTGAAGCTAAAGTAATAAACATAAATTACATATTTTCAATAAAACTGCAAATGAATGTACAGGGTGGGTCAAATTCGACGCTTTTAAATGGAAACACCCTTTTCTAAAGGAGATAGACAAAAACTAATATCGGTGTCTGGAGCTCAATTTTTGTCAAAAACATGATGGTGGAAACCGCATATCGATATCTGTTACCGTTTCGGAGTTACGGGGTGTTTTTCAAAAATGTGCATTTTTAATAAATCGCTGTAACTTTTTTGCTATGGAAAATTTTGTATTTCTATGAAAACATTTCCAAAGCACCTTTTTACGTAGAATTTAATGGTTTAAGTATAATTTTTTTAAAATTAATAATTTAAGAGTTATCAACAGAAAAATTGATTTTTTATTTGGGACACCCTCTATATTTTTAATTAACTGAAAAGAATTTAAAATTACCTTTCCAAAAATATAGCACACTTGATATTTTATTATAATCCCCTTCGAAATACAGAATTTTTAAAAGTTCGCCACTTTTAACTAGTAGGCTTTGGACCCCTTATTGATGATATGCCCTTAATGGAACTCGAAAACATATTTTTCCAGCAAGACGACGCACCGCCTCTGAACGCTGAAGTTATCAGCAAATTTTTGCAGCCAATTTCAAGAATAATTGAATAGCTAACCAAGATCCCAGCCGTTGGCCGTCGAGGCCGCCTGACTTAGTGCTTATGGATTTAATCCTATGGATATATTTGCGGAAGAATAAAGGTTCCTTATTCTTCCGTATAATCTAGACAAAAATTAGAAATATTTAGCAGTTATGAGAGGGTATCTTTCACCCCCACTGAGTTAATGAATTCCGCGAGAAATGTTCAAAAACTGCCCCGTCTGTCCATAACAGAAGACGGTCGATATGTCGAAAACCTGTAGCAAAATCTCATGTCTTGGTTTGCTGTTTATTTTTATTGTTATTAGATATAGTTTAAATTTGTTGATGTTGGTTAAATATATTTTAAATTGTTATAAAATTCTGCATCTCTCATAGCAAATATCATTTTCCTTTTAATTAATGCTCACAGCCAGAATTTTTTTGCATTACAGTCGGTGCCGTTCAAAGCCTACTTATTTAAAGCGGGCGAATTTTTATATACTCTAATATCTCGAAGAGGAATCGAGGAAAATATCAAGTGTGTTATATTTTTGGAAAGGTAATTTTAAATTCTTTTCAATAAATTAAAAATATACAGGGTGTCCCATATAAAAAATCAAATTTTCTGTTGATAATTCTTAAATTATTAATTTAAAAAAATATATACTTAAACCATTAAATTCTACGTAAAAAGGTGCTTTGGAAATGTTTTCATAGAAATACAAAATTTTCCATAGCAAAAAAGTTACAGCGATTTATTAAAAATGCACATTTTTGAAAAACACCCCGTAACTCCGAAACGGTAACAGATATTGATGTGCGGTTTTCACCATCATGTTTTTGATGAAAATTGAGCTCCAGACACCGATATTAGTTTTCGTCTATTTCCTATAGAAAAGGGTGTTTCCATTTAAAAGCGTCGAATTTGACCCACCCTGTACATAACTTTTTCAAATACAGTTCGTGCTAATATAGAATCTGCCATTTGCCGCATATGGATCGTGCACATTTGATTCATGAGATTTTTGTTTTTTGTCATTTCTTCATTGACATATGGTTGCCATATACCATATCTCTTTCTTTTCTGGTATTGATTATTCAATTTTCTCTCTTCTATCAGTAAGAATATTCAGAATCGGAGTTATGGTTACCTACTCTTCGGAGAAAAATCAATGTCTCGATGATCTTCATCTCACTTAAGGCGCTTTAAGTTCACCAAACCACTCAATTAATGCTTCCTCAAAATTAGCGTCCCAGTGAGGCACACTTTTTAGACTACCCACCATCCTAATAATGAAACATTCTTGGTGTGGTGGTGCCACAGACCCCAATGAAACTTTAGCCCCCGCTGGTAGGAACAATACTTGATTAAATCAAGTGCGCCTATAACAGTTGCATATTGGTACCCTAACTTAAAGGTATATGGCGGGGCAAGGCCGAATTCTTAAACGTAAACATTTTACAGAGGTTTAAATAGTGCTTGAAGTCTGCTGGACCCCACCACGCCAGTTGACGGTTAACGCTGGTGGTACATGGATAATTTTATTTTTTACTGAATTTAGTATATTTTGTCCCACTTTAAAACGACACAAATGTTGTATTTATTAACCTTCTTTCTATTAACGCTGCGGGTAGGAACTTTGTTTGTTGCCAGGTTCCTATGGTATTAAATGACCTGTAAGGGAAATTAAATGATGTCGAAACTTGTAATAATTCGTTTAACATTAGATATATTACGAATCTCCTTACTGAATTTTGTTAGTGATTGAAATAACCGACATCGCTCGATTATGAACTAGCGACGAACGCAAGCGATCCTATCGAGTGAATTTGCTACAAACATTGCAGATTGGCAATACTTTATCAGTATTTTTGGTAAAATATCTTCAAACAACAGATTGTTCTTTTGATTGGGACCGCATTGTTAATTATAGGATTATACGACGTTATCCCTTACGTAAAAATCTGTGTGACAAAATTTTACCACCTATTTCGACAAGGCTTCGATGCATGATCAAGCGAAACTACTCGTCGCTCGGCGCTTGTCGCTTGCCACTATCATCGAAAGAATATGCGCTCTGCGCACGCAGCTTACTGTTTGGCGTTACGAGTACAAGTACAAGCGACGGCGAAAAACCGTATATTTAAATACGGAGCGACATTTCGCTCGAGTGATCGCTCGATTATTGAAATCGCTTTGAAACTCGAGTACTCGATTATTAAAATTCATCGGTTTCCCATCACTAAATTTTGTCCTATTCTTTTTACATCCAGTAGAAGTTAATTTGCACATGTTTTTTACGAGAAAAATGGGAAAGTACTACCCTTTCTTGAAGCAAACTAAAAAACTTCATATATGAATAAGAGCGACCCATACATGTAAGGGATTTATAAATGATTTATTCCCACACAAGTCTACTGGTATATATTTTAATATCTTTAGGTTTGTGGACTACCACGGATAAATATCGGATATGTAGCAGTCCGATTGAACGATGAATTCCGCCTCAAAACAAATGATTTTGCCATTAAGTGCAAGGTTAATACCCTTGAGAATCAGATATGAAAGGTCACATATGCGCGTTTGTGAATAGCAAAATAACTGTACTCTGAACGACCGAGTCGGCGGATATGGAATGTCATATCTGGACTACCGAACTGATCGCTCAAAACTTCCTTACTATTATGGCCGACTAATATGTCAATATATAAAAGCCTTTAACTCTGAGATGCACTTTGGGCAATTATGCAAACGTTACCGAGTACCGAACAAATATGTAAGATATTTAGTGTGTAGAAACCTCCATTGGCACATAATATATCACTGAACGATCCCTTCCTAACAAATACAGAAGTTAGGCAGGGATGTGTCTTAGCGCCTCTCCTGTTTAACATATTCATAGCAGAACTCTATATTATAGTGGTCAACAGACTGCTGGAAAGAGGAATAGGTATTAGATACAGATACGATGGCAAATTGTTCAACATAAAAAGACTCAGACAAAAACACGTATATTTTTCTTATACGATTCATCACAGAACTGCAATACACTGATGACTGCGCTCTAGTTGCAAAAACGAGACAGCAATTACAAGAAATGCTGAACACATATACATGGGCATACGAGGCTTTGGACCGTATTCTCAACATCGATAAAAGTAAAATCATGTGCACTCCCCCGGAAAATGATAACAATGTTATAAAAATCGGAAAAGAATAATTGGAATATGTAGCGGAATTCAATTACCTCAGTCGGCAGTTTGATTTCGGAAAACGCTAATATCGACTTTGAAATTCAGCTCAGAAGCAGCGTTTCAGGAGCATTTTGTAAATTAAAAGAGAAGGGTTATCATGACTTGAGTAATAATAATCCCCACCATGTTATATGGAACATTGCATTATTGCAACAGAGAACCTTTAGACAACTGTTAAGAATCAAATGGTACCGCCATGTCTCAAACCTATCAGTCCCTGAACAGGCTAGCTGCGAAAACGCCGAAGTCACGATTACTAGATCCCACTTAAGATGGGCTGATCACGTATGCAGGATGCAAGAAAACCGCCTACCGAAATCTCTTCTTTACTGTGAGCTTGTACAAAGTAGAAGGAAACCGGGTGGACAACTCAAAAGATACAAGGATATTTTCCATGAAAACTTAAAGGGGATAAGCATGCTGAAACAGTGGAAGGAAACAGCGCATAGTAGAACGCAATGGGGAAAAATTATTTAACAACGACAACCAAAAAGTAAGGAGGGAACAAAGTAATTAGATTTTTGAATCTTTGGGGTGCGGAAGAGAGATAACATCAGGAATGAGGCATTTTAGTCACAAAAATAGCTCGTGAAAGAAATCGCTTTGCGTAACCATTTTCTGATGCGTGTCAAATACTCGTCAGCGTGTAATGGCAATGATGATGAATACACAGTCCGTTTGCTGGAATAGAAACACTATGTGCAGGAAATGAAATGTTTATGTGTATGGTAATATGCACAGGCCTTTAGAGTGTTAGAGAACGATCTTCTACTAAAATATTTCAAATTTGGTTACCCCGTCTTTAGTATCATAAAACTATATTTTCATTATTAATTAATACTCTACTCAGGAATATTGCTCCATAAATTTTGTTATCACATTACCAATATTCGAAACACTGCATAGACCGGAAGCTACGCCTTTACCTGGAAAGATATCGAACACCTATACTCTGGCTAAATATGTTGTTAATTTCACAGCCCACAAAATATGAGTGCTTTGTCGACGTCCTTACTTCCGCCTTAAGGCAAGTTTCGTTAATGGCGTTAATTTAGGTCAGTTTGTAGCATATTCTATGGAAATCGAATTCTAATAGCCGCCTCATGTACACTAATAGTTGTTATTAATAAGCATAGATATCGGGGCTAAAACACGGTAGTTAAAGTTGCAGCAGATTTGATATTGAAACTTTGAGAAACAAAATGTTTTATTATAAAATTATGTGTATTACGATTATGTACCTAAATTCAACAATTTTCGCGCAATTTTTTGAAATGTTAAACGAAAGTTTTGTAATTTCCAAACTTGATATGATCTCATTTTATACATTTATAAATGTTAACTTAAAAACGAATGTCAAATATTATTAAGTATCACAGTTTCAGCAGAATGACATCGTTAAATGAAACCAAACACATCGAAATTAATTAAATCGAATTGTTTAAGAGATATTTTCAAAAATTAACAACTCGGAAAACGGTTGGTTTGAGGTATATACATTGTGTTTATCTCGCATTTTGCTTAGAATTGAAGGAAAAACCGAACTATGCAATAATATATAGGGCGTTCTATTTAATGTATGTATTGTAGTTGTAAAAATTTATTATCCTTTAATAGATATTTAAAACCCGTATATTTAACTTTAATAATTAACTTTTGCGGTACCTCTTATATTTTACCTAATAATCGACCATTCCCATACATATCAGCGACCCTGTATATTAATATAAACAAATTGTTATAAACACAATCTTATATCATTTATAGGAGTTGATTAACAACGTTAGCGATATAGAGAGATTACCTTTTTGAGCAGGAAAATCCCGCAACATTTGTATCGATTGAATTCTAAATATAAATGAAAATAAGTTCGGTCGTTGTTTTCTGCTAAGCTAAATATAAGTCGCGTGCGACCTTATGATTTATTGCTTAATCTACGAGGGTAATCAGGGTTGTGGCATATGAGCGAAACCATTACTTTTCTTTGCTCAACAAGTTTGTATGTATATCATGTACTTTGTTGATAGAAAACGGCGGTAATTTTTCATAATAAGTTATATTATGATTCGCATTTTCTTGTTGTGAGACTGGATGCAATGTCAAAAAATATATATTATTATTTAAACGTAAAGTTGTATGTAAACAACATAATTTAAAAAAAAAAGTATTTTAATATAATAATAATAATTAGTATAACACAAACTGCTTCAAACCTACACACCGGACTAGAAATACACACCTTCGACAATATTACAACATACCAGCTATAAAATTTTATGGAACATGGATATCATTACTGATAAGCCAGAGAGAATCTGGGCTAATCATAATTTCCCAGACATGGTTTTCCAAGACATAGCAGGAAAAAAACTCACAATTATAGACTTTGCAGTTCCATTAGACTGCAATATGACATGGATGTATGACGAAAAAATATCTAAATACCAGGAACTAGCAACAGAAATCAAAAAGTTATGAAATCAAGCTAAAATTGAGATTCTACCAGTTATTATATCAGCTAACGGACTAGTACACAGAATGGCATCGTTAGGCAAGCCACCTAAAAATCTACAAATCCCGACCAGCACAATTTTGGAGATTTTCTATCAACGTTGTAATTTTGTGAGCATTCCACGTGTTAGTCAAATCTATATCAATATTAAATTATTGATATTTTAATACAAATTTTGTGGAAGTAAATCAAATTATTACGTATTAAAAAGTATTTGTTACACGTAAAAAAACTATTTGTTGCGTTTAAAAACCTATTTTTTCCGCGTAAAAACTATTTCTTACAGGCCAAGAACTGTATTTTACATGTGAAAACTATTTGTTACACGTAAAAACTATTTGTTAGGCGTCAAAAAATATTTGTTACACGCAAAACACTATTTTAACGCGTAAGAAAATATTTTTTCAATTTATTATTTCTTCATCATATCAAACTACACTTTTTCAAACATGCCCTTCAAATCCTTCAATGTACTAGCTGTTAGTAAACAATTTTTTTAATTTTCTTTAGGCAGCACTAAATTATCAGTATTATAAATTTTAATGATAAATTATATTATATAAATAATTTATGACATTTTCCTATTTTAATTTTATGAATTGCGATTAATAAAATTGCATTTATCTCATCAAGGAGATCGAACTCAAAAAATACAACTTTACAAAAGATACAACTTTTAATAGGCATTAAATGGCCTACACAATTTTGCTAATAAGAGAAAAAAGTCAGTGACCCACATGATTTTTAGAAAAATATTCCAGTAATAACTCATATGTACGTCCCTGGTGAATCTGTCGATACTTCTTTTAGCCATAAAATGTGTAGCACTTATAGTAACTTTTATCCTAAAAATTTTATTTGAATCACTAAAAGCATTTGAAAAAAAAAAGTAATATATCGAAAAAAAATGAAATCTTTCACCTGCCCACCCACTGTAGCTACGAAACAAAGCTGAATCGGCCCGATGTTGATATAAAAAATAAATCTTATTTTTACATGAGGAATCCCCCACGAGAGATGGCACATGTTTTTTGAAACACCTGGTATAATACCGTATACAAATTAGAGGTATTTTAGTTTTCGCTCTACTAAATACTAATATCAATAATTACTAACTGCTCCGTTAAATTATAACGAGAATATAAACTACCAGGCAAAACAATTTGCCTACGTCGTCATTTTGTACTAAAATCGCCCTATAATGCTAATCAAAATTATGCTAGAGTGCTTCTTGAAATTGTATAATGTCAGTTTGCAAATATCACTGCAAAAGTTAATAAGTAAACCTGTACTAGTAAGCCAACTATATTGATTTTGAGAGTTAATTTTAGACAGAATTAATTCAAAGGGCAATTGGTTTATTCTTTACTGCATAATTTTCTGCATCAGTGTACAATTTCCTTAGGTGAATATTTATTATTTCAATTTGGCTTAAATCTTATTAAGAATAATATCTATGGCGGGTTCATTATTGAAAAAAGGCGGATATTATTTGATGACTCGCTGTGTTTTTCGTTAGTTGAGCAAATTTGCGTTTCAAAAAAAATGCTGCTGACAAGCGGGTTTCCGTTTGGATTCTAGCGCAGTGGCATTTTCCAAAAAAAATATGTTTATTTCCTTGTAAAATACCACTACGCGAAATTAAATTGTTAAGTTCCTGTTTCTATGGAAAAATAGCGAGTTTTTTTAGAAACTATCCTTATTATTCATATCTACCGTATCCAACAAAACCTGTGTACTAGTATACCGGGTGCGTCTCAAAAGAGGCTCACCCCTACAACTTTTTTATTTTTTCAGATAAAAAAACGAGATTTGGCATGTTGGTACCTGACATCAATTATGATTGATTGATATATTAAATTCTTTTCGGCCACTTCCTGTTTCACCGAAAATGACTGCAACTTCTGATTTTTAAATGGCACCCTCGGTATTTTTTTACTTTATTCGATAGAAAACGACACTGAATAGAATGACATATCGTTATGACAACTTTTGACATTTTTATTTAAAACAAAATTGTATTTTAAATTCCAATCTAAAGTACCGTGGCTGTGTTAAAAACACTAAATTTAATCAAGGAGCCTCGGAAAAAACATATTTCATCGTATAATATGTTTAGTGTCTTGTCCTGGTCGGTTAAAAGAAGCTCAACTCGTATTTTAATCATATCTCATGTGGCTCATTATAATATTTGGAAAAAGCATTCTTTTACGAATAATTTGGTACCACACACTTGGTATTTCGAGTAATATTGTCGTTATGAATCGAATGTTGCAATTTCAAATAAACCATATTCGAAAGTATCAAAAGTTGATATATATGATATGTCTTTCTAATCAGAGTCTCGATTTTTATCGTATAAAGTAACAAAATACTGAGGGTGCCATTTAAAAATCAAAAGTTGTAGTAATTTTCGGTGAAACAGGAAGTGACCGAAAACAATTGAATACGTCGATCAATCTTAATTTATGTCATATTCAACCATACCAAATCTCGATTTTTTTATCTAAAAAAATATAAAAGTTATAGATTCCCAGATTCATAGCATAGGGATGTTTTCGAGTTTGTGTTTCCTACTGTGCACATTTATCTAGAACAGAAATTATCAATACAGTATGTCCCCGGATTGCCTTTACAAGAGGAAAAACTTTTTTATTATTGACATTTTGGGAATAAACATAATATAAAAAAATTTGCTTGTTCTAAAATGGCTAATTTATACTTTTTCAAATTTCCATACCGTTTTAGAGAAAATGTTTCGAAATGTTAGAACATAAATTACCATTTTCTTCAATTTTTTTTTGTTAATCAGAAATTACGTGTTTATTAACGAATCGACAAAAACAATAATTTTCTTTATTTTAACTCATTTTATAGAACACCTACTAAATAATTTCTGATATATAGAATGTTCAGTCATCGTTCATAGTCATATATTGTCGAACTCTCTCAATCACTTGCCAAACAGATGAAAGAAATTGTTGGCGTCATTACGGCATTTCGTAAATAAATGCATATACTTTTTAGTAATTGTCATTGTTATTTGATTTGAGGTTATAGTTTTATTGACGGACATCGATCAGTGTCAAAATTAAAATTTGATTGTCGCTGTAAAACAAAATTCAATTTTTTTTATTGCAAAAATACCTCAAAAATTTAACCAAAATGAACAAGAGTTCATTGCTACAAGAGTTCAAAGCTTATAAATCATTTATATCTATATATATTTATCATATCAAGTTGCGGATGCTTTAGAAATAGGAATTTCAACAGTCCAAAGGAATGGAACTAAAGGGGTCGTAACTGATGAAGAGTTCAATAAAAAATTATTAAATGCCGAAAAAAACGGAACTCGCTCAATCAGTAATATAGGAATCTACTTAAAATATTCTAAACAATATGAACTGATCTCAGACACACCCTAAAACTTATATTTGACAAATAATGATAATACTATAACGTTATGTCTATAATTTAAATTTTAATGAATATTGTTTGTAATTTGTACGTCCGAATGAAAATTAGAGAGGGCCGTTAATTTTCCACCTGTTTTTCTCCACGGTTTAACTTTTCCGCTCATAAAATGAATAATGCACGGATAAGCTTTCGTACACTATTAACCCGCAGCCAAAATTGCACTAATAACCTTTATAATTATTGTTGTTTTAATTATAAGCTGTGCCATTTGTATATTTTATAGAAATGGGCAGACTAAATTAAATTTTGTTGTAGAAACTAAATTGTAATATGGTTTGTATATTTGAAATAGCCGACTTTCTATTATCGTAGCGTTGAGCGTAATTATAACTACATTTCTTAGATCGCTCTCTAATATGTATTATGTTTAACGAGATGCTTATAAAAATTTAAATATACTAAAATCTTTGGGTAAAAATTATCGGTTGGCCGCCAATAATAATTCAAATACCTATGTAAAGATCAAGCTTCGAACTATCGCCCAATTGCACTCCTGCCCACATTATCTAAGATCATTGAAAGATTGGTTAATAAAAGGCTTCTATCTTTTCTCCTTAATTATAAAGTACTTACTACCCATTAATTTAGATTTCTAAGTAACAGTTGCACAAATGATGCTATGTTCGACCTTTTTAATAATGTATACTCCAGCCTGAATAACCATCACTCTACAGCTACAATTTTCTGTGCTTTCTCTAAGGCTTTCGACTGTGTAAATCATAATATCTTAATTAACAAATTGCAATACTATGGATTCAGGGGAGTGCCGCTCGAATGGCTTAAGCCATGTTTTGGCAACAGAAGGCAGCTTGTGATGATTGATACGTCTGTGTCTTCTTGTAAGCCTATAAAATATGGTGTCCCTAAGGGTTCAGTACTTCGCCCTATTTTGTTTCTGGTGTTTATCAACGACATTGCAAATCTAGACATTAGCGGTAAAATCTGCCTCTTTCTGGACGATACTATTTCCTAGTTTCACTTGGAGCGGCCCCGATGTTAAGGCACTATATAATACTATATCCAGTGACTTACGCACCATTAAATCTTGGTGCGATTCTAATCTCCTATGCCTCAACATATCAAAAACTAAAGTTTTGTCATATAAAAGTATTATACAGCCTTTTGTACTTAATAACACCACTATTGACGTCGTGGACTCTTTGAAATTCTTAGGACTTCTATACGGAAGAATAAGGAACCTTTATTCTCCCGCAAATATATCCATAGGATTAGATCCATGGGCACTAAGTCAGACGGCCTCGACGGTCAACGGCTGGGATCTTGGTTAGCTATACAATTATTATTCTTGAAATTGGTTGCAAAAATTTGCTGATAACTTCAGCGTTCAGAGGCGGTGCGTCGTCTTGCTGGAAAAATATGTTTTCGAGTTCCATTAAGGGCATATCATCGATAAGGGGTCCAAAGCCTACTAGTTAAAAGTGGCGAACTTTTAAAAATTCTGTATTTCGAAGGGGATTGCAACAAAATATCAAGTGTGCTATATTTTTGGAAAGGTAATTTTAAATTCTTTTCAGTTAATTAAAAATATAGAAGGTGTCCCAAATAAAAACTCAATTTTTTTGTTGATAACTCTTAAATTATTAATTTTAAAAAAATTATACTTAAACCATTAAATTCTACGTAAAAAGGTGCTTTGGAAATGTTTTCATAGAAATACAAAATTTTCCATAGCAAAAAAGTTACAGCGATTTGTTAAAAATACACATTTTTGATGTGTATCCACCCTGTACAGGGTGATTGTGACCCACCCTGTACAGGGTGGGTCAAATTCGACGGTTTTAAATGGAAACACCCTTTTCTATAGGAGATAGACGAAAACTAATATCGGTGTCTGGAGCTCAATTTTCATCAAAAACATGATGGTGAAAACCGCACATCAATATCTGTTACCGTTTCGGAGTTGCGGGACGTTTTTCAAAAATGTGCATTTTTAACAAATCGCTGTAACTTTTTTGCTATGGAACATTTTGTATTTCTATGAAAACATTTCCAAAGCATCTTTTTACATAGAATTTAATGGTTTAAGTATATTTTTTTTAAAATTAATATTTTAAGAGTTATCAACAGAAAAATTGATTTTTGATTTGGGACTCCCTCTACATTTTTAATTAACTGAAAAGAATTTAAAATTACCTTTCCAAAAATATAGCACACTTGATATTTTCTTATAATCCCCTTCGAAATACAGAATTTTTAAAAGTTCGCCACTTTTAACTAGTAGGCTTTGGACCCCTTATTGATGATATGCCCATAATGGAACTCGAAAACATATTTTTCCAGCAAGACGACGCACCGCCTCTGAACGCTGAAGTTATCAGCAAATTTTTGCACCCAATTTCAAGAATAATAATTGTATAGCTAACCAAGATCCCAGCCGTTGACCGTCGAGGCCGTCTGACTTAGTGCCCATGGATCTAATCCTATGGATATATTTGCGGAAGAATAAAGGTTCCTTATACTTCCGTATAATCTAGACGAGAATTAGAAATACTTAGCAGTTATGAGGGGGTACCTTTCACCCCCACTGAGTTAATGAATTCCGCGATGAATGTTCAAAAACGGTCCCGTCTGTCCATAACAGAAGACACTCGATATGTCGAACACTTGTAGCAAAATCTCATATCTTGGTGTGCAATTTATTTTTATTGTTATTAGATATAGTTTAAATGTGCTGATGTTGGTTAAATATATTTTAAATTGTTATAAAGTTCTGCATCTCTCATAGCAAATATTATTTTCGTTTTAATTGATGCTCACAGCTAGAATTTTTTTGCATTACAGCCGTTGCCGTGCAAAGCCTACTTAGTTAAAGCGGGCGAATTTTTATATACTCTATATCTCGAAGAGGAATCGAGCAAAATATCAAGTGTGTTGTATTTTTGGAAAGGTAATTTTAAATTCTTTTTAATAAATTAAAAATATACAGGGTGTCCCATATAAAAAAATCAAATTTTCTGTTGATAATTCTTAAACTATTAATTTAAAAAAAATTATACTTAAACCATTAAATTCTACGTAAAAAGGTGCTTTGGAAATGTTTTCATAAAAATACAAAAATTTCCATAGCAAAAAAGTTACAGCGATTTGTTAAAAATACATATTTTTGAAAAACACCCCGTAACTCCGAAATGGTAACAGATATCGATATGCGGTTTTCACCATCATGTTTTTGACAAAAATTGAGCTCCAGACACCGATATTAGTTTTTGTCTATCTCCTATAGAAAAGGGTGTTTCCATTTAAAAGCGTCGAATTTGACCCACCCAGGGTGCTAATAATCCATTCTTTTTTAGCTTGCATATTTAACTATCTTTAAATATCTCAAAAACCAAAGATTTTAAACATATTTAACCTCTATAATAAATGCCTTTTTTGGGTTCAAGAATCCAAAAATGAAATAAAATACCGGGTGTTCCATAAGAAAAAATATAACTTTGGTATGGATCTTAGTTCTGAGACACCCAATATATTTCAAAATAATTTTAAATTGTGCCACATTGCCTCCCCACATATACCCATAAAATATTTTGTTTCTACATCTTTCCGTTTTCGTATAACAAACCGAGGCGAATGAGGTGCGCCACCCTGTATAAATGACAGCGATGTTCATTTCATGGCCATCGCTGACGCCGTTTTTTTTCGATCATACGGTACCCACAAATATGCAACGGGTAAATTGGTTTAGAAGTAGAGGTATATATTTATTATTGTGTAATTTTATGCATATTGGACCCGCATAAAGAATTTTATTTAAACAGAAAACAAAAAATAGAAATAATACGTGATCAGGAAATTTATGAAAACAGATGAAAACCATAAAATTACGTATTCTATTCGACATCGCTTTATTTTGCTAAAACGAATTGTATCGATGGCAAAATACAAATTTCAGCTTTGATAGATTTTTTTTTTCAAATAAAACTCCTGTTTTCTTTTAAACCTCGAATTCTGGCTTCGTGTTTCTTTAGCCTCAAAGGGCGGGAAGAAAGGAACAGACGCAGTCGAAGTAATTTAAAGAAAAACAAGACGGCTTTACCGTCAGAAACGGAAGTTTTCGCTTTGCCGCCCTTCCATTTTGCTTTGTTATCGCTTTGCTAATTAGTTTTCTGCACTTTATCGGCAGAACGACTAAAGAGGGCGCCGTTCTGTGTCCTAATGAAGCGATTTTGTGCCAGAAAAAGCAGAAGTCAAATAGGGTGATTAGGACTACTGTGCAAATTATTTCCTTCTTATTTTAATACAAGCTTTGTTAAGAATGTACACGATTCTTACCTATTAAGGTATTATATCCTATTAATTTAACATTATAATATTACAAAAAGTATCTACATGATTGTTAAATAGGTAATGGTAAAAAGTTTAAATATTATACTTATTCAGATACACCTTTATATCTAAATAAATACAACGAAGTTTTTTAGGTTTAGTTACACTATTTATAACTCAAGAACGAGAATAGAAGAACATCTCTTAAAATATCGAAAAAAAAAATAACGAAAAAAGATTGTGTGTGCGCTATGTGTACATATTTGAAGTAAAGCTTCTTACTAATAGCTATCAAATTGAAGGATTTGAAGGACATGTTTGAAAAGGTGTACTTTGAAATGTTGGAAAAGTAATAAATTAAAAAAATATTTTTTTACGCATAGAAATAGTTTTTTACGTGTAACAAATAGTTTTTTACACGTAACAAATAGCTCTTTTAGTGTACAAATAGTTTTTTATGCGTTCTGGACTTAAAACTACCTCTACTAAAGTACCTGTCAATAAATAATAATAAAATATGACTTTCCAATGACAGTGTCACTACAAAAACAATAATTAATGAAATGGAAGATTTAATGGGGACCAAAACAAAGGAATGTCTTTATTTCTCCAAAAAATCCTATATGGGTATTTCGCCACTGCAAGAAAATCTACCAAATAAAATAGATATTTTTTGTAAACACTTCTGCGTTAATCCAAACGGAAACTACTTGTCAGAAGTTAGGTTTACACATATACAAATTTGCCTAACGAACAAAAAAATGCTTAACGTTTCGGAAATTTTATCTCTTTCCGTCATTGTAATGTCACTTTAACAGAACGTCAACGGGTTGTTTTTCTCGAATAGTTGAATTTAAATATTTTAAATAGTTTTTTCTTTATTCTTTGTACTTTTTCTGCTTCTGACGACGGAAAGAGATAATAAATAAATTTCCAAAAAAGGCGCGCCAAACTATCCAAAAAAGGCGCACCTTGAGGATAAAGCGGTTTTTAAATTCCTTGCTTGGTAAACCATTCCGCGGGGTGTTTCAAATTTTCACCTCCCCTTCGTACAATATACAGATGGGAACTTTAATTTTTATTTAAAGAGAAGTTAAAATCGATGATTGAAGTCTAATGGGCGAATTCGTGACAAGGCTGTTTTGATTTCCCCTTACTTAAAGTGCTGTACGGTGGAGACACCATTCGGTCTGCAGCCAACGCATAAAACACTTATTTTCTCTAATTCGGCCAACGACAGTGTTGCGATATTAAAATGTGTAATATATACGTTTGACAAAGGGAAAATATCTTTGGATGGAAAATACGCGTTTATGTATTGAAAATTCATTCATGTTAAACCTAGAATAAACAATAAAAGATCAAAATTGTATGACCGAAAAAAGTCGTTTAGTTGGCTTGGAAATTACGATTATTGACATATACCATAATATTTTACATATGAAATAAAAGCGATCTTAATTTCCTAGCCAACTCTGACGCCGTTCTTTGTTTAATCATATAATATTATATTAAATTGTTTAATGATAGAAAATCCGTATTATTAACATACTGTACCCAAAATCGGTAAATCTATTGATTAATCAGTAGTTCTGGCAACACTGTCTCCGGCAACCACTCACACTGTCCACTGAACTCGGAATTCTCGGACAGGCTGACGATAACGCCAGCTACATCTCGGACAGGTTTTGTGCCACGAAATCGCTCATAATGTTGCGCATCTTCTTATTTCTTCAATCAACGCTAAAGGTCTAGATAATAATTTATCTACAAATTGATTAAAAAATCATCAAAACCAACCCAGTAGAACTTAAAAATACATTAAAATTTTAAGATGCCGGTCAGCCTAACGTAACTTGCGAAACGAGTATTTAATTACAGTATTTTAAATTATTTCAAATAAAATGGTAGCCTTATCTATTCTTACTATTTAAGTATAGTATTTTATTTACACATATATAACCTCTTATCTTTTAATTAACAAAGCTTAAAAATATACAAACATCTATAATTACTATTATTAATTATTTTGGTCAAACATTTCTGTTGCTAATTTAATTTGAATAAAATTGAAATCTTTATTATTATTCTTCTATTTGTAATTATTTCCTGGATAATTTTCCAAACAAAACTCTGTCGTTTCAACATTTAACTCTCCTTTCAACTCCCTATCGCTCAAGATTTCGTCGATACGTTTCATGCATCCACAATTCACAGGATTATTTTTCAAGTTAACTGCAATATTTTGAATCTGTAGTCGTTCTATAATATCATCGGCAATGCACGAGACCCTATTGTTATCCACTGAAAGTGTACTCCCATTCACCATTGAGAATATTACGCTAGGTACTTGGACCAGTTCATTGTATTGAAGATGAAGATTGATCGGGATGGGTTGTTTGAAAGACCCAGCTTCTATTTCCGATATCTGGTTCTTCTTTAGGAAAATATTAAGAGCTCTGACGCCGAATCCGGGTTGAATGTCAGCGAAAGACGAGGTGGTTATTCGGTTCAACCTGTTGAAGTTGAAATTAATTAACGACAGTTTGGGACTGTTGACGAAAATGTCGCCGTTGAGATGCGATATTTTGTTGTGTTCTAGATGGACCGCTTTTAGATTGGGCATGTTGGAAAATGCACCTTCTTCGATGGTTTCGATTTCGTTCTTCGACAAATATAAAACCTGAAAAATATGATTATTACATGTAAATATTATTATTAACTATACAGGATTGTTTACCACATACGACACGGAGTATTGTAGCAAAACGATTAGATTTTTATAAATTAAGTAAGTTTTGGGTTCGTTAAAGAACTATGAGCAATAGTTTAAAAATAATTTTACAAGATAATAATATAATGTCAATATTCCATGGGTACAGTGATAAATATGAGGTCTAAATTATAAGAAAATGCATTTTCTACGAAAACTTGAAGAGATAGGTAAAAATTGATATAATACAATTTGATAGACAATTAAATTGTGCATCTGATTCTCGTAAAATATAAACGGCGTTCCATTTAAATTAAACAAGTTATTGTCGTTTAAAGCTAGTAATGATTTAATGTAAATTTGTAGACACTCTGTGTAAGGTAGTATTTTGTTTATTATTGCAACACAATATCTGATCAATAAGTAAACTTCAGTAAATATTAAGTATCAAAAACTTTGATATCCTTGGAGAAATGAAGCCTTAAGATTTCTACTGCAATTTCATAAAATTGAAAATATTTCAAAAACGGTAAGGTTTAAGTGTGATAAACCTTAATCAAATTTACCTTTATTTTAATCGTAGAATCCAAAAATAGAATAATATACAGGGTGTTCTATTTAAAAAAATACAACTATAATATTTTTTACTTATTTGGGACACTCTGTATCTTGTAAAAATATTTTTAAATTGTAGCTCTAATAGTCCTTCAACAAACCCAAAACTTCAATACTCCGTGTCGTATGTGGTGAATAACCCTGTATATTAAAGTTAAATATTTCAACATCAATACATTTTTTCATAATCTTATGTTGTTTTCCTTTTAAAAAATGTTTTACTGTACGTAAAGGTTTACAATAGTTGATCAAATATTATGCAAGATGTTCATAAAAATGTCACAAATACATTAACAAAACTATAAAAATCGAGTTTTTAAATTGGAAACACTAATTTTTCTTGTATTTTGTATGTTGTTAGCAATAATTTTCAAAATATTTGCAAATAAATATTTTCCAATTAGTAAAAGGCTATTTCCTCTATAAGATTCCCTATCATAGCTATGACTATAGGCGCTATAGGTGTTAAAAATATTTGTTTTTATTTAACCAGAATGGATTTAATTGACTAAAACTACTTCCGGTTAAATAAAAAAATTATTTTCAACACCTACCGGTGCGTCTCAAAAGTCGCTCACCTCTATAACTTTTTTATTTTTTTCAGAAAAAAAATCGAGAGATTTGGTATATTATTATAAAATGACATAAATTAGGTTTGATTGACGTATTCAACTGTTTTCTGTCACTTCCTGTTTCACCGGAAAGGACTACAACTTTTGATTTTTAAATGGTATTCTCGGTGTTTTGTTGCTTTATTAGATAGAAAATGACACTCTGAATAGATTGACATATCATATGTCAACTTTTGACATTTTCGAACATGGTTTATTTGAAATTATTGCAACATGCGATTCATAACGATAATTTGACTCGAAATACCAAGTGTGTGGTACCAAATTATTCGTAAAAAATGCTTTTTCCAAATATGCTAATGAGCCACCCTTTGAATAAGAAGACTAAGGAAGGAGCTTATCAAAAATCTTAGGTCCACCGCGATAGGCCTCAAATATGGCCGACTTAAATTCCGGTTTATCAATGCCGTTCTGATTTTATTTAAAAAATGTAAAACTATGATGTAGGGTAGACGTGGGGTAGACCCAATAATTTTTTTTTATTTTTACGTTGTGAATAAATGTTGGTAGTTTATATATATCTATATATATATATATATATATATATATATATATATATATATATATATATATATATATATATATATATATATATATATATATATATAAAATTGTTATAAAAATATAAAATTCTAATAAAAATAGATAAGTTATAATAATTATTTATACCCATAAACATCCGATACGCTACTGAAGGAGGTAAGTCAAATTGACAAGTAGTAAATAAAAGCAAAAATGCAAGAAAAAAATATATAATTAGTTAATTTAAGTGAATTTCATAAATGATCGGTTTATACACGTATGTATATTATATAGTCACTTACTAGCGAAAAGTTGTTCCATTATTTCACTCGATTTTTGCCGAGATCTACCGCACGTTACACAACCAACTATTTTAGAGTCTTTTTCGATAAATCGCGATAGTGTCACTGTTAATTTAAGTTCTGCCACAATTTCCATCTAGATTTACTACTTTTATACAACTATCAGTAGTAGAATAAATAATAAATAACATAAAATAAGCTCCGTAAAGACTGACAAATTCACAAAATTTCAAATCAAATTCAAATGTGTCAAATGAATCGTCAAACAGAACTGTCAATGATCCCCACCCTAACAGTTCTTTTTCCGCACACCATGCATGAATACATGGATAGCATTATGCTCCTTCCTTAGTCTTCTTATTCAAAGGAGCCACCCTCGTTCCATTTGAAAAAATTGAGATATGATTAAAAATACGATTTGGGCATCTTTTAAACGGCCAGGGGCGCTATTCTGTACAATCGTCGGTATCGGTAAGTTACCGACAGCTATCGGTACGTACGGCCAATGAGCGTCGTGTTGATTGTTGTTGTCATAGTTACCGATCGGCCCTATGGCAGATATCGCAAATTTGTACCGACGACTCTCGGTATTTCTACCGTGAGGTTAACAAGGGCACGGTAGAGATACCGATTTTCGTCGGTACAAATTTGCGATATCTGCCATAGGACCGATCGGTAACTATGACAATAACAATTAACACATTTTTACTATATACAAATACGTATCGAGAGCTGTCGTAACTTACCGATACCGACGATTTTACAGAATAGCGCCCCAGGACAAAACACTAATATATTAGACGATCAAATCCATTTTTCCAAGGCTCCTTGATTAAAAATTAGTATTTTTAACACAGCCATGGCTAGATTGAAATTTAAAATTCAATTTTGTTTTAAGCAAAAATGTCAAAAGTTGACATATGATCTATTTAGTATGTTATTTTCTATCGTATAAAGTAAAAAAATACCGAGGGTGTCATTTAAAAATCAAAAGTTGCAGTAATTTTCCATGAAACATTAAGTGACAGAAAACAATTGAATACGTCAATCAATCCTAATTTATGTCATATATATTAACATACCAAATCTCATTTTTTTATCTGAAAAAATATAAAAGTTATAGGGGGTGAGCCACTTTTAAGACGCACCCGGTATATGAACTAAAGTAGTAATTAGAAACAATATAACTTATATTTAACAATATCAAACACAAACTTTGCAAATTAATGATATAAATATAAAACTATTGAGCACAAATTAATGATATAGATATAAAACTTTTCGAAGGCTACTTCTAATTCACCTACTTTCTTTTTCAATCATTTTTATAGTACTAAAAGTAAACAATTTTGCTGGTATCTTCTCTATCGTTGTATATTTTTGGGCTTACCTGAAGGCTCTTAATGAGGTTAAAAGTTCTGGCCGGTACGGACGGTATTTTATTTACGGACAAAGACAAATGTTTTAATTTGGGAAGGTCCCGGAATGTACCCGGTTCAATTAATGTCAAATTAAGGTTGATTAGGATCAGGGTTTCCAAATGCTGGAAATTCTGGACCATACCTGGAAAAAGATACGGTTTTTGTAGACGACAAAACTGAATTTCTTTTTTTGTGGGTATTTTGCGAAATCACATATTCGTCCGTTTTTGTTTAGGCTCATGTGTTAACATGTAAATATAACTCTAATATAACCTTAGATTGTATTACAATATAACTAACTAATATGAAAATATTGGGAAAATTAGGAATATACATTTATACTGTTATCTAATATATAAATCATTAGCTATCGGTAGTATTAATACCATACATTCATACATGGGGAAAGAATTGTATTTTTGTTGGGTTATAAATATGCGCCTTTCGGATTTAAAAAAAAATTATAGCTTGCTAGATATTTGAAATAGGGCAAATTTCGGCTATTTTAAAAATACATCCTAATTCTGTTATACTCTATTTTAGACAAAATGTTTTCAGATAAAAGTTGTAGATAATCACATCCTTAATGAAATTGTGTTCTCCGTTTTTTTTCTAAAACCTGTTCTTTTTGACATATGACACAAACATATGTTTTTTTTTTAAATGGAAACCATAGTTCGCCATGAATTCATAAGCCTTCCAGCGATATAAGCTATAATAACTTTTTTCGAAAAATTACTGAGTTATAGCTAATTCTTATCTTTGTGTGTGAAAAAAGTGAAAAACCTCGATTCTAGCCGGGAAAATTCTTAGAAATTTTGCTTTTTTCAACTTTTTTTAGGGTATATACCAAACCCTCAATTTAAGAAACCTTTTATGCACCGTCGGATAAACGACTGATGGCGCCCTTCCATGGCCTATTTTTAGTTCCTTAGATTTTCATAAGGACTCGTAGAAAACGATTTAAAGTTGAAATTTTCTCAAAATCGAAAAATGCAAATATCTCGGAAACGGTAAGTAGCTAAACGACCAGTGACGCCTCTAGGGATAGAGCTATACCGGGTGCGTCTCAAAAGTGGCTCACCCCTATAACATTTTTATTTTTTCAGATAAAACAACGATATTTGGTATATTAGTATATGACATAAATTAGGATTGATTAACATATTCAATTGTTTTCGGTCACTTCCGGTTTCACCAGAAATGACTAAAACTTTTGATTTTTAAATGGCACCCTCAGTATTTTTTTACTTTATTCGATAGAAAATGAATATCAGATGATCATATCAGATAGAATGACATATAATATATCAACTTTTGACATTTTCCCATATGGTTTATTTGAAATTATAACATGCGGTTAATAACGACAATTTGACTCGAAATACCAAGTGTGTGGTATCAAATTATTCGTAAAAAATGCTTTTTCCAAATATGCTAATGAGCCACCCTTGTTCCTTTTGAAAAAATTGAGATATGATTAAAAATACGAATTGGGCATCTTCTAACCGGCCAGGACAAGACAGTAAAAACATTAGAAGATCAAATCTATTTTTCTTAGATTCCTTGATTAAAGATTAGTGTTTTTAACACAGCCATGGCACTCTAGATTGAAATATAAAATACAATTTGTTTTTGAGCGAATATGTCAAAAGTTGACATATGATATGTCGATTCAGAATGTCATTTTCTTCATTTGTGCCATTTAAAAATCAAAATTGCAGTCGTTTCCGATGAAACAGGAAGTGACCAAAAACAATTAAATACGTGAATCAATCCTAATTTATGTCGTATACTAACATACCAAATCTCGTTTTTTTATATGAAAAAATAAAAAAGTTATAGGGGGTGAGCCACTTTTGAGACGCACCCGGTATATAGTGGATCCCTATAATCGCCCCATTTAAACAGTGTTTCGAAAATTTCCAAAAATTTTCCTGCCCAAAATCGAGCTATATTCCGATTTAAATGATTTTTGGGCTTGGATCGATGCTGATTAATTAGCTAAATTTTTTAGTTTACACAGTTGTCAAAAAAGTACATACAGGGTGAGAAAAAATAAATAAAAACCGATTTTTTCATTTGCGGCAATTTTTTAATACAAAAAAAAACTAAAAAGGGGGTTAAATTGGATTTAGAAATCTTACATTAACGTATTCTAACCGTATCAGGTGAGAAAAGTGGAAAAAGTTAATAAATAAGAAAAATTGATGTTTTTCAAAGGGGTATATCCGGAAAATCGATAATAGTTGATTATGAACTCTTATTCTCGATGTTTCATTGCCCTCTTTTGTTATTATTTATCGTGACTTATTTTAAACACTCTTTTAATAAGCCACTTAAAATCCTTACTTTTCTAAGCCTAAATATTAATATAAAACTTGTTAAGAATCAAAATATATTGGTTCTGGAACTCTATTATAAACAAAATACATAATCATGTAATTATATTCTAATATTTACCTTCGCACAATTCGCTAATGTTAGCGTTAATAATATCAATAGCTATATAATTATCCATCTTGTTGAAGTGTTCCTGTTGCAAATATATGGCTTTGGCATTTCGCTGTTTGTGCACTCGAGCGTCCACCGATGACAAGGCAAACTTATCCACACATGCAAAAGCATTTTGCCAAAAAAATACCGTCGAAATGATCAACGCAAACGCGCATTTTTTTCCGATCATTTCGATCATGATTCGGAAGAAAATAACTCTGAATGAACACATATACGAAATTTCGTTTTCGTATGTGTATAGTTAAATGGGTTAAGTAATAATTTAGTGTTAAGTTTTAAGTAATGTAGTATCTTTTAGATAACATTTTGAACTTTCCGAGTGTCATTAGAAATATTTTTCGATGTTTGTTATTGATTCGGACGAGTCAGGGATCAGCCGTCGAATGCTAAATTGTTTATTCGGCACATTCGGTAATTTGTTTATGTTCCATAATTGAATTTACCAGTCTCTCAGAACTGGAACGAGAAACGCATTAGTATTCAATGAGATATTTATGATATACTTACGAGAGTAATTGCATTTAAGTAGTGAGAGAGAAATAAGTTTATCAGTATACACATTTATGAAATTATAAATAGTCAGAAGCTTTAAAATTAAATTTGTAGATGTTAATTTTGTACAGTACCAACAAAAAAGTTATAGAGTATACAGGGTTGTTCACCACATTCGACACGGAGTATTGTAGCTAAACGGCTAGATTTTTACAAATTGTAAGTTTTGGGTTCGTTGAAGGACTATTAGAGCTACAATTTAAAAATATTTTTACAAGATACAGAGTGTCCCAAATAAATAAAAAATATCAAAGTTGTATTTTTTTAAATGGAACACCCTATATATTATTACATTTTTAGTTTCTATGATTAAAATAAAGGTAAATTTGATTAAGGTTTATTACACTTAAACCTTACCGTTTTTGAAATATCTTCAATTTTGTGAAATTGCAGTATAAATTTTAAGGCTTCATTTCTCCGAGAGTATCAAAGTTTTTAATACTAAATATTTACTGAAATTTATTTATTGATCAGTTATTGTATTGCAATAATAAAAACTTTACTACCTTATACAGAGTGTCTAAAAATTTATTTTAAATAATTACTACCTTTAAACGGCAATAACTTGTTTAATTTAAATGGAACACCCTGTATATTTTATGCGAATCAGATGCACAATTTAATTGTCTATCAAATTGTAATATACCATTTTTTACCTATCTCTTCAAGCTTCCGTAGAAAATGCATTTTCTTGTAATTTAGAACTCGTTTATCAATATACCCATGGAATACTGACATTTTAGATTAATGCACAATTTAATTGTCTATCAAATTGTATTACACCACTTCTTACCTATTCCTTCAAGTTTTCGTAGAAAATGCATTTTCTTATAATTTAGACCTCATTTATCAATATACCCGTGGAATATTGACATTTTAGATTGTTTTTAAAACAACAAATGTACAGGCTAGTAATATTACCGTTGTTAGTGAAACGATAATATTACTAACCCATTTGTATGCAAAAAGAAAACTATTTAAATCTTTATAAAAGAGTATACCATTAATTAAATATACCACCAGTATTTCCGCCCAAATACTAATTAACTACATACCTAATTGTGTTCGTTAATAAATTATTCTAAATAAATGTGGATTTGAATCAGAAATCAATATAATAATAAGTTATGAAAATGAACGTCTCTGTTGTTATAAATAAGCATTTGTCAAAAAATTAAATATCATTTTTAAGGTGTTAATTTTTACCACACTGTCTAATACACATACATAATTCAGTTTTTTAGTACCGTATGATCGAGAAAAAACGGCGTCAGCGATGGCTCTGAAATGAAGATCGCTGTCATTTTATATGTAAATTTATATAGGAAATGTCATCGATCGTCATTTCCCAGCCAACTGGACGCCGTTTTTTTTCGATCATACGGTATTTGGAGCAATTATTATTAATCAACGCAAACAGTCAATTAATGTAGTTCGAATACTGGAATCATATTAATTGGTCCTCTTTAACAAATATTTGAACAGTTTTTTTATTTTTTAATAAAATAAACGAACTATATCGACAATATTAGTATCTGTACCCTTTAAAAATTTGGTACATCTTTAAAAATAATCTAAAATGTCAGTATTCCATGGACATATATATAAATGAGTTCTACATTACAAGAAAATGAATTTTCTACGGAAACTTGAAGAGATAGGTGAAAAATGGTATAATACAATTTCATAGACAATTAAATTGTGCATCTGATTCTCATAAAATATACAGGGTGTTCCGTTTAAATTAAACAAGTTATTGCCGTTTAAAGCTAGTAATTATTTAAAATAAATTTTTAGACACTCTGTATAAGGTAGTAAAGTTTTTATTTTTACAACACAATAATTGATCAATAAATAAACTTCAGTAAATACTTAGTATTAAAAACTTTGATACCCTCGGAGAAATGAAGCCTTATAATTTATACTGCAATTTCACAAAATTGAAAATATTGCAAAAACGGTAAGGTTTAAGTGTAATAAACCTTAATCAAATTTACCTTTATTTTAATAGTAGAAACTAAAAATGTAATAATATATAGGGTGTTCCACTTAAAAAAATACAACTTTGATATTTTTTATTTATTTGGGACACTCTGTATCTTGTAAAAATATTTTTAGATTGTAGCTCTAATAGTCCTTCAACGAACCCAAAACTTACAATTTGTAAAAATCTAGTCGTTTAGCTACAATACTCCATGTCGTATGTGGTGAACAACCCTGTATATATATTTATTTTGAATACTAAAAATCTTTTGTTTGGTTCCTTTTTTATGTGTTAATAAAGTAAATAAGTATTAAAAATGTTGCTTATTATTGTTTAGCATGTTAAACCTTACAATAAAATATTTTAAATTACAGAATATTTAGAAAATATCATTTCGGTACGGAATACCGCAACGCGCCCCGTGTGATTCTAAAGTACGCGTCAGTCCGGGGGTTAAAGAAAAAAAAACTACTGTGCCTCCAGACTCCAGACCTTAAACACTTAACCACTATATAAATTTTAACAATAGAAAAATTATACACATCTTTCTGGCGCCGCGGCCGGCATAATTTTCATTTATTACACACATACGAGCGATCTTGTTATTACTGATGTTGTTTTATTCTTGGTTTCTTTGCTTTTACTGCCTGCCATCTCAGTTAATTAAGCACTTGTCGGCGGCTTCTTCAATGGACCGACTCCACTTCGTCTGGGAAAGATTTATCTATACATCTTAATACACACAAATATGAGCCTTTGTTAAATTGAAGTGTCTCCGAAGTTTGTACATATTAAAAATATGTACTTATATATTTTTTAGTATGAACAAACTGGAACTCTGTGTCAAAATATCTAACTTAATTTTAACTTATATTTAAATATAAAGTATAGTGACTTTTTGTATGGATTTATTTAAAGAATCGAGAATAAATTTAGATAATATTATTTGATATATGTTTTGATTGATATTATTTCTCTAAAAATTTCAGTTTTTAACATTGAAAATGTTTCTGTTATCCTATATAAGGGAGCCCAAATCGAATTAAAATGCTACATTTGCCACACCATGACGTCATATATACAAGGGTATAGGAAATCTCGGCGCAACGGCGGCAGTCGGCCAGCACGCGCAAAAACCATTACATCGCTAATTGTTTATTGATATATCTTTAATAGTTTAAAAGCAAAAATATGGGGTTTGCTTTGATACCTTGTCAAGACATAAGCGAAACTTTTAAATTGTTTCTTTTTTTCATTTAGGCCTTCGTTTTTCGTTAAATGAAAGTTATATTAAAAAAATCTATTTTTAAACCAAATTTTCGCATGATTGAAATGATTATTCATGTTTAAAGTTTTTTTGGTCATAAGCGCTAATAGTTTTTTTTGGTCATAAGCGCTAATGGAAATGTTTTTTTGTAAATAATTATAAAAAATTACTCCCTACGAAGACTTTATTGTGTCTTGGATCAAAAAATAAGTATTTGTTTTCTCTATACGGTGGTATTAATATATCGATTTTTGATGATAGTGTCCTTTTACCCGGTCTAATTTTGTACTACTTTCGGAATAAGGGTCCCCATATCATGTACTGTACTTCCATCCCTGAAAAATTCAGCTTGTGACACCGAAGTGAGAGGTAACGTCAAAATAAGCTTTAATCTACCTACATCATAGGTAGGTGTAGGTACTCTAGGTATATTCTACCTGGACAGTAGCTGAACTAGCTGACAGTAGTAATTAATTTGTTATCCGATAAGTAGTTGTCATTATATAAGTTTAATCATCTTATACCTCCTATAACGGTAGGTTTTGGATTTTTCCTGATTGGTTTGTTAAACAAAAATATACTGGGCATATAAATGTCTGTTACAGGTTAATTCGTTAAAGAAATATGTTACACACATATTATTTTAATAATAATAGTATAATAGTAATGGCTATATTATGTTATAACACATACATATGTATTGAATGTACTTATTTTAACCAATGCATTGTTTTGTTTTTTTAATCTCACAAATAAGAAATGTTTTATAGTTTTTATTATAAAAAACAGTGATTATACAATTTATTTACACCCCTTACACTGTTTTCTGTAAGGGGTGTAACCAGGAGTATATTTCGTAACCTCTTACGATATAAGAGGGCACAAAGTGTTTTATTACTTAATGCTTAAAATTTAATAATATATTTGTACATAAAATAAAATAGACTAGAAAGTCAATTAATTAATATTGACGTAATTACTAAATAAGTACAAGATTTTTTTTCTAATTATTTTAGTGTATTTTTAGTCACCTAATTATAAAGGAGAGATATCCAACCATTGCATTATTTTACTCACAAATAAATGTTTTATGGTTTTTATTATAAAACAACGATTAATTTATTATACACCCCTTAACCCAAACACTCCAAGGAGGATATTTCGTGACCCCTTATTTAAAGTGGACAAGCTTTATTAGTCAATGTTTTAATTACCCAGCGTCTTTAATAAAAATCTAATGTAATTTTTCATAGAAATGATCTGACATAAAAAGCAAATTTTATCAAAAAACTTTTTGATTATCTACAAGGAGTAAACCGCTGACAAATGTCTGTATACTAATGCCAAAGTAATGCCAAAAATACAAATTAAATACCAAAATTTCTCATATAATGCCCCACTAATGCCAAGCTGATTCCAATATAATACCACTAATACCACGAATAATATGTAACACATTTGTTTCACGAATTAACCTGTAACAATACTGGTAGGTACGTGCACAGATTTTTTCCTAGGTAACTTAAAAGTCGTTAAAAAGTCTAATTATATTTAAAGAAGATATAATTCCAACAAATTACATTATAAGGCCAATAATGCACAAGTAATACCATTAAAATTTTAGCGTTTTTAACTTGTGTAACATATTTCTTTAACGAATTAACCTGTAACAATAGTGGTAGGTACGCGCACAGATTTTTTCGCTAGGTAACTTATTAAGTCGTTAAACAGGCCTATAAAAGCTATAACAACATAGGTAACTAATATTTATAATTTAATTCGAGTTTTAATCTCAAATAATAAATGTTTTTACTGGTGTATTTCTGAAGTGTTCATTATTAAAAGTAGATATTCTTCAAGTTATGCGAAGTAATAAGTAATGTTTCCGGTGAGACCGCGTATATGTCACCGGATTCTGGTTAGTATAAAGACTTTTTCTATAGAAAGAGTTTTTTCTATATTTTCCTTTCAAAATAAGACTAATTTCTTCTTATTCTTTTAAATATTACAGTGTTTCTTTTTCCTAAAATGTTATACTTAATTTTCGCTTAAAATTAAAAAATCACAAATGGAGGAAAATATACGTTATTGAATAAAGTTTATACAAATCACTTTACCATAACAAAAAAGTAAAAACATGTCATGGCGGAAGATATTCAGGTGGCATTTCACACATTTATCTATTAAAATCGAGATTAAAATAATAAACTTGCGTAACATGTTATACACGAGATAGAAAGTTTCAGAATCGATTAATACGCAATACGCTACGCAGTCAACTTATTCCTATGCGCGGATGAGCGTCTTCAAGACTCTTCCTTCGGCCAGGGTCACGACGCCGCCGAAGAGGAATCGGCCTACGTTTGGCTAAACAGGCTGGACACGGTGGAGTACGATATTGGCGAGTCTGAATATTTATAAAAATTTGCAAAGTAAAATATGTTGGAAAAATAATTAATCCATACATATATAAAAGCTCAAAGGGTTTTTTTGTTGCATCCATCCCGCCGAAACCGCTTTACCAATCTTGATGATTCTTTTTTTAAATGAAAGGTATATATGTGTAGATTTGTTATGAAGTATTTTTATAGTGCTTAATGGCTATTTCTTTGTGTAAAACGACTAAATACTAAAACATACCTGAAAAACACCTACACACAATACCTCCAGAAATAAATTATTTGTCATTGTCAGTGGTGTGTCAGTTAGATTATATATTACGTTTTTAGATATTTTAGAGTGAGTTCATGCCGCCAGCTTTAGATACATAAATATTAGCACAAAGGTTCGTTTAAACGACATTAGTGAATTAGCTACACAAAGCGATTTTAGGAAATTCATCCTCTTAGAGAGTAAAATTATCTCGGAACAGTTTGTTGTATGAAAATTCCTTACTATTTGGTCTAGAAGAATGAAATCCTACAAAAAGAATTAGAAGAAATTTTTGAAATTCATCAACCAAATGGGTAAAGTTAGTAAAAATTTATATAAAACTTGGTGACCTCTGGATTATACACATAAAAATTGGCACAAAGGTAAAGCGAATTTATGAAATTTATACCCTTAGGGAGTAGAATAGGGAATGAAAGTTTGCTGTACAAAAATGCAATACTATAACATTATAAACCAGACAGTATAAAATATTATACAAGGGTTTATTTAGTGACATCATAACGAAATATATCTTCCTCAATTATCCTTCAAAGAATAAAAAATAACCTATAAAAAGAGTATTAGTGCTCTTAATAAATAAAAAAAAGATGAAAAATAAAAAACATCTATGCTCACTTTTACAAAATCTGAACACATTTTAAAAGAAAAAAAGTTTTTGATAATATTTGTGTAGATTGACTACAAGTTGTATAACATAAATTTCTACAACCGGTCTACCAAGTGGTCTGCAGCATCGCCTTGTGGTGCAAACGTGGGCCTGTTAATCTGTGACGTGACGCACAACAGCCAAGAAAAACAGAAGCGTGGCTAAGAATTTAGTAATTTAAAAAAGTCTTTTAGATACAGTAGTAGGTATTAAAAAGTTTTGTGTTTAAATGGGGTTTGCCTTTAACAGTTAAAAAATTATATCGTAAAGTGTAACTTTCCGTAAGAATTCTTTATCTGTCATTGATCATGATCTGTCATCATGTTAACCTGATGTTTTGTATGTTATTTTGTTTTTTTCGAGGTTTTTTTGCTTGCTTGTTTTACGGATAGGTGCGATCGCATAATTATTATTGATAATGTTTTATTTAATGTTAACACTACTACTTTTTCAGTGAATCATTAAATCTGTTGTTTTTTGTTAAGTTCGTTATTTAAACATATGTATGTAATACACTCATATTAACACTAATCATATTTTTACGTTTTTATTCATCATTTTCAATGCCCCCCGGTTGCATCTTTGTAAAGGACTGTGAATTTTTTATGATTCTTTTCTATTTTACATTTTAAGTTTATTCATTTTTTCCTCTTTGATTTTTTTTCACCTTCATGTCTAAATTATTTTTCGAATTATTAATTTAATGCTTCATATGTTTTTGTTGCAATAGATAAGTATTAGAATAAAGTTTTGTAAATATAAAATTCTATATTCCTAATATGTGAAGTTTCACTAAAAAAATCTACTAATTATTATTTAGCTAAAATTACGTACGTTTTCAACAGATATAAAGGTCTGTAAAGCAGTTAAAATATAAAGTTCTAACTGCTATGTTTTACTATATATTCTGAAGCTAATTATTACATTTTCTCATTACAAGGCAAATATATAATTTATTTTATTTCTACTTACATTTAATCATTAATAGAAGAAATGAAAATTGTTAAAATTCATGGGATAAAGCTTATATAAAATATAATCCAAATACATAGAACTTATAGAACTACTACGTATTTTTGGAATTAAAATAACTGGACACAATTTACCTCTATACAAAAGTGTTTCGTTTGTTCGTTAGGGTGCAACAATTCAAAATAAACACACAAGTTTTAAAGTTAAATAATATAGTAGTTATTAATGATACAAGTTCGATACGAACATCATAATGAAACGCGGTTAACCCGAGTGGCTTAGTTACACAAGTTTCATTAAAAAGTTCGTATCGAACGTGTATCATTCAAAATTTAATCTTCGACGCGACACAAGGGACGATCCACAGATATTTGATTTAATTTAAAATATTAGAAATATCTTCATAAAAATTAAAATTCAAAATTATCATATTAGTCGAGGCCGTGGTAACCGTGCTTGTTGATTATTTCCATTTTGACTTTGACAACTCAATTATTGATGTTCAGTTTTGTGTTAAACGTTCAGTTTTAGCAAAAAGCAAAAAATAATATTAATATGATTGATTCTGATTCTGAAAGTGTCCCTTCGGATATTGAAGGCATTGCGCAAAACGTTGTCGATTCCCGAAAAATCAAGAAAAACGTACGAGCAAGCCTATGTAAAACTTGAAGATTGGTGTAAAGGGAAAGGAATCAAGAATAGTAGTAACGAAAAAGTTCTCCTGAACATCTTTCAAAACATAGGAAGGCTTCATCATTTTGGGTATATTATTCCATGCTACGTTCAGTTATATCAATGAAGAAAAATACAGATATTAGTAAGTACGTCCATTTAATTGCATTTCTAAAAAGAAAATCGGAAGGATTTCGGTAAAAAAATCGATAATTTTAAGAAAAGAAGACATAACTCGTTTTTTGTTGAAGGCCGATGATAAAACTTATTTCCTGACAAAAGTTTCATTGATAGTGGGACTTGCGGGAGCCTGCCGGCGTATCGAGTTGACAAATCTGCAGCTGCAAAATGTTAAAGATGAAGGACAATGCATTCATGTCATTATTCCATTTACGAAAACAAAGACATCACGAGATTTTTTTATAATGAAAGGGAATGTTGAAGGAATAAATATGGTGGAAATGGTTCGAAGATATACAGACCGGACCACCGTAGTAGTAACATAGGCAGAACCGGACGAATTAGCGTATACCCGTCCGCCGGATAAAAAGCAGGCGAAAAAATGCGATAAAATAAAAATAGGTAGATATGTGATAAGAATGTTACAGAATTTGTATTTATTCGTGTTTTAATAGCCAAAACGAATACATAGATTCTCGCTACAGCTCTCGTGTAAAATTTATTTTTTAAGTAAAATAATGGATGTTTACGAAGTTCGTGAGAAAATTCAAAGTGTAAATTGTAAAATGGTATTTCCAAAATAGGTCTTATCGGGATATACAAACAATTTTTCCACAAACTTTTGTAAACAGGCCAATTCCATCTTTACCTACTATATCAAGAGTTATTAATAATTTTGAAACACATGCGTGCGTGTCCCCACAAAAACACAAAAAGCCTGATGTGTTGATTAATGAAGAACAGGAGTTTAAGCAAGTGTTTGGGGTGGTTTTGTAGGGGAGCATATGATTGGTCCATTTTTTATAAAGGGTAATTTAACTGTTGCAAAGTATTTGGACTTGTTACAGCAGCAGATTGTCGCTAGAATTCGTGAGTTATTGGGAGAAAGATTCCACAATGTCTGGTTTCAACAAGATGGTTGCCCTGTCCACAATGCCCGTATTGTTCAAGAATATTTGAACAATACTTTTCCCAACCGTTTAATTAGTGGATATGGAACTATTTTGTGGTCCGCTAGATTACCAGATCTTTCTCCCAATGATTTCTTTTTGTAGGGTTATGTAAAATCCAAAGTGTATGGTCATAATAGGGCTAATAAACTGGATGAGCTTCAAGTAAAAATATGAGAGGCTTTCCAAACTATTAGCCCAAACTATTAGCTTGAAGAAGATACATTAATTTTGAGACCTACTTTACTGCTGAATGTATTTAGTTCGTTAATTTGGGCTTGTAGTTCTTCAGGACTATTGGGAATTAGAACTATGTCATCAGCAAATCTTATATTGTTAAGATATTTCCCACCTATTTTTAATCCTTTATTGGTTCAGTCCAGTTGACGGAAGATTTCTTCTAGTGTTGCTCTAAACAGCTTTGGGGATATCGCGTCTCCCTGTCTTACCTGTAGTATATATCACTATATATTTTTTACACTCAATATTTTTTTCACACACGAAATCTGTCTGATATCTTCACAGCACTCAACACTGCCATCCCAAAAATTCCACATATAGCGCCCTGAAAAAAAGGATATGCAACAACCAATCCACAATACCTACAGTGCAGCTCATACAGAGAACGTTAGTCCCTGAAGAGCTTGGAGCTGAAAGAATTGAAATACTGAACATTCAGAAATTTAAACTTGAACTGATGATGACCTCAAAAAGTCCTAAAATTTTCTACTGCACTACTAAAAAACTCGATTTCTTTTTTCTAGGCCCAAGAATCATACCTGAACTTGAATTGAAAATACAAAAATATGTTTAAAACATTTATACTATTTGTACTGAAAATATAGTTATTGAAATGATTAGATATTGGTATGCGTTTACTCTAAAGTAGAATAAGTAAAAGAAAGTGAGTTAAAAAATTAGGAAGTTATAGAGAGTTACCTACACATACACGTTTAATTTAAGAAAATAAAAATATCTGTTAGACATTCTCTAGATTTCAATTTGACTAAGATAATATGAAGAATTATTTTTTTTTAAATAGTTTAAATCAGAGAGAATCTAATCCCAAATAACGTTAAAAAGAAAACGCTAAAACAATAAAAGACGTGAAATCATCATTATCTTAGCACCCTCGATTCAACATTACAGAGACTAGAATAGGATGATTATTCTATTAAATTTAATTTAAAATTACAGAAAATATTAATAATGTCCTAAAAAGTCATAAATATTTCTATTACACAACTTAGCCAATGTCAGACGGGGATTTTACGACCGCATAGGCTTCTGTCTAGCACAAGAACGTGGTCTTTTTGAACACTTGTTATAACTTTTTTTATTTAGAGTAATATTTTAGTTTTTTTCGGGTTTAGAGAATTTATTTATTTTTAATTTTGGCTTGTAAACACACTAAAATAATAAATATTTAAGTATTTTTATTTTAAATGTGAAGGTAAACACTTAAAATGAAAATAATAAATACTCGGCACTCCTCGCGTCGTGTCCCTAGTGTCACGACCGACCCGTCCAAGCACAACTGCAACTGCGTACTGCCTGACCAGCCGACTAGCCGGCAGTGAATCTCTAGTACGAACGCAAATCGGGTAAACGTAAATTCGTCCGGCAACTTGCTATGTTACTAGTAGCCTGGTCTTCTCTGTATAGCTATGCGGCCAAGCAATACAGAGCATATTCGATTTTTTGTGGGGTACAGAAATGGAAAATGTATTAAGCAACCCGTTGACATTAATACTTTAGGGAAAATGCCGTATAAAATAACATTGTTCCTAAGTCTTCCAAATCCACAACAATACATTGGGCATTGTTTCCGTAGATCGTCGGCGTCGTTGTTTGCTGATTCAGGAGTGGATTTATTAACTCTTAAAAGACAGGGTGGTTGGCGCTTTAACACAGTGGGAGAGAGCTATATAGAAAATTCCAAAGAAAATAAGAAAAAAGTGTCATGTAATATTTTGGGTAACATTTCTGGCAATGATGGGTCTTCAACAAGTTCAAGCACTCAGGAAATAAATTTACTTTCTGAAAATTCAACTCACCTGTCATCGTCTGGAATTAATTTAACCAATTGTACTGATATTATAATTAATGTTTACAATAAATAAACGTATTTAGGTACCTTTTTTTGCTTGTTTCTTATTTTAAAATTTGCGTGTTATACTCTGTTTTTTTTCTCAGGTAAGATTTCGACAGACGATGACAGAAGAAAAGCAGATGACGTCCCATACCAATCTATTTATTTTACTAAAAAAAGTTTCTAATAATTTTTAAGTTAACTATGGATGGGTTTAAATATAAATTCGTCATGCGTCGTCACTTGTTGTTTTTTACCAGTTTTATTGGTTTATTTCCAAAATGACAGATCGTATTTCAATTTTATTGGTTTGACGGAGCGATGAACAACAAACGGACGCCGATGCGTATGAACTCGCCTTTAGATTTTTGACGTTTGTCAAAATCTTGCCAAATATGGGTTATAATTTCGTGACAACTTGTGTCAAATACCCTGCGTTTTGGAAGATGATGCATTTTGATTCGTGTTATTACGTGTGTTTTGTGTCTTTTGAAGTCAAGTGGAGGAAAAATAGAGTGAAAATTAACTGTAGAACCCAGAGCACAGTTTATTTGAGTTTATGGTTAATACTCGCTGCCCAGGCAGAAAGTCTTAAACAGATAACCAATAAAGTTACTATCAATAAAGTTCGTATACCATCTCGTCGTAGATAAGTGCATCTCGAATATGGTAAGGACCATACTAAACCCATACTAAAAACTGGAGTAGCTGTAAAATATCGACATCACACGATAGGTAAATAATGAATTTTAGTACTGCAGAAAAATAATGTCAAAAGGTACTGGTTTAAAAATTAAGATTAAAGTTAATTAATCAACCTGTGAGGTATAAAATTTGGTAGTGTTATTATTAATAAAATAGTTTTATTTATTCCTGCGGAATATTACAAATTTGTATTTGTACATAAATTATATTGATAAATATAATCATAAATGCTGGAAGTTTCACAAAGCTTGAAAGTAAAAAATAGTTCTTTTTATATTTTTTGGTATGTGGTGTCTTGTTTTTGTTTGTTTTGTATTAACACATACCGTTTTGTATTAAATAAAATAACTCGATTACATTTTTTCAGTTTTGTACAGTTTTTTTCACAATATTTTGAAGTTACTTGTCAGTCAAATTTTAAATACATATATTAATTTCCTGCTATGCGTTCCAGTTGTACCAACTTATTTCTTTGTAAAATAAAATAAACTACTTTGAAATTAAAATGACAGACACATCTATCACTGTCAAGGATCTTTTCGTTGGACAGACTATAGTGCTATTATGAAAGCCATAATGACATCCAAATGACAATGTTAAATGTGTCATAATGACATTGTCGTAGATTAAATCTATAATAATCTGTGGTTTATTTTTTTGGTGGCAATCAAAGGACGCGATACTTGGAATAATTTTATCGATGTGGCGTTTAACAGTTTGTTGTGTGTAGTGAACTTTGTATAAACTTTATTACTTTATTACTATAATATGGTGATTTGTTCAGCTCTCAAGGGTAAAAGCCACCGCGAAAACAAAGAGCCAGGAATTACGTTAAATAAACAATTACTTTTCGACACTCCACCTTTTTAGCTCTTTTTATTAGTAGTATTCTGATATACCAGGTGCGTCTCAAAAGTGGCTCATCCCTATAACTTTTTTATTTTTTCAGATAAAAAATCGAGATTTGGTATGTTAGCAATATGACATAAATTAGAACCGATTGACGTATTCAGTAATTGTTTTAGGTCACTTCCTGTTTCACCGGAAATGACACTTTTAAATACAACTTTTGATTTTTAAATGACACCTTCGGTATTTTGTTACTTTATTCGATAGAAAATGATACTCTGAATAGAATGGCACATCATATGTCAACTTTTGATATTTTCGAATATGGTTTATTTGAAATTATAACCTGCGATTCATAACAACAATTTCACTTGAAATACCTAGTGTGTGTTACCAAATTATTCATAAAAAATGCTTTTTCCAAATATTATAATGAGCCACTCTCGTTCCGTTTGAAAAAATTGAGATATGATTAAAAATACGATTTGGGCATCTTTTAAGCGGCCAGGACAAGACATTAAATACATTAGACGATCAAATATATTTTACCAAGACTTCTTGATTAGAAATTAGTGTTTTAGCACAGCCATGGCACTCTAGATTGAAATTTAAAATGCAATTTTGTTTGAAGCGAAAATATCAAAAGTTGACATGTGATATGTCATTATATTCAAAGTGTAATTTTCTATCGAATAAATTAAAAAGAATACCGTGGGTGCCATTTAAAAATCAAAAGTTGTAATTTCCGGTGAAGCAGGAAGTGGCCGAAAAGAATTGAATACGTCAATCAATTATAATTTATGTCATATACTAATATACCAAATCTCATTTTTTATCTGAAAAAATAAAAAAGTTATAGGGATGAGCCACTTTTGAGACGCACCCAGTAGGTGCTACATATTGAGCATTATAGTCCATACTAGTTTTGAACCCTTTAATACTTTTTTGTTTAAATAATTTGCATAAAACCACCTAAAAAGCAGCATCCATATAGGCGTAGGCGAAACCTTTTATCAAAAATATAAATAAATAAAGAATATTCATAACCCTAAATATGTATAATAATTCGTAACAGTACGTACTAAATTAAATTTTGTAAACTTAACAATTTAGTCAACACCTGGTACCATTTACAAACTAATTTTATCATCTAAAAAATTGAAATATCCATTTTATTATAAAATGCAGACATGTAAAAAATAAAATTAAAAACCATCCAATAAATTAATATAATTATTTCTCAAACAATTAAAATTCCACTTTTTATTAATTCTGCACGCCACTGTGTGGTGTCATATGGTAACAATTTGGTCGCTGGTGTTATTGGTCCTTGTATTATTTAATCACTGAATTTTCCATATAAAATGACATCGATTTTCATTCCTAAGCCATCGATGACGCCGTTTTTATTCGATCGTATGGTAGTTTTTCCCCTGCTTGTGTAGTGTGAAAAAAGCCAACAGTTCGTTGCGTAATAAAAACCACCAGCTTGGAACGGCAAGCAAAACAGAATTAGACTTTATTCGACCTCATTCCCGAAAGATTTGTTGCTCTTGTGCCAGTGTCGTCTAGACGTGCCGTGCATTCCCCTTCAATTTAGTACGTCGCCTTGGTGACCCCATACGATGCTCTTTCCGCGAAAAGACTCTGCCGACGTTTTCAACCTCCCACTTAATTGTCTTCTTTAAATTAACTTTCTTAATTAACTTTTCTCGTAATATGGAGTTAGTGCAGCTAGAAAGGGAGAAAATTTATAATGTATATAAATAAAAATGAAATGCGTTTTGCTTTTGCTGGTAAACGTATCATTTTTTCTAAACGTTTGTAGATATGGCGGCTTAAGACCTGTAGGACCTGGGTAAGCGACAAAATTTTAGTTCCCGTCTATTTTTTCCAAAATTTACATAATGGCCTGTTCGTAGTAGACGAATAATGTTACTTACTAATAATAAAAATGGAAAAATTTACCAAAAATCGGGGATATTCCAAAAAGTTAGAAAAAAAAATAAAAGCGTTTTTGCGCTTTGAATAAAACGATTAAGCCTTAAGCCCATAGCCACACAGAAAGCGATTTTTGTATTTTTTGCGTTTTAGCGTGTGAAGCATTTTTGCGATTTTACCGGTTGAAGCTTTTATTTGGATTTGTGTCCATTAAAAACACGCAAAAGAAGCGGCAGGTCTGCAGTTTCTATCAAGATGTCGATTAGTATCGTCGCAAGCTCGTAAGAAGCTCGGGAATTTCTCGGCCCGTTGTAAATGTAGAATGTTTAGGACGGGAGTTAATCACCGCGACCTTAGATGTCTATTGTGTGTTCCCCTTTTTTGAGTTATAACGAGTTATAACTCATCATACAGTCTCAGGGCTTTAACAAAAGCCAGTATCTGAGACCGCTCCACAGAGGCCAGCTTTACGTCCTCGACATCAGCCGTACCAAAGTTCATGTCGTTGTCTCGGCGCACTCAGTGATATGGTGTTTCTCCATTTTCCCCACAGAATCTGCATTCGCCGTTGTTTCTTAGCTTCAGCCTACTGAGGTGTTCGTTGAGGAAACAGTGTCCTGTTAGAAACCTCGTGACAATCCGAAGATTATTTTTACTTAAATCAAGGAAAATCTTTGATTTTTCCTTGATTTTTTTTGATACCGACCGAAGTTTTATTATGCGTGGAAGAGAACGATGGAAAGATCAGCACAAGGAAACCTGAGGATGAAATAGGAATAGATCACACTACAGCGTTTCGAATTTTGAAACGACATAAATACTATTCCTTCAAATATGAAAAGCACCAAGAGCTACGAGATGGGGACCAAATACGGCGGTAGGCGTTTTGTTTTGATATGATGGAAAGAACAAACACGGATAGGGAATTTTTAAAAAACATATGTTTCACTGACGAATGCACGTTTACCTTAAATAATGAACCCAATGTTCAAAATTATCGATATTGGAACAAAGAAAACCAACACAAGTTTGTCGAAACAAGGACGCAATATCCACAGAAAGTAAATGTTTGGACAGGGATATTCGGACACAATATTATAGGGCCATTATTTCTTACGCAAAATTTAAATGCAGAATATTATTTGGAACTACTCGAAAATCATATTTTACCTGCTTTACATGATGCCGCTAGGGAAAATCAGGAAGTTTGGTACCAAATGGATGGCTGCCCGGCACATAGTACCCTGGCTGTTCGGGAATATTTAGACAATAGTTTTAACAGGTATTGGCTAAATCATACAGTAAATTATTAAGGTCTCCTGATCGCCAAATGATTTCTTTCTCTAGGGGCCATTTAAAATGGGATATACAAGGATAAAAAATACCCAAATCTAGACGAGTTAAAAAAAGCTATTTCTGCCGAATGCAATAGAATTTCAGTTTACCAACTAGCGAATGTAAGAAGAGAATTTTATGATCGCCTGGGTTATTGTCTAGCAGTCGATGGAGGAATATTTGAACATATTAAAAATTAAAGTTCAAACAATTTAATAGTACCTAAATTAATAAGTTATTGAATATTGTAATAATACTATAATTAACCTTGTAATTGATTACTTTATTTTACTTTAATTCATATTAATTTGTATTTATAAATACATCTTTAAGATTTCCGATGTAGAAATGAGTTTTCAATAATAATAAAGCACTAAATAGGTAAATTTCTGAAATGAGAACTTCATTTGACAGTTATCTTTTACCTTGACTGGTGCTCATAATTAAATACAGGGGCATAAGAAAGGAGAAATATTTAAAAAGAAATCGGCGATAACTCGTAAACGAGCAAATAAAAAATATCTAAAGTTATTCTTTTGAATGTGGGTTTTAGTGCTCTTCAATAAACTTAAATAGAATTATTCTCTAAAATAATTAGGGAAGCCAATAATTGACCCTATTAAAATTTACATGGGATTTCCTATGTCCCGCCCGACGATGCAATACCCAGTATAACCCATTAAAAAATAATGCCAACAAATTTATCTACAAACTAATAGCATAATCATTAAAATCCGAGTTAAAATCGGATTATAAATTAAAAAGTTATGAAACATCAAACTTAGACAAAAATTTTAGGGTGACGGAATTTTGTGCCGGGAAGTTTATCATACTCAGCATCATCAAAACCCGAATTCTGCGTTGATAAAATAATTTTCCAATTTTAATATCGTTAACTGTCATGTGGAGCCGAAAGCGGTATTACTTAACATAAATTACAATTTGCCTTTTAAATAGGACTGCGTTGGGTAGAAAATTTCGTCCTGGCAATAAAGTCGGCGATTTTTCTCAGTGAAAAATCGACACAAGACGGGCTTTGTTTACAGTACAAGAGACAAACATTTTTTTCTTTTTTATTTGGAAGAAAAATTGCTCTTTGGGGAGAAAAGAAAATATAACGTTTCCACTTAATTTGAAAATTCTGTTATATGGAATAATATTTTTTTCGATTACTTTTACCATTATTACACTGCGTAATAAACTTAAAACGCGCTTTTTTGTATGTTATTTTAAAGGTATTTTTTTTAAATTCACGTTTATAAAAATAAAAATTTCGTATTTTTATAAAACTGGCATACAGAAAACAGGAAAATACATTAGTTACACTGAAAAAAGATACATTGTCACAGATAAAGTTTGCATTCTATGGGATTTTTTATTATTAAATTTGACTTTCCCGTTATCTAGTGGTTATGCTGGTCATATATTTAGTTAAATTGAATCAATAAATGTTTTCGAAGTTATACATCATAATACTTTAAATAGACTATACAGGGTGGCGCACCTCATTCGCCTCGGTTGATTATTCGAAAACGAAAAGATGTAGAAACAATATTTTACGGGTATATGTGGAAAAGCATATGTATGTATAATTTAAAATTATTTAGAAATGTACAGGGTATATCAGAACTAAGATCAACACAATTATATTTTTTCTTATGGAACACCCGGTATTTTATTTCATATTTGGATCCTTGGACACAAAATAAGGCATTTATTATAAGGGTTAAATATTAAATAAAAAATCGGTAAAAAAACTTTTAAGTTAAACGGTTTTATCTTATGTGCAGTGAAAACTAGAAAATAATAATAACAATTAGGTATTTTGAACTTCTAGTTCAGAAATATTTTAGTATTAGGCCGAATAGCTTTTAGGCATATTAGACTAAAATAAAAACGTGGGGCCCCTCTGAAATCCTACCTATGGCAAAGCATATCTTTATACTTTGGTAGATCATGAGCTCGGCGTTCGCTGGTGAAGCCGCCACGGCTGGTTATTGATTGTCAAAATCTCCAGTTACGATTATAGTAAGTCGATGCAATCCACACTTAGTATAGAAGAAAGTATTACAGCAATAGTTAATGGGCCCCACGTTTTTATTTTAGTCTAATAATGGGCCCCACGTTTTTATTAAGCCTAAAAGCTATACTGCCTAGTACTAAAATATTTCTGAACTAGAAGTTCAAAATACCTAATTGTTATTATTATTTTCTAGTTTTCAGTGCACATAAGATAAAACCGTTTAACTTAAAAGTTTTTTTACCGATTTTTTATTTTTGTTTGTTTTTTTATTTATTGTTTCCATGTTGTTCCCACGAGTAATGGACATTTTAACGGTCGACCCCCCCCCCAGAGGTCCAGTAGAGGGGCAAGGCTATAATATACAACAAGAGGCGCCCAATCTTGAGGGGAAAACGCTTGCGACATTACATTTTTAGCCGCCCTAATGCCATACAGTCCTCAGCACGTTTTAACCTATTACCTTAACTTGGGTGGTAAAGCTACCGCTAACTACGTAGGTACATCTAATCACCTATTTTTTTTTATCTGTCCTTCTAACGTGACACAATCTTGGACACAACTGTTCTGGACACGACTACTCATGCCCTTACCTAATACGCCATTTTGTAACGACGTCCATCTTGGATTTTAAATTTTGTCATAACCACAGTATTCTACTAGTGTAGCCCTTTCATTTGATACCCATATTGGGGTTGTGGAAAAATATGAAATCCGCCATTTTGTACCGGCGGCCATCTTAGATTTACAATGTTATTGATATTACTATATTGTATTGTCATCGGAACTAAAGGTGTGTACCAAATTTCAGATCAATCTGACAACAGGAAGGTACTTAAATTTCAATTTCTAATTTTGACCCAAACAAATAAATAAATACCGTACGGGTCGAACTAAATAAAACCGTTTAAAAAAATAAAAACTTCGTTATTTCCAATACAACACCCTGTATTTTTTAAATAAATCGAAGCAAATTCAAATGCTCTTTCAAACTATATTAGGGTTTTCTATACGTATCTAGCTCAGATTTTGAATAAAGAGCAATTTTTCAATAAAATTTCAATCAAGAGGGCTGATGTCATGGCAAGTTTCTAGTGACAGTTAATAGCTATTTTCGAAATCGAAATTAGTTTATGGACTTTATTTAAATTTATAGCAGTTCACTTTTATTTAATTTACCTACAATACCTTAATAAATAATATTTGTTAAATATGTATTTTTATTCTATCAAAAAAAAAACGAAGAAGTAGTTCTTTGATTTATTTTACGATGACTTGTAGATATATGAATTTTCTATAAAAGAACCAATTACCGCATATTCATTTTCTTCACTCCCAACGACAGGTTTTTGTCTTTATAATTGCGCCTTTTACACTTGAAAACTGAACAAATTACCATTGTAATAAAGTGTATACAAAGTTCACTTACACACAACCAACTAGTAAAAATCGCTAAAATTGTCGCTGATGTTACTACACTACATTTGTTACTTCCAAAAAAATGGCGCCTAACGTCACAAATTCTGCTGCAGCCCATATATGGGCGTTACATGTATCCTTGTATTCATTGTCATTGGTTTAAAGGCCCTCGTAGAGTCGAACAATTTTAGAACAATAGTGTGAATCTATTATTACTAACTGGTGTACAAGATAAAGATGTTCTATTTTTAATATAGAAAGAGGTCAGTCGATTTATAGAACTCATTTTGTTTGATTACTTCATGTGCTACGATTTATTTGTTATACCAATTTTTCAAATTTTATAAAACAACATAAATCAGTAGAAACCTCATTAATTTTACTGAAGATTTTAGTATTTATCGAAGTGTAAACAGCTATATAAGAATAATAGGAAATAAAAAGTTATTATACCCGTAAAAAAGGATGCGTCGATTGAAAATAAACTATCTGGGTCACTAATAAATATTTAAATTCAATTTCGAAAACACGAATCTTCCCGAATCTTCCGTCATATCTTCCGGCAACAAACATAAAACTAATTTTACCCGAGCATAATATTTTATACATTAAAAATATTACAAAGGCCAATATTAAAATTGAAGATCTTTTGCAGTTAAATTATAAATCTGAATAAATCAACATTTTACATGTATATCTTGTTTCCAATCAAAAATTGTTTTTTCCAAAGTAAATTGTCGGTAAAATAACGAATATAATTTAATAATATACCTCTCTTCTCCTTTCTATCACTCTATGAGAGTATGGTGGTCTTGCGCAGACTCTCCTCGTACACACTATGAGCTATTATCGTCTTCATTTGGTCTACTCAACGGTTTGGAGATCTCTCTCTAGTACATTTCCCGTTTACTTTTCCCTCTAGTACGTCATTGGTGTTCCTGAATATGTGGCCAAAGTATCTTAAATTATGATTGATTTATTGATGTTAACAGAGTCTAGATTCGATATTCAGTTGTTAGGGGATTGAAATGATTGTACGGTGAGCTATGTACGGTATTCGCAGCATCTGTCTATAACACCACATTTCAAAAGCATCGCTTTTACGTCTCATTGCCAACTTCGAGTCCAGGTCTTTGAGACATAAGTGGCAATGGAGAAAATTAGGGCTCTTAGTACTATTAGTTTGTTGCTAATTGAACGGTTGAATCTTTCCATATTTTATTCAGTTTAGTCATGGAATTGCGTGACACAGTCTTCTCTTGATTTCTGCATCACATCCTCGTTTGTTTGAAATCAAAGAGCTGAGGTATATATCGTCCCATTGCTGCCAAAAGTCACTACCTAACATTTTTCCGAACGACCAAATTCAATCACTAACTGTTTTGTAACGGAGAATCGATTGCAGAAGTCATTAACTACGATTTCTGGCTATTTATGTTTTATTTTAACACCGAATAGTTACTAACTATAACATCTTTATGCAATGCAATTCATCTTTAGACGCATTTTTCTCGGAAGTAATAAAAAGTAAGTTAGTGACTTTTGGCAGCAATGGGACGATATGTTGATCTACAACTTCGAAACCTGCTATTTCTGTTGTATTCGTGGTTTTCGATCGATAATCATTAATTTTGTTTATCTTTTATTTAATTTAAACCCATATCTCTCGCTGACCACCTCGAATTTTTGCATAATGGATTTTAATTCATTAGCGGAATAACTGTATCATCTGCGTACATTAAATTCGTTATTTGTTTATCGTCTATAGTGATACCACCGTTGTAATCTTCCAAAAATTTCCTCATATAGATTCGCCAAATATATTGAAGAGTGGAATCCTCCAAATCAAATGCTTCTGAAATTGTGTTGTTCTTTCGCATGTTCTCTAATACAAACCAAAGTTTGCTCCTAACTACACTATTCAGTAAGTTAACAGCACTGAATTAAGTCTATCCAGTGAAAAATTAATGAAATATTAACAAAAGACATCCACATAATGGCAGAAAAGTATATAATCTACTTTTGGATAAAGGGGCACAGTAATCCCACCAAGATACTTCGAACCACCAATACACCGAACCAATGGGCACCTACCCCAGTATCCTTCAGGCAGAAATTTGCGCTATCGAAAGATGCGTACAATTTATCTTAGATAGGAACTATCGAAAACAGGAAATTGCCATCCTATCCGATAGTCAAGCAGCACTTAACGCGATCAACTCAGTAACCATCAATTCGAAGTTGGTCAAAGAATGCCTATAAAAGCTCAACAAATTAGGCAAAGAAAATAAAGTCCTCCTACTCTGGGTGCCTGCTCACCAAGGGATAGAAGGCAATGAAAAAGCAAATGATCTAGCTAGAAAAGGAGCGAACACTCCACTAACTGGACCAGAACCATTCTGTTTTCCAAACGGGAACCAACTGAAAGCGGAACTGAAGAATCTGGAAGACTCTATCCGTAACTTGGAATGGGTGTCCTCCAACGGTCTAAGACACTCCAAAAAGTTCCTCGGAACTTATGACCGAGAAAAATCAAAGGTTTTCCTTGATTTAAGTAAAAACAATCTTCGGATTGTCACGGGGTTTCTAACAGGACACTGTCTCCTCAACGAACACCTCAGTAGGCTGAAACTGAGAAACAACGGCGAATGCAGATTTTGTGGGGAAAATGGGGAAACACCAGAACACCTTATCACTGAGTGCGCCGAGACGACGACCATTCGTGCCATGAACCTTGGTACGTCTAATGTCGAGGATGGAGAGCTGGCCTCTGTGGAGCCGCACAGATACTGGCTTTTCTTAAAGCCCTGAGACTGTATGATGGGTTACAACTCGTTATAACTCAAGAAAGGGGAACACACAATAGATCTATAAGGTCGCGGTGATTAACTCCCCTCCTAAACATTCTACATTCTACAATCCCACCAAGTTTAGCACAGCTATAGTACCATCTTTTTCTCAAAGAAACTCACGACACTTTTAACCTATAACTTCGTATGGATAAATCAAAACTCTTTAAGGTCAAGAGGACATTCTATTAGTGGCTATGTTGCCAATATAATAATTGTAACTGATAGTTTATGAATTAACGTTCTTCTTGCGGTGCCGTGCCTGTCTTCAGGCGTTGGCGATCTCCATGACTATTTCGTGGAAGAGTTCTCTATCTTCTGCTGCATGAAACAGCCTCTCCACCCCCAGACCGGTCCAGTTCCGTATATTTCTGAGCCATAACAGTTTCTTTCGACCTACCCATCTTCTACCTTCGACTAACGTTAGTCAAAAGTATTTAATTTCGATAGTGAATCACTCACCGATCATCAAAATTTATCAAGGTACTTCTAAAAGTCTTACGAATTTCGAATTTTAGTTAGTGTTTAGCATATAAAGCAAGGAAGAAAATGAAAATCCCGATTACATCGATAATAGTTTTTAAAAAAGCTGCGAACGAGTTGTTCAAGCAAGCATAGCAGCTCTTTGCTTCGAATTATTAAACGAAGAAACGAGACATGTAGTCAAAATTTCGCAGAAATTCTAGAAAACGTCGGTTTTGGGTCAGGAATTGGATACTGCGAGGAATGAAGAAACTGGGTATTCCAGGAATCCTGCTCAAGGAACTGGCTTTAGAGGACAAGGATGCCTACAAAAATAATTTAAGAATGTCTGAAGAACAATTCTTCTAATTTCTGTATTTCTTTTACGACGATGATGTTAAAAGCGTTGTTGTTTTGATACCTTTACTAATTTATATGAGTATTAGTACTTTTGGATATTCCAAAACAGTCATGCTGTTGATATAAATCCAAAAAATGTAACGGAATACTTTCATGCTATTTTATACTCATTTTGTCGTCTTCTAGTTAACGCAAAACTAGCACGCCCAAACCTCAAAATAGTCTATTAAACATAGAACTCTAGTAACTACGTTCACACGTGTTGAATCCGTTTCAAATTGTCTGAAAGTCGTCTATGACGCATTTTTTTTAATATTTATTGTTTAAAACAAAAGGACGAGGTGAGCTGGTTAAGCTTTCTTCCATCTCGTCTAAAAATTACAATGAAAGCAACAATTTATTATGTCTAAAACCCACAAACAGATAAATGAATTAAAATTAAGTAGAATACAAAAAAGTTTATAATCAATAAGTCAGTCACAAACTGATTCAGTATTGACCGATAAGTTTTTAATGGATCAAACTTTTTTGGTTCAACTGAAATTGATCAATTTAAATTGAAAACAGGGTTTACCCAGAATTTTTTCATTTTAATGAATGATTCAAGCACAATCAGGTCAAATTTTCAAAGTAAGTAAATTATTTCAGTTAATGTCTATGGAAGCATCTACTCAACAACTTTGTTATAAATTGGTATCTAATCAATTACGTATCCACATTTATAGTGACCGTATCAATATTAGTCATCTCTATTTCCACAATAATTATAATGACTTGGAGTTCGCACGGCACTATAATAATACAAGAATAATCTACTTTTAGATTTCAATTACTACTACTACTACTACAAGTAAAACCGTATGATAGAAAAATAAGGGCCTTCTGTTGGCTTGAAAATGACAATCGATGACATTCCCCATATAATTTTACATTTTTTTTTTCGCTCATATTCTAGAATATGGTGGTCGGAACAATATAGAGAATGGAAAAATATCCAATTAATAGATAATTGAATAAAACCACCACAAACTTTCCTCACTCGTACGAGCCCATTAAAAACCTGCAGCAAAATTTTCTTTGAAAATACGTTTCATAATTTTCCACCAGGTTTTCCCCACAAATTTTCCAAGTGTAAACAAAAATCCCTTCGCTACCGACCAACATAAAATCAATTTCCTCGGCATTGTTAGCACGGAGTTTCCGAGGTATGCGGAAGGCGATTACTTTATACTAGATGGTTATAAAAGCTGATAAATAATTGATAGGGTCACTTGTAAAAAGGACTCGTTACCGAATCCAATTTGAGCCCTCCGTCTACAATTCATTTGAAGGGAGAGGTTGATGTTTGTAGAATATCAAACACTCTTTTTTATGTACGGGTAAAATATATTTATGCTGAGACGATGTTTTTAATCAGTCGAAGACCTAGAATGTAGAATGTAAAATAATCGGAAGGGCGGTTGATCACCGCGACTTTAAAAATCTATTGTGCCCATCTTTCTTTAGCTATGACACTGAAAAAATTAATTTGTGAATTTAATAACAATATTGAGGGCTATTTCTTGCCACGGATTATTGTAGTAAATTTACCATCCGTTCTTTAGTTTTACAACTCGTTTGTAAAATTGCTGTATGGCTAATTTGTGGCACGTATGTAAATATGTTATAATATATCTTTATATTCACTAATATTCTTTGTGAATTTATTTAAAAAATGTGTATCTCATAGTAAGTTTAACTTATTCATTGTAAATTTATCTTTTAAAATCGCCAACTTCTTGTGTCTTTCGTGGTCTAAAAGGAATTTTTAAGAATGTCAATTATAAACTTGTGTATAGTGCTAATAATTAGCGATGGGAACTATCGAATGAATTAGACTATCGAATGGTTAATGAATGAATGATTTCAACTATCGAATGGTTTTATTCGAATAAAATCATTCATTCATTTGTATACTAAAGCATATGTGACAACCTCGCCGTCCGACTAAATGGTTATCGTTGAGCCACGACTATCGAATGCTTTTGATAAATGAAATTTAGTATTCGTTTGATTTTTGTATGCGTCGGTGCATTATTAGTTCTTCCAAATTTTTATAACTTCGCCGTATAAATACTGTGCTATTTTTGCGTTTATTAAAATAGTTAAAATACTAAAATAGTAGTTATTTTTTAATTTTATTTATTGACGATTGTGTGCATGTGCAGGTGGTCAAAATTTTTCCGAAAATTTGTGTGGTTTTCCGTAGTCCGATCTTTCAATTATTTAATTTTATATGGTATATGGCCTATTTTTTAATGGGAAATTTTGAGAAGTAGCAATTTTTAAGAGAGATGAGATGAACTTACAATTAATTTTAAAAATACATATTTGTATTTTAGATGTTTTAATAATATGAATTAGTTGAACTTAATAATCATATTTAAGTAATGTGGTTGTATAATCATATTTAAGTAAATGGTTATCGAACTCAAACTACGGGGTGAGAAAATTAAAATGAAAGTTTTACACGTGCCAATTTAAACAAAAAGTTAATGATGTTTATATTTTGTTTATGCTAATTCTCTTACATGTAGTTTTTTGCGAAGAAAAAACATTTCATTTATTTTTTAAAGTAAATGCCAGTAAAAGTAAATGCAATTTTTAAATAGTAATATAAAGTACCTAATATAAATAATTTTGATTTCTAATTTTTTATTTATATTTTCCTTCCATTACACTGCATGCTTAGAAAATTAATAAATGTTTATATTTCATGATTTTAAAATTTGTTGTTGATATAACAAATTAGTTCTGTAATTATTATTATTTAATAAACCAACGTTGCCAAAAAATTTAGAGACTATATTATTTTTAAATAGGATCTAATATAAATAATTTTGATATCTAATTTGTTGTTTATATTTTGCTACTACTTAAAAGAAAATATTTATATTAAATGATTTTAAATTTTGTTGTTAATAGGTATAACAAATTATTACTGTTATTATTATTTATTAAACCAGTCTTTGCTAAAAAACATTAAAAATAATTTTCCTACATCCCAAATAACAGTGTAACAACAGAATATTAATAAAAAAAATGCAGAATATATAGTATGTCTATATATTCCCTAATTAACTAAAGCCAAACAATAATATTCTTTGCTAATATCAACTAATACCAAAATATGGCAACAGCGCCTTTCATAATGTATTTTCTGTGTAAATACTAGCACCTCAATAAAAAAAAATAATGTGTCCTTATCTATATCTGACTCCGCAAAAAATCAAAGATGCCGGCTTCTTTCATAGCATTGCCACCGACCGCTGTCGGGTTTCTCGGAAAGAAACCTACGTCGCCGGTCGACAACTAAAATTGAGTTAATATTTTATTATAATCGATCCTGACGAATGAATGAATTTTATAAATGAATGGTTTTTGCTGCCGAATTACTAGAATACAATATTTCAAGGCAGATGACGGATCTATTCGATAATTTTTATTCGAATAGTTTTCAACGAATGTTTTCTTACTAACTATCGAATTATTCGAATGAATTGCAACTATCGAATGTTTCGATAGTATTCATTCGATAGTTCCCACTACTACTAATAATAAATTATAACAATTATTAGGTAATCCAAAGGATAAAACACCTCTACTGGAAAGGTCGGGTATTTATGAAATTTCTTGTAAAGATTGTAATCAGAAATATGTTGGGCAAACTAGAAGTTCAATATTAACTCGATTTAAAGAACATTTAGCTCAGGTAAGATATGGTAGACCTGATAAATCTTGCGTTGCCGAACATATTGTTGATAAAGAACATTGTATAGATCTTAATAACTTAAAATTACTTGAACAAGTCTCAAATTACAGGCAATTAGATGCATATGAAAGCATCAGAATTAATAAATGTAAAGATAGTATGAACAGAGACAACGGTCCAATTCCTTCAAGTTCTTTGTTCCTGCTACTCTAGTGGCGGAAATCTAACTGTTATGCTCGGTGGGTTCTGACTCGGTTGGCTAGATCTTGCCATGCCCACTCTGTGCCCACTGAGCGAGTATATAAACGCTCCAATTGTAGATTGTATTTTAGTTTATAATCATCTGCTGATGATGCTAACATGGTTAGCGAAACGCGCGTCCAGTGTAAAAGTAAAAGGGTTGTGGTGTATTGTGGTGATTTAGTGTTTTATTTTGATTATGCTATAAGTAACAACAAATTAAAACATTTTATTATAGTGAATTTACAATTACTTTTGTAAATTCACAAAGCGTTAGTAAATATTAATAAATTCAATAAAACACATGTTTATAATTATAATATTTATTATAAAGGTTAATAAAAAGTCACAAAACAGAACTTATGTATGTAAGATACTCATTGCCATCTCTTCTTGTCTAGAAGAACCTTACTGGAATTCTGCGCCTAACCAAAATAGGAACAAAAATAGGTTAGGTTAGAGTCCTCTACTTCGGTCCTCTATTAAATTTGTCCTCCGAAACACAGTCTAAAAGCACAGAACGGATCTAAAAGAATAAATAATACTTAAAAATAAGTTGATATAGAGAGATCATGGAACAATTATGTCTACATAAAAAATCGCTAAAATTAAAATGCAAATAATTATAATAAATGGATATTGTGTTTTCTAAGACAAACCTAATTAATATAATATACTTATCCTTAAATTATAAAAACACTAATCACCCAGGCACTGAGACTCCCACCATTTTTTGTAAAACTATGCAAAAATGTCTTATTTTTACAAGTTCCTTATATTATCTTATATACAGGGTGGTCCGAACTGTATTCCGGAAACTTCGGTATCATATTCTGCAGATTAAAATAAGTAAAAAAGTTCGTATAAATGTATGTTCTAAAATGCTTAGTTCTGGAGATACAGGGTGTAGAAATTTCATTTTTATTTCGATTTTTTCCAAATAATTTATGAGGAAACGTCAGTATTTGGATGAAAATTGGTGTCTGAGAGTTTTTTGACATGAAAAATTTGATTTTCATATCAATATGACTCTTACTTGTAGAGGGCGCCACCTACATATTTTATAACTGGTTTGAAAAGTAATAACTTTTCGTCCATACCTGTATAAAACTACTGAGTAAAAAAATATACATTAACGACTTTTTTACATACAAAAGGTCTCTTGGTAAAAATCGCTACGAGTAATGGTTCTCGAGATATTTGGAATCAAAATTATCAATACCTGTCATCATTGACATAAATTAAATATGTTGACTAAATAATTATTTGAAACTGAAATCATAAATTTGAAACTTTTTGTGCCAAAAGTTTAACAGAAACTGTTTAATCATCATTTTTTCGCAGAAAAATTTATGATTAATTTAAAATAATAAAAATGTATTATTTCAGTCAAGTAACTATACCCAAAGTGTGCTTATTTTTTGTCAATAATGACATGTAGTGACTATTTCCATTTTAAATATCTTGAGATCGGTTGCTCTTAGTGATTTTTACCAAGAGACATTTTTTACGTAGAAAGTCATGGAAATGTATATTTTTGCAGTCAGTAGTTTTATACGGGTACGGACGAAAAGCTATTACTCTTCAAAACAGTTAAAACACATGTATGTGGCGCCCTCTATAAATAAGAGTAATTTTGATATCCAAATCACAAATTTGTCGTGTCACAAAACCCCCAGACATCAATTTTCATCCAAATATTGACGTTACTTCAGAAATGATTTTGAAAAAATCGAAATAAAAATGAAACTTCTACACCATGTATCTCCGAAACTAAGCATTTTAGAACATACATTTATACGAACTTTTTTACTTATTTTTATCTGCAGAATATGGTGCCGAAGTTTCCGGAATACAATTCGGACCACCCTGTATATTGTCTTATTATCGTATCATTATATTTTTTTGTAAAATTACTTATATATTTGTCAGTGTACATACAGTCTATAACTCATCATACTCCTCTGATAACAGGTGTTCATCCTCCGAGAAGTGGGCATCTACCTCCCACAAGGGTATATATTCTTCCACGGTTAGGGTTTAGCCCTCCGTGCCCTTCACAGTCGAGGAGCTTGTCTCCGGCTGAAGTACCCGTGAGGTGGAGGCTGGAGGACCTGTCTCCATTTTCTCCACCTCTTTAACTTGATCTCTCCTTAGACCTGATACCTATGTTGTCCCGAATCTATAATAGAGAATATATCCCTCTTTCTCTATTGCTTCCTTGGATTTAAGGCCAATTCCGATTATGAAGACATAACCATGGCCCTACTCCCTCGAGTTGATGACTCGCCAACTCGATGTCCCTACATGGAGTTCTGGCAAAGCTGGTGATACGTCCCTGCTTGCCTCCCGGTATTGGACGGCTTTCCATTCTGGCTTTTTCTCTCCAAGCTTTAGCAGAGGTGAGAGGTTCTCACTCTCTCTCTTTTCCTTTGATAGAGATGCGCCAGGTTGTTTCTTGGTGCCTTTACTGTCTCCTTTTTCGAGGAGTGTTTTTGCTTTTGCAGGGTATTTCCCATTCTCCTTTAACAACAGATGTTCTTCCTCTGAGGAGTGGTAATCACCCTTCTCCAAAATCTAAGATCTAAATAAACTCTAAAAAAATAAGAATTAGTAATCAAAATGGGTGTCTTGATTATAAAGGTAAGGAGGTATTTGAAGCATGAATGCTGGCATTCGTTTATGTTGATTCATATGCTTGAGAATAGAACTAACTTTAATGTTAATATCGGAAGATTTTATCAGCCATTTGTAAAAATGACTATTTCTGAGGCTTACTCAAACAGATCTCGCAATGCAAATTCGCCTCAAATATCCATTTAGCAAGCATACTCTCTCTATATTATACAAACTAGCAAAACAAACATTTGCTGATCTGGATAAAATTGATAACTAAATACTAAAACTCACCAGGGGTACTACGCCTCCTAGAAGTAGAATGTTTGGTAGGGGGTTAAAATCACCGCTACCCTTTCTTGAGTTATAACGAGTTATAACTCATCATACAGTATCAGAGCGTTGACAAAAGCCATTATCTGAGACGGCTTCATAGAGACTAGTTCTCCATCTCCGATCAGTCGTACCAAAGATTATGGCACGAATGGTTGTCGTCTCGGCTCACTCATGAGGTGTCCTGGTGTTTCCCCATTTTGCCCACAGAATCTGCCTTCGCCATTGTTTCTTAGCTTCAATATACTGAGATATTCGTTGAGGAGATAGTGTCCTGTTAAAAGCCCCGTGAAAATCCGAAGATTGTTCTTACTTAAATCTAGGAAAATTTTTAATTTTTCTCGGTCGTAAGTTCTGAGAAATTTTTTCGTGTGTCTTAGACCGTTAGAAGATTTGCATTCGAGGTTACGGTTGGTTAGGTTAGGTGGGAGTCTCTCAAGTTCTTGGGTTCCGCTTTAAGTTGGTTTCCTCTTGGAAAGCAGAACGGTTCTAGTCCAGTTAGTGGAGTATTCGCTCCTTTTGTAGCTATATCATTTGTTTTTTCATTGCCAACTTCTTTTTGGTTACAATATATTTTTTGCAATAAATCCAACTCTGTTACATCAACTCAGCTACATACAGTTTTCCATTTTTAAAACGAACCTTTTATAATTAGCAAGCTGTATACTTTATGTTCGCGTTCTAAAATAAGGGACGGTAGGTATAATAGATATCTTTTTTAAAAAACGATGGAAAATAAAATTGCAGTTTGTTTAAGGTAGAAAAAGGCAAGATTAACGACCGGTAAAATTAAAATCCACGACCACATGGCGCAATCCTGCTTTTAGGGTTGCGGTTAGGAAAGTTTTAGGGCAAGATCATAATAAAAAAAATAAACTTCACATTTTTTACAGCACCACAGTTAAAGTAAAATATCACAAATTTTTCAAAATACTATAATAGTTATTTTTATACAAGACGATAAAATGGTATTTTATCGTCGACCGAAAAGATTAATTCACGAGCGATGAAATCGCGTGTGAATTAATTTCGGGAGACGATAGTGCAATTTTATCGTCGTTTATAAAACAGCGTATTTTTTCCATAGCGAGTTACGTTTTAAAAATATTCAGAAATTATTATCTCAAGGAATTTATTACGAGTAGAAAAAATATTGTGCTGGGTTGGCGTTGGTTTCTATGTAATTTGACAAATAAATAAAGTCGTCTCTTTAGTTGTCAGTTTTGAGTCAATATTTTTAATTCTCTTTCGTGTCGATTGCTGATTGAATTAGAGTCAGAAATGACTCAAAACGAAATAAGTAAATTACCAACAGATATTCAGGCTGAGGCCAACAAATGCCATATTCACACTACTTCCATTTAAATCCCGAATAACTTATGAAAAGGAATAGGTACAAAAATTTTCAAAAATGGAAGCAATAAAAAACGTGCGAGAAGAAATAAAGTTTTTAACCTATCTCGCTGTTAAAGTACCATTTAATCTACCCTTGCGGTTAAAGTACTATCAAGTACTATTTTATCTAATATTTTTGATAGATATAAGGCAATTTTAACAGTTGCTATGGAAAAAACATGTAAACTCCAATGTCTCTAAAATTAAGTGTATTTTATTATGTATAAAAAAATTGTGTGTGTGCTATGTGTGCGCATATTTGAAGCGAAACTTCTTACTAACAGCTATTAAATTGATGGATTTGAAGGACATGTCTGAAAAAGTGTAGTTTGAATTGTTGAAAAAGTAATAAATTAAAAATTACTAAACAATATGATGCACTTTTGCAGTGGAGTTAAGTTGGACTATTCTCCTCCGGAATTTTTTGATTTTCATGGCTTCGGCCCATACAGGCACCCTGTACATCACTATGGACTGCATTGCCAAAGTCATAACCCTTCTTTTAGATGCACTTGGTCCCCGCAAGTTGGGTAACAGGATGCTAAGTGCTTTTATAACTAATTGGGCTTTTAGGCAAACAAAGGTAATGTGATCTCCCATTTTTAATCCTCTGTCGAGGGTGATACCAAGATATTTGACATTTTTCTTTGGAACTATCTGATAATTTCCTATTTTAAAACGTATATGTTCAACCTTTCGTTTATAATTAAGAAGTATTGCTTTCGTTTTCGTAGGAGCGACTTTTAGGCAATTGTTATCCATCCATTTTAAAACTTCTGCAAGGGTCCTGTTTGTATTTTACACCATAAGAGCCTCACTCTTTTCTGAAACCAGTATCGCCAAATCATCCGCATAACATATTAGCCGTACATTTTTCGGTACCTTTAAACTTAGAAGATCGTCGTATAACACGTTCCATAATGTGGGACCCAAAACCGATCCCTGATGGGGCACTCCTCCATATACAGCTTTTTCTATTTCTTTTGCCACGATTATAGTTCTATTATTTAGATACGACTTAATGATGTTTAATATATACTTCGCTATCTTCATATTTTCCAGCTTCTTGTGTATTATTCTCCAGGAAGCTGTATTAAAGGCGTTTTGTACGTCACGTCAATCAGTACTAGGGCATGCCAATCTCCTTTTTTTAACCGTTTCTCTTACCATGTTCACTGCGTGTACTATTGACTTGCCCTCTACAAATCCAAATTGCTTGTCGTCGAAACCTCCACATTTATATCATAGCGTTTTCGCCCCACTTTTCATCCGATTTTTTTTATTCCAGCCCGTCAATGGAGAAAGTTAAAATACGTAGTTAAATAACGTAAATTAAATAAGTAATAACGTAAGTTTAATAAGTAGTAATAAACGTAAGTTAAATACGTTTAGTACGATAACGGACGTTGTGACATTTTTTGACAAATTTAGACTAACCTTAATACAAATATAAGTAAAACGGCGAAATCGTTATGGAAATGAAAATATAAAATGACACCAACATATATCCGATAAACGGAGGCATGAAAATGCAATATATTTAAAAACTGCGTAATTCATTTAAAAACTGCCTTTTAATTCTACCAATAAAATGAATGTCGTATCATCGTATCGTCGGACAACTGATGCATGAAAATCAAGCGTTAACCTACCCACCAAATTTGGTCGCCATCAGACGACGTCAACTTTTGACGTTTCTTACGTCAAAACTGTCACAGTGACAGGTGTCCTACACGGTGAAGTTGGCCTTGGTTCATTCTATCGACATATAAAATTTCATTTAAATCGGACAATTTTTTTATTTGATTCATTGATGATAGATTTTCATAGTACACGAAACGTTGTCAAAATATAATAAAATCACTTATTAAGCAGATAAATATACAACTTTGTCCTAGTTTACCCATTCTCGTACTCTCCTATAGTTTTCGAGATCTCAATGGTGGAGTTCGAATTTGAATTACCCTGTATATGAAAAACGCGATCATTTTAGGCGAGATCTTATAAAAAGCTGATAAATAATTGATGGCCATAAAAGGACTCTCCATCAAACCCGGCTCAAATCCCTCGTCAACGACAATACATTTGAGACAGAGCCCATTGTTTCTAGAATAACCATCCCTTTTCTTGTTAATCTCTTTGAAATGAAAGCAAAGTCGAATAGATGCTGATTTAAGCCCAATTTAAGACCTGGAAGGGAAAAGGAATAAGTAGGTGAACGATGACAATACTCTTAGAGAGATAATGTTTTAACTAATTGAGAGTTTGTCATTAAGAAGCGAAATTAAAAGACATTGATGAAAATATATGTTTCCTTGTTTTGTAGCATAATTTAAAATGTTTATCAGGAAGATTTTACTTATTTATTACTTACTTAATTGCGTAATTTTAATAAATTAGATTTATTTTCACTAAGAATATTCAACTTTTGGAATGAAAAAATTATAAACTAGCGTGTACAAGCGACTTCGTTTGCGTCGAATTAATCATTTGTAATGGTGATGATAAAGTAAAGCAAGAATTTCCATTAACATACAAACTGGATAAAATTTTCTCACATTTATGTCAGCATGAAAAAAAAACAATATGGTTATATTATTATATAACTTGGTAATATTTGAGGGGTAGTTTCATCTCGTTGGAATTTGACTTTCGAAAAATCCGTGCCAAAAATAAGCTTTTTACGTCAAGCAGTTTAAGCAGAATCGTGGTTAATCAGTTAACCAACTTTTTGGAACACCCTGTATGATTTTTTTAAAAATGTCAAAATGTGTAAAAAAACAAAATAAATTATGCGTGTCCAAGCGTTTTCCTGAAAGACTAACCGTTTTTTAAATAACAAATATTGTAATATTTGAGGGGCGTTTTCACCCTCTTGGAATTTGAGATTCGAGAAACCCCTCCTTATCTAACCTCTACACCCCACAGTCAATCCGTTTACCAAAAATCAACTTTAAACGTCAAGCAGTTTAAGCAGAATCGTGATTACTCAATGGTCATATTTTATGAAACACCCTGTATAAACTTTGAAAAAATCTTAAAATATGTAAAACAACAAAATAAAATATTTTTTATTATTTTTTTTATAGTTTTTCCGAAAAACTCGCCGGTTTTTAAATAAAAAATATTCTAATATTTGAGAGGCGGTTTCACCCTTTAGAATTCGAGTTTCGAAAAATCCCTTCTTATCGAACCATTCGAACCTCTACACCTTAAAGTCAATCCGTTTTCCAAAAATCAGCTTTGTACGTCAAGCGCTTTAAGCAGAATCGTGATTAATCAATGACCAGATTTTTCGAAACGCCCTGTATACATTTTTAGGAAAATTAAAACAACTTTTGTTGCACGTCATCAATGACACCATGCTTCGTCTTATGGAATTTGTTGGTGGTCGTATTATGTGCAACCAATGTTATTTTAATTTCCCCATGTGTAAAAAAAACAAAATAAAATACACGTGTTTAAGCGTTTTTCGGAAACTTGACCGTTTTTTAAATAAAAAATATTGTAATATTTGAGGGGTAGTTTCACCCTCTCGGAACTGGAATTTCGAAAAATCCCTTCTTATCGAACCTCTACACCCTAGAATCAACCTGTATGCCAAAATTGAGCTTCTTACTTTGAGTGGTGTGAGCAGGATCGTGATTAATCAGTGAGTCACTTAAGGATTTTATATATTAGTATAGATTGTAGTAATAAGTTTAATAATAAGTAATATTTGCATTTAGAGAGTAATCAAGTTACACACCACTTGTTGAGGTATATCTTATAAAACAAACGAAGGAAGACATCCATATGAAACAAATAGTTACGCATCTTTTCGAATGCCAAAACGAAAGGATGAAAAATGATCGACGGCGCGCGTCGTCCTATAAAGTTTCTTTGTCTGAAATATCGTCCATATCAACGAAATAATGGTTTGTAAACAGGAGCTTTTCTGAAGTCCTCCAATCCTGGATGTCGGTGAACTTTTCCTTCAATTGACGATTCGGTATGTTTGTTTTGCGGTGGAAGAGCAGCCACTTCAGTCAGATCTTTAAGAAGCGACATCTTTTATGGAATTAAATTTGAATAAAAATCAATGGGAACAAAAGTACCATGTATGAAAGGAAAATATAACCAAAAGTTTATGTAAATGAAAAAGGATTGTTCTTTATGAATGTTTCTTAATTCGTTTGTTGTTCTTCTGGACAAAGCTACTCTTTGTGATTTTCTACCGAATTTTATGCTCTTGAAAAGAATGACTTTGAGACAATGAGACTAGAACATTTTAATAAAAATATTAAGGAACGAGAATAATACTATCCATATACAGGGTCACTGATATGTATGGGAACGGTATATTATTAGGTAAAATATACAAGGTACCACAAAATGTTAAATATAAAAGTTATAGGAACTGTCTAGTAGTTAGTAGGTAAATTTAGATATACAGGATCGGTTATAAAGTCGTGGCACATCAAAATTTATTTTTTAAAATGCAACCCCCTGTATATTATTTCAATTGTTCCTTCAATTTACTTACATAATGCACCTAAATTCAACCATTTCCGAAATATGAAGTTTTGATTATGAAATGCTAAACGAACATTTTGTAATTTTCAGACTTGACATAATCTCATTCGATACATCTATAAATGCTAACTTGAAAACTAATGTCAAATATTATTTAGTATCAGATTCCGCAGAAAGACAAATTTCTTCTATTTCTTCATTCTTCAAATTTCTTCTATTTGAGGCATTACTTCTATTTCTTCTGAACTTTCAATTTGATAACAAACAGTTCAAAGGGAACATATAATTTGATAACAAACAGTTCAAAGGGAATATATAAACAAAAATTTACAAGTATGCAACAAGTCAACAAATCCACAAATGACGCTATATTTTCCCTCCCTAAAGTTTACTCCAGCCTAAATAACCATCATTCTACAGCAACAATTTTCTGTGATTTTTCTAAGGCTTTCGACTGTGTAAATCATAAGATCCTAATTAATAAACTGCAGCACTATGGGTTCAGGAGAACATCTCTCGAATGCTTTAAGTCGTATCTGAGCAACAGAACTCAACTTGTGAAGGTGGATACCACGTTGCCTTCTAGCTAGCCAATAGAATGTGGAGTACCTCAGGCTCGGTACCAGGCCCTATTTTGTTTCTTCTTTTTATTAACGACATTGCTAACGTAAACATCATTGGTAAAATATGTATTTTTGCGGACGACACTAGCTTCACTTGAAGCAACAAGGACGTCACGGCACTTCATAGGATTATATCAAATGACTTAATCACCATTAAATCTTGGTGCGATTTGAACCTCCTGAATCTCAACATTTCTAAAACTAAAGCTTTGTCGTATAATAACTCGCTGCAGCCTTTTGTACTTAACAACACCACCACTGACGTCGTAAAATCAGTAAAATTCTTAGGGCTTGTTGTAGACAATTCTCTAAAATGGGACATGCATGACGCTTTGTCGAAAAAATTAAGCTCTGCCTGTTTTGCATTAACATCTGTGAAGTGTGAGCTTAACTTGTCAGTGGCTAGAACTGTTTATTATGCACTTTTTGAGTCGCACCTCAGATATGCCCTTCCATTCTGGGGTACGTGTTGTGCTACTCAATTTGACCGCATTTTCAAGCTCCAGAAGAGAGCTGTTCGTTATTCACTGGGACTAAACAGCGGAACTCATTGCCAGGACTTTTTTTTAAAAATTAAAAATATTAACTCCTCCTTCCTTATTTATATTTGAATCCGTTTGCCTAATACGTAAGCATGTATCAGCTTCTCAAGAAAGGCCATCTCACACTTATCTACTCAGGAACGCCGGAGCAAGATATTTATCTACCTACCCCACGCTCAGAATCACCTGCCATTTGAAATCAAATCCATAATATCATTTTCTTCATTTCGCAAAGCATTGAAATCTTATTTACTAGACAAGGCTTTCTACGCCGTAAATGACTTATATTTTGGTAATCGAATTTGATCTCGTAAACACTGGCCTAATATTTGCTATTACTATATTTACTATAAACTTACTAAATATTTTTGAATCTTATTTTTAGTTTTTTCTTCTTTGACATTGTAAACATTTATAAATGTTTATTTTAAACAATAAGACTAACAATGTAATTTGTATACTTGTTTTGTATTCTCTTTTGTTTGTTTACTTTACCTTTGTCTACAAATTGTAAAATTTTTTGACAATAAAGGCATTTATTTATTTATGCCATGAAAATAGTCAAACACATATACCCTGTATACATATATTGTATAAGCAGAAAGTAGTCTCGACTGACTAGTGAGAAAGAAAATCTAGGAACTAGTGGGGTTGCAGTCGGAAGGGTTTGACAAAGAATTAACACACTTTAATATTGTCATTGTTGTTTACAGAAACGTAGTACAGAAAAGACCTTCATAAAAACTACAATAAAAATAGCCCTCTTCCCCCTTTTTTGTGGTTGACTGGTCAGCGATGCTTCACGGTGGAGTTATCAACACAAGCCAAATTTTTTAATGTAGTTTTTATGAAGGTCTTTTCTGTACCACGTTAATGTCCTGAGGAAGGAATGAATAAATTCCGAAAACTTGACAATTAACAAAGTGTATTAATTCCTTGTCAAACCCTTCCGACTGCAACCCCACTAGTTCCTAGATTTTCTATATTGTATAATATATTTTAAATTTGACTTCTTTTTTTTCAGAATTGGGAAGTGCTCAACACGGCCGTCCTTACAGGACAGCAAGTGTCTCAAGCCATGAAAGTCTTTATCGTATCGCAAGCTGGCAAAGCGGCTGATGTCACATTCCAGGCATCCTGTCATTCGGATGACGACAACGTCCTCAAGGTTTGTAAATTTAATGTACAACATTTTTTGAATTTTGGATTTTACATCACGTGTCGTGAAACAGCTATAATGGGTCTAAGAAGTAATAGTTATGTATTATATATTATCTGACAAATGGTTCTGGAAACAGCTAAAGGAAAGCCGAAGACAATCGATGTTGTCAAGTTTAACAAAAAAAAGCAAATTGCTCGATATTATCTATAAATTGAATATATTTTTAGTTCATTCCCATTTCTATTTTACTTTTTCCAATAATATTTAGATTTAGGTCCCCAGCAGTCGCGCGACTGCTGGAACGAAATGCGTCGCGACCAAGGTCGAGCGTCGATAACTAGTTACCAGTTACTTCTGTTCGCGACAGACGAAACCATGACTCTAGGAGCGCGACGGCTGGGCTGGAGCGAAACACGTCGCTATGCGGTTACTGCGGTTCGAGCCAACTTCAAGAGCGATTATAAATAATTTATAATTTCGTCGTTATTATGATCGTCGTTCTTCAGTAACAGGTTCCTGATTCGTTGTGGAGCGCGACACGACGTTACAAAAAAATACCGCTCCAAAATCGCGTTACCCAAATGCAGTTCCTTAAATAAAATATACAAATCAAATATCTATACCGTTAAATAGTTCACAGTAGTTTTTTTTAGTTTCATACGTAGTTTCTTACAAAGTATATTAAACAAATCGCTAAACCAAATGTAGATGCATTTAAAGTAAAACTATATTACAAAGTGTACTGAAAAATTTTGTAGAAATTCCTGGTATATTGGGAGGGGGGTTAATCACTGCGACCTACAGATTTATTGTGTCCCCCTTTCTTGAGTAATAACTCATCCAAAAGTCCCAGGGCTTTGACAAAAGCCAGTATCTGGATCGGTTTTATAGAGGGCAATTATTCATCTCCAATATGAGTTGTACCAAAGTTTATGGCATGAATGGTTGTTATCTCGGCGCACTCAGTGATGAGGTGTTCTGGTGTTTCCCTATTTTCCCCACAGAATCTGCCGATTTTATTAGTATCTTTCGCTTTAATATACTGAGGTGTCCATTGAGGAGACAGTGTCCTGTTAAAAACGCCGTGACAATCCAAAGATTGTTTTTTTTTAAATCAAGGCAAGCCTTTGATTTTTCTTCGTATACTTGATTTTTCGTCGTAAGCCTTCGATTTTTGGTCGTAAGTCATTAGAAACTTCTTCGAGTATCTCAGACCGTTGCAACGTTGGAAGGTGTTTGCCACATCGTGTGGGACCGGCTTTACCGATGACCCATTGTTTTAATTCGTTTTGTTTGGTTTGGTTATATACACTGTACACTTGTTGTAGATGTTATAAATCCAATATCAGCTCTGAGGGCAGCCTCTACAACAATTCAGGACTATTAGACTATAAATCCAACTTATCAAAGTAAAAATAAAACACTAAATCACCACAATACACCAAAACACTTTACTTTTACACTGGACGCGCGTTTCGCTAACTATGTTAATCGTTGCGTTAATGTTAGCATCGTCAGCAGATGATCAGGACTCAGCTGTTCCAACTCCCAACTGTAATTATCAAAGTAATAAGTAAGTGTCTCTTTTGTTTTGAAAAAATCGTTAATGTTGTGATTTGATGTGCCGTTTTGAATCAACTTTAACACTTATATAACAACTTTAACGTTCATTTTCGATAAATGATAATAATCCATGTTTAATTACTATATATTGATCATAGGGAATTTGTATTGTATTGTTACGTTTTTCGTCGGTTCCGTGTGGATAGAAAGTCACAATTTATTTAAACACTATTTATTTAACACTAATTAACAAAAACAATAACGATAAAAGACTTATAGAACTATTTACAAACGATTTATAACTAAGAATTTATTTTGAATTTTAGCGCGTTAACTGCACTGGTATATTTATAACTGCCCCCTGTAGGCCACCGCCGCCGGCTTTTATACCGACAGGTAAAGAACTCTAGAATTGTCCATAGATCGTTAGGTGCGTAGAGAAGGTTTTCGAATGTTCTCGTATGTACTAGTCCATTCCAGTGGGACTCGATTCTTCTCGAACGAATGAATCATTGCGGTGTCTATGCGATGTTAAGGTCATCCGAGGGCGGGCCATATTGTGAGGTTAGGTCGAGTCCACACCGGCCCGCAACAGTATATTACCCTATGGAGACCACTGCGACCGCAAGGGTCTATTGTGGCTCAAAATCATAGGCCATACACATTCTCCACTGACATGTCCAAGTATGATTACCGTAAATAAAAACAACGTTTTACATTAAAAAGGCCCCACTGTGTCATATTTTCGCCTAGGCTTATAAATTCCCCTTCTAACTATTTTAATCGAAATGTCGTGTTTCAATTAGAAATCCCGTGTGACTTCGTACATATGGAGAATTGATTTTGGCAGAGCTTGAACTTTAATGCATTTTAGATTACAACTGAAATATTACTGTACGCAATGCGCACTATTAGCATATTTTGTATCAACATCCAGAGAAACGATAAATACATGTTTTATTCAATATAAGGTTTTTCTTCTAATCTAAATATTTCCTTGTTCAAATTGTATAACCATGGAATCAATAATAATAATTGTAGGTCATTAATTGTGAGAATCCATATCACATTTTTTATTATTCATTCTTTGCGTGGCATATTAAATTTTTAAATTGGGGTTATTTTTAGAGAAACAATCTAATGATATTATATATTTTAAAGGTAGTTAAATATACAATCATTTGGTTAAAAGTCAACCATTAGAGGCATATTGCAGTACAAAGATGGCGGAAAAATAGTGTTTCTATGTTTTATCTTTAAAAGAAGAAGCAATAGAATTATGAAATTTTGTGAGTACATTACTGAAAGTACAGTATCTGTATAAATATATATATTTTATATATGTTTTAAACCTTTTTAAATGAGTAGACAGTGTTGAAACACGCTACATCCGGCTGTTCTTGTTAACTAGATTGTTCAGCTTCTGTAGGCATTCTTTGACCAACTTCGAATTAATTGTTACTGAGCTGATCGCTTTTAATGCTGACCATCGGATTGTTTCCGACAGTTCCTATCTAAAATAAGTTGTACGCATCTTTCGATAGTGTAGTGTACTGCCTAAAGGATGATGGGGTAGGTGACCACTGCTTCTGAGTATTTAGTTTATTCCTTCTCTGTTCCTGCTTTGGTTTTATAAGCATCAGTATACCACGTTGTCTTATGGTCTTTTACCTGCTGAGCAAACTTTTCTTTCTTCCAATCCTTTTTATTGCTCAATATTACAGTTAGGTGTTTCTCAAAGTTGTACATTTTTGGTATGTCATCCACTGGGAGTTGGATGAGTGAAATTGTTCTTTGGAAGGTGTTCCAAGCTTCTGAGCTGATAATTCTCTCAGTATTATTTCCGTCAATGATCATTCTAATTATTGTCGTATTCGCATAACTACCAACGGCAATGTGCAGTGGTGTTAGGTCTAGAATGACCTCCACTGCTAATATTGTGCATGTTCTCATGTTCTCATGATGCAGATGTATACCAGTCTCTGCACTCTGCACAAGTTTTGCCCTGCTGAACGTTGCCCTAATTTTGTGTACCAAACAACTGCTCCATAGGTAATAATGGGTCGTACTATCATGGTATAAAAAAAGCTTTATTGTGCAAAAAGCCAAAACAGCTTCATCGACAAAGCATTCACAAAACAAAAAAGCACAAAAACAGATAATAAAAAAAATGCCATATAACACAAATCAATTCAAAAAAATTTACGTCTAAATATAACATATATGGACATTGCAGAACACAGGCGTATCTAGAAAATTTTACAAAAGGAAAATTGTAAATGGATAAAATCATGTTATATATCATAAAATCAAGAGTTACAAAATATTAAATATCAATTAAATTATTATCAACAAAAAAGTCGTTTACCTCATATAGGGCTCTCTCCAGTAAGTATGATTTCAGAGCTTTGCGAAATGCGGGAAAGAATGAAAGTGACTTGATATTCGAAGGTAATGATTGTACATTTTCTTGGCATTGTACAGTATTGAGCTCTTAACTAGTTCTGAGCTCGGGGTTGGCAGATAAATATCGTGCTCCGCATTCCTAAGTGGATAGTTGTGAGAAGGCCTTTCTGGAATAGAGAATACGTGCTTGCGGATTAAGCAAACGGATTTCAAAAATGAATAAGGAAGGACGAGTCAGTATTTTGAAATTTTTAAAGAAATTCTGGCAGTGAGTTCTACTGTTTAGTCCCAATATCTGTCTATAGTATATATCCATCGAATTATGTTAGAGGCGCAGCCCATCTATTTCCCATCAGTCTTCTGCATATCATGAGCCTTTGTAGCTTTGCTGGTAATATTTTTAATATGCCTGTTCCATAGAAGTTCACTCTCCAGGGTTATTCCCAGATATTTGCCTTCCTGTGAAGGCCGTATTTCTTTTCCATCTACTTGGATTCTTTTCGAGTTTTTCAGAATTCGCTTTCTGGTGAATGACGGTACGGCGGTTTTGTCTCAGCCCGACAGTCCTGCACCATCTTAACTATAAGGATAGTATTTATCTATTTTTTGGCACATAAAAAATAACAATAACTTTTAGCTACAAAAATAAATATATCTTACTTTTAGGTCCAAAAATGTATCTTCTTTATCTAGGGAATTTATTTTCCTTTTCATCTTCTACCTTCTGTATTTTATCTAAATTGTTATTGAAATAATGATTTTCCACTTCAATTTACTTGATTGTACGTGCGTTCTAGGAAATTAAACAGTAATTTATTTTGTGATTTTAATTAGAACTATAGTATATCTAATATTTTTGGTCTACCTTCTGAGCTATTTGTCACATGAGATGCCACTGAATCTCAAAAATAAAATTTGAGTGATAATACATACGAAAAAGTTAAACGAGACTTTTACTAGGTAATAAAAACTACCGTCTTTCCTTTTATGCAGTAATTAAATTGTGTACATATGTATAATGGTAGTTTTTTATTATTTTCCGCATTTAACAGGCTTTAACTTTTGTTTTAATTCTTTTAGCTAAACTATTGTTTAAAAACAAAAATTATAGGGTTTTTAGTCATTATTTTAAATATGCTTTACCAAGAATGGTATAGTATCTATCACTATCAGTAGTTACAATAGGTCATGATATAAACTATTTTTCTAATATGACAGTTTATCAGGGTGGTCCAAACTCTATTCCGGAAAGTTCGACAGCATATTCTGCAGATAAAAATAAGTGAAAAAGTTCGTATAAATGTATGTCCTAAAATGCTTAATTTCGAAGATACAGGGTGTAGAAGTTTCATTTTTAGTTTGATTGTTTCCAAATAATTTATGAAGTAACTTCGATATTTCGATAAAAATTGGTATCTGGGCGTTTTTTGACACGGGAAATTTGATTTTGATGTCAATATCACTCCTATTTGTAGGGGGCGCCACCTACATGTATTTTAACTGTTTTGAAGAATAATACCTTTTCTCTCGTCCTTACCTGTATAAAACTACTGGGTGAAAAAAATATACATTGCTGTGATTTTTTACGTAAAAAATGTTTCTTGGTAAAATCGCTAGGAGCAACCATTCTCAAGATATTTAGAATGGAAATAGTCAATACGTGTCATTATTGGCAAAAAATAAACATGTTGAGTAGATGGTTATTTGACTGAAATAATAAATTTGGGGACTTTTTATTTTTTTAAATTAATCATAAATTTTTCTTCGAAAAAATGATGCTAAAACAGTTTCTGTTGAACTTTTGGCATAAAAACATTTCAAATTTATTATTTCGGTCTAATAACTATTTAGTACATATTTAATGTTCAATGCTGACAGGTATTGATAATTTCGATTCCAAATATCTCGCGAAGCATTACTCGTAGCGATTTTTACCAAGAGACCTTTTTTACGTAAAAAACGTCGTAAATGTATATTTTTTTTACTCAGTAGTTTTATACAGGTGCGGAAGAAAGGTTATTACTCTTCAAACCAGTTAAAAAATGTATGTGGCGCCCTCTACAAGTACGAGTCATATTGACATCAAAATCAAATTTCTCATATTAAAAAACTCCCAGACTGCCCCAGACACCAATTTTCATCCAAATATTGACGTTACTTCAGAAATTATTTGGAAAAAATCGAACAAAAACTTCTACACCCTGTGTGTCCAAAACTAAGCATTTTAGGGCATACATTTATAAGAACTTTGTTATTTATTTTTATTAGCAGAATATGCTGCCCAAGTTTCCGGAATACAGTTCTTACGTGTTACTTTAAATCGTACCGTTTTTAGGTCTCTTCATCATGTGGATCTGTTTATGTTGATGGAAGCGAACAAAGAGGTTCCATAAATGGATCGGTTTTCGTCAAATATGGTACATACACAGGCAGAGCTACATTTACAGTATGGATGCCGGAGTTTCCACTGGAGTTAATGGTGGCTGACACAAGATTATCCCAGTTGAAATCATGGAGAGTTCCAGACTACCATCCCGTGTAAGTTGCAAAAATTATAATTACCTCGATAAATCAACGCCCATTTAAACCACAGTAACTTCTATTTTTGGTTTTTTATTTTCAATTTGACTTTTTAAATTATTTACAGTAGTGTGGTGTTATTATTTTATATGGAAAGTAATGGGGCGATCTACACACGTCCAACTTAGTTAACCCAACAACGGTCGAATCAACGAAATTGAATATTGCCTCCACACTACCCGATTTCATAATGTCATTTAATACGTCTGTATGTAATCATCAGTTCAATTTCACTTCCTATAGAGGGTTCGGCAATAGTGCGTCGAACATCGGTAGCTCCTTAAATATAAAACTTGCGAATTTTGTTTAAATGCAAACCTAAAGTATGAACGAGGATGTATTTCAGGAAAATATTTTAACTTCTATAGGGTGGCTCAAAAAAGTGTGAGTGGATCGGGATTATCTTTTCTTAAATAGAACACCTTATATATTATTGCGTTTTGGGCTTCATTTCGATAGCCTTAGTGATATTAATAAATAAATAAAAAATATATGTTTTTCAGCCTTTTTTTCAAAAAATTATTAAAAATATAAAACTGTTTTGACACCAAAACTATATTAGGTATTTACTTTAAATGGTTTGTACTTACTTTGCTATAAATATGATAATCATAAATCATACAGGATATTCAAAATTCTACGCCAAACTTTTTTCAATAGATGGAGAATTAAAAAATGAACATTTTTTGTATTTAGAGTATTTCAAAATTTTTATCGGTTCCCCAGATATTCGCGGTTTTATATTTCATATGACACTTTCCACAGTAAATTTTTATCAAAGTCGCCCAATGATTTTTTCTCTCGTATTTTACTCGAGTTATAACTCGTTTATATTCTCGGTTAAAAGAGCCATATGAAATAATACTGCGTGTATCTACGAAACCATTAAAAACTATGAAATACAAAAAATAATAAAAAAAAATACGATGTACTTAAACAGCCGTTAAACGGTAGCCTACTAAAATGCCGTTAATAGATATTGTGACGTCGTTCACGTCGGCGGAAAGTAATGCCTACCTATAAGCATTTTGCAAGAGCATCTGTGGCTCCGTGGCTGAGGCTATAGCTTCGTGAGCGAATGGTCCGAGGTTCAAATCTCGCGCCGACCAAGACTTTTTATATTTTTTTTTGCTTATAGCGTGATCTTATTGCATTGGTTTCACTCTTTTTGGTTGGATTGGTTTAGTTATTTGGCGGGTTGGTTAGCGTAATTATTTGGAGGGTGTTAATTCATTGGTTAGAGTTGTTTTTTTGGTGGGGTTGGTTGGTTTTTACTAATTTATATTTGTTTTTTAAATTTTTTTATCAGTGTCGAGGTTAGTTGCGTTGGTTAAGTTGGTTATTTGGTGGGGTGGATAGCGTTGGTTAGTCCTTATAAAATTTCTATATTTCATAAAGCCGTCAAGTGCGTCACATCAACGACGTCATACCTATTAACGGCATTTTAGTAAGCTACCGTTTAACGGCAGTTTAAGTACAGCCAAAAAAATAATATACTGAGAAAAAAATATCTTCTATTATATTATGTTTGGCGTAGAATTTTGAACACCCTGTATGATTTAAGATTACGATATTTATAACAAAGTAAGTATAGACCATCTAAAGTAAATACCTAATATAGTTTTGATTTCAGGGCAGTTCTTGTATTTGTAATAATTTTTTTAAGAAAGGTTAAAAAATATATAGTTTTTATTTGTTTACTAATATCTCTGAAACCATCAAAATATATTTACTATACCTTAGGATTACGTAAAGTGATCAGAAAGGAAGCCAAAAATGCGATAATATACAGGGTGTTCCATTTAAAAAAATCATCCCGATCACATCTCACACTTTTTTGAGCCACCCTATATAGAAGTTAAAATATTTTCCTGATACATTCTCGTACATACTTTATTTAATGTGTATGTATTGTATGTAACAATACTAAAAAGCAATAGTATATCAATAAATTGTATCCACAATTAGTTTTTAATGCGTTTTTTATAAAATTAAAATAATATAATAGTTATAGCGTTTAACGCCTTAGGAGTAGCAAAGTACAGTTTGCCAGACTAGAGTGGTTCGGCATACAAGGAAGGTAATGTGACTAAAACTACGCTTCAACCGTCTATTATTACCTCAGAATTGTGAATCCCAAGTACTCATTTAAGGCTGAGTCGACCTCGGTACCCAAACTATTTTTATTTTATTAAAAATAGTCGGCTGATTTTAATTAAAAACGGAAGATTTTATTAAAAACTGCCGGCTGTAGGATTCGAACCCACAACCTTTAGATTGGTAGACGAGAGCTGTACCTTTACGCCATCGCCACCAGGCACCATTTAAAATTAAAATCCTTCTTATAAGTAATGACCATGTTGGAATAGATTATTTAATAAAATATGTTTTCAGGAAATTAAAGCATAGATGATTTTTTGTTATGTTATATTATATTTTGTTTTGCAAACCTATTCGAGCAAAAATAAATACATTTTTCTTTTTATTCTTCGCATATTTTATTCAGCAGCCTAAATGCATTTTGCGCCAGACGAGCCATGGAAATCAACAAATATAGCGACCGCGCTATTCAAGCTAGCATTTGTGGCGTTACTAAAATGTTTCGTAAAAATGCACTACAAAAAGTAAGAGGGTTTATGTACTTGCAAATAGAAAAGTTGTACTCTTTTCTAATTCAACAGGTCTTTGTTACTGTTTGTTACCCATAACATATTGTTACATATTTAAGGTTCTACATAAAAAATGTAACAATTTAAAAATTATGGTTAACAAACACGATGTGTCTTTAGTCTGTCATCAATAATAATTAGACATTAAAAAGGTTTCACTTGCAAAAGACTTCTGTTTTTTTTTTGTCACAAGAAGAAACTCTACAAAATAAAAAAGTCATTTTGAAGTAAAACTTCTTTACGGGCGATGGGAGTAAAAATTCAAAGCCACGACACACGAGCTAGCGTCACCGCCGCGTCACAAAAATGGTAACGATCTTGGAGGGTCGTACCTCTAGTTCTATGTGAGCTAGAGGACTGAAACTCAGAATGTAGATGTGACTCGAAGACCCCATCTTTTCGTGATATTTTGACGATGTTTCGTGTACTACGAAACCCTAGCATCAATGAATCAAATCCAAAAATCGTCCGATGTAAATGAAATTTGATATGTCGATAGACTGGACCAAGACCAACTTGACCGTGTACGACACGTGTTACTGTGTCAGATAGTTTTGACGTGAGAAACGTCAAAAGTTGATATCGTCCGATTACGACCAAATAAGGCTATGTGGTAACCAACGATGTGGTAAACAAATCCTGCAAAGTTGGATACGACATTTCGTTTACATCTTCATCAGAGTGGGATTAAGGATTTGATATTTAAGAAAAATATGGCTCAATTTTGGCATAATTGGGGACGGGCTACAGGATGACGCTGTCGACGTTTCGAACCGATGTCTCTAAATGGACGAAAACATCAGGATTTTTCTCTTGATTATGGGTCGATTGGAACCAAATTCGGCATGTGGATAGAGGTACCTGAATGGAGTCCTTAGACTGACGGAGGGACAGACTGACAGACGGGCAGACGGACAGACAGACCGACTGAAGTAAGAAGAAGTTTCACTTCAAATATGCGCACATAGTGCACACACAATTGTTTTTGTAAACACCACTGTCTTGATACAAACGGTTTCTACATGAAGTATCACCAAACAAACAACAAATAATGAACATACAATTCATAGAACACAAAAAGTAACAACCAGGGAATTTAAAACAAAACTATAAAATAAATTGATTAATAAAATTGTCATAAGCCATTTTGTTTTTATCTCTAATAATAAAATCAGTGGAAGCTGCCCAAATGTTTTAGTAATTACCACTTACATAGTATTTCTGTTTTACGAACGGAGATGAGTGCACGAAGTATTTTTCCGTAAAAATTAAAATTAAAATATAGTTCTATACCGGGTGCGTCTCAAAAGTGGCTCACCCCTATAACTTGTTTATTTTTTTGGATAAAAAATCGAGATTTGGTATGATAGTGTATGACAGAAATTAGGATTGATTGACGGTATTCAAATGTTTTCGGTCACTTCCTGTTTCACCGGAAATGACTACAACTTTTGATTTTTAAATGGCAACCTCGGTATTTTGTTACTTTATTCAATAGAAAATGACACTCTGCATAGAATAACATATGATATGTCAACTTTTAGCATTTGAAAATGAGAATGGATTCTACACTCAGAGATGCAAAAAAACGCAACGGAGAAATTTTTGGTTGCGAAATTTAAAATATTATATTTTTGTTATTTTTAGACCTATTTTCATGATTTTTTTAGCAAACTGTATATAATTTATATCAACTTTAATTCGTAAAAACAGCTTTTTATAAACTTTAGTATTTGGCATATTATACAGGGTTAATCGAGGGGTTGTTTTTTTACTCTAACTTTAAAACAACCTGTGCAATAATTTCGTCTGTAAATTTTTCTAAAATATAATTTTACGGTCAGAACTATGATTCCTGAGCATTTTGTTTTTTGATTCATGTCAATACGTGCTTTGGTTAATTTTTAAGAGCGAAATGAACTGATAACGATCAATTTGCAATTTTTTTAATCATTACTTTTTGATGTAATTTTTTAATATGACGAGATGGTTTTGGTGACTATTGTCGTAACGTCATATTACACTGCATTGGATACGCTATACTAAATTAAAAAGAACGTTAAAGACTAATGATACAATCGGGGTTTTAATAAACATTAATAACGATAATAGAACTAACGATATTAAAGAAAACATCTGTAATACTCAAGTATACAAACAAAAAAAATAACCTAAAATTTTGTATTGCCGCCCTTACCTGTTATAACTGCCTGTATACGCCCGTTGATACTGTCATGGACGTTGCATATATCATATTGCGTTATGTTTTCCCATTCTTCTTTAAGGACCAAGCCAAGTTTATGTAATGAAACTGGTACCGCTTCGCGACCTCTAACCCTCCTGACAAGCATTTGCCAAACGTCGAATATGATGCGCAGTTCACAGTAGTATATGCCGGGTGGCGTCTCAAAAGTGGCTCACCCCTATAACTTTTTTATTTTTTCAGATAAAAAAACGAGATTTGGTATGTTAGTATATGACATAAATTGGGATTGGCTGACGTATTTAATTGTTTTCGATCACTTCCGGTTATACCGGAAATGACTATAACTTTTGATTTTTGAATGGCACCCCCGGTATTTCTTTACTTTATTCGATAGAAAATGACACTCTTAATCGAATGACATGTCATATGTTAACTTTTGACATAGTCACTTGTATTTTAAATTTCGAGTGCCGCGGCTATGTTAAAAACACTAATTTTTAATCAAGGAGCCTTGGAAAAATACATTTCATCGTCTAATGTTTTTAGTGTCTTGTCCTGGCCGGTTAAAAGATGCCCAAATCGTATTTTTAATCATATCTCAATTTTTTCAAACGAAACGAGGGTGGCTCATCAGCATATTTGGAAAAAGCATTTTTTACGAATAATTTGATACCACACACTTAGTATTTCGAGTCAAATTGTCGTTATAAACCGCATTATAATTTCAAATAAACCATATGCAAAAGTGTCAAAAGTTGACATATGACATGTCATTCTATTCTTGAGAGTGTTATTTTCTATCGAATAAAGTAAAAAAATACCGAGGGTGCCATTTAAAAACCAAAAGTTGTAGTCATTTCCGGTGAAACAGGAAGTGACCGAAAACAATTGAATACGTCAATCAGTCCTAATTTATGTCATATACTAACATACCAAATCTCGTTTTTTTTAACTGAAAAAATAAAGAACTTATAGAGGTGAGCCACTTTTGAGATGCACCCGGTATATAAATAATACATTCATTGACTAAAACCGACAAACAGAGTAACTGAATTGATTCAAGTAATTATGTGGTGTTTCGCTGAAATAATTCCGTCATTGCAGGGAATGCCACAATCATGTCTTAAAACATGTTACCCTTTAATAGTTTTAGAAACTTTCTAAATCGATACTAGCTATAATATATCCATAGCATATAATATCATATTACAGTTACCTTAAAACATCTATATACTAGGATCATTTTTTAACTTCATTCATTATTAATTATATTGAACTCTTCTTTACTTTTCAAATAGAAAATCAATATTAGAAAATAAATCGTATGTATTATTTAACTCGGTTGAAATATAAATGGTATGCTAAGCATTAATACTTGAGAAAATTGAGCCAATTAGTCAACTTTCAAAAAAGTTACTAAAGGAACTGTGCCAGACACGTTATTATTTCAGTTGTTGCAAAACAACTTCGGGGCTGGTGTGAAAGTTTAGGAACTTGCGCCGCACATTCGGGACGGATATATTGGCAAAGTTTTGAGAATGGGCTGGCACAAGGAGGATCGCGCGGTTGAAATTGAATATTTAACTTATAACACATTCTCGTGAGTAACTTTATAATCTTATAATATATGAATTTAGGTTATCTATTTTGAGAGAAAATGCATGTTTTGATTCAAATTAATGTACAAAAAAGAGATATAAACATTTCTCTAAGTAGCTTTATAATATTTTGCATACATAAAATGTTTAAGTAGGTATAATAGGAAAATAGTAAATTTTGTTAATTTTTTTTAAAGGACCAGATTGCGTGAAACCCCCTATACAGGGTGAGTTTTCTACGATGTTCTCTCTGGGTATAACTCAGTAATTTTTCGAAAAAATATATTATAGCTTATATCGCTGAAAAGCTTAAAAAATGGTGCTTTTTATGAAGTCATGACCATCAACTATGGTTTCCATTTTAAACAAACATATGTTTACGTCATGTGTCAAAAATGACAAGCTTTAGAAAAAAATCTGAGAACACAAACTCATTAAGAATGTGATAATCCACAACTTTTATCTCAAAACTTTTTGTCTAAAATAGATTATAATGGAAATAGGGACAATTTTTAAAAAAGCCGAAATTTGTTTTTTTTTCGAATCATCTAGTATGCCATGAACTTTTTCAAAAATCTAAAAGACGCATATTTATGACCCCACAAAACTGCAATTCTTTCCCCATTTAACCAACTCTCTATCTCCAGAACCAGAACACCTCATCACAGAGTGCGCCGAGACGACGACCATTCGTGCCATGAACTTTGGTACGGCTGATGTCAAGGATGGAGAGCTGGCCTCTATGGAGCCGTCTCAGATGCTGGCTTTTGTTAAAGCCTTGAGACTGTATGATGAGTTATAACTCGTTATAGCTCAAGAAAGGGGAACACACAATAGATCTTTAAGGTCACGGCGACTAACTACCCTCCTAAACATTCTACATTCTACATTCTAGTACTAGTGTATTAGCAATTTATAAATATTCTTGTCTATTCTCGCAACAACTGTGCGCATGTTCTTTCAGACCATTATTGACTTGGATATTTTCGGACTTTATGATTTACAAACTGTATCTCATACCTTAATATATTATGCAGCGACTAAAATATATCACGACAGGTTGAGTCTTAAATAAGTGCAAATATTTTTAGGGATAGTATATTTCGACCTTAGAAACACGATTAAAAAATTTTGAAAAAATGTAATTTTTTTTAGTTTGTAGTTAAAAAACATTATTCCTTGATAATATGGCAAGTAGTAGATTAGATTTACAAGAAATAAACCCTAGAGAAGATCCAGTGGTTCTCAAAATTTAAGCAAAAATATTTTTTTGGATTTTTTTTTTGAAAGTAAAATAACTCAGTTATCTTGGACTTATTTGTAAAATGGTAAAATATGTTTCTTTTATCGAGATCTACCAGCCCTGAAAATATTTATACTTATTTAATTCTCCTGTGTCATAGCTAAAATATAAACCCTTTATACCACCGCTCAGCTACTAACCAGTAGACTAAACCAAAATGTATTGGTAATGCAATTTGTACTGATATAATAATATAAACAGTAAAACATTCTTATTTGCTGTTATATAATCGATGATGTCCACGATTTTTTTTCTTATCATAGGTGATCAACATATACAGCTGAATTATACCAAGTGCGTCTAAAAAGTGGCTCACCCTTGTAACTTTTTTATCTTTTCAGATAAAAAAGTGAGATTCGGTATCTTAGTATATATGTAACATAAAATAGGATTGATTGACGTATTCAGTTGTTTTTGACTACAATTTTTATTTTTAAATGACATCCTCGGTATTTTTTTTAGTTTATTCGATAGAAAATAATACTCTGAATAGAATGACATATATGTCAACTTTTGACATTTTCGTATATGGTTTATTTAAAATTGTAACATGGCGGTTCATAACGACAATTTGACTCGAAATGCCAAATTATTCGTAAATAAATGGTTTTCCAACTTTCATATCTCAATTTTTTCAACTCCATTTGAAAAAATTGAGATATGATGAAAAATACGTTTTTGGCATCTTTAACCGGTCAGGATAAGACACGAAAAACATTACACGATTAAATATATTTTTCCAAGGTTTCTTGATTAAAAATTAGTGTTTTTAACACAGCCATTGATTGAAATTTAAAATACGATTTTTTTAAAGCGAAAATATGTCAAAAGTTCATTTTCTATCGTCAGAGTCATTTTCTATCGAATAAAATATATCGACGATGCCATTTAAAACTCAAAAGTTGTAGTAATTTCCGGTAAAACAGGTAGGGACCAAAAACAATTGAGTACGTCAATCAATCCTAATTTATGTCATATACTAACATACTAAATTTTGTTCTTTTATCTGAAAAAATAAAAAAAATATAGGGGGTGGCCCACTTTTGAGACGCACCCGATATAAGTTTGAAAATAATTTCCATCAACGCATAGAGAGGTTAAAAAATACTAATGAAAAAAAACCTGAGAATTACAGTCAAAAATTATTAACCTTATTTTAGTTAAAAAATATAAATCATGCTGAGTTTGGATGCCTGAAGGGGGTGTATGATACATACACCCCGTGACGGATTAGGACATACTAATAACTATCTTATTATGAAGCTCTAATTGGAATAAAACTATAAGGCGTTCTGTCCGGATTTGTTTAACCCGTTGTCGATAAATTTAGTATCATCTTTTGAGATTATTCGTCTCATAGTGGCGCCCATGCACCAATTTCTTCCTTTTTTTAAATATGTGCTGCGTTAATATTAAATTACGTTATAGTAAATATTATAATAATAAATATCCTTGTTTTTATATTCGTACTTACCACAAGTTTGCCATACTAATACTCTAAGTATTTCTTCTTTTTTTCTTGGTCGTTATATAGGAATTTTTAATGCAGAATATGAACTCAACTCAAAACTTTTCAGTTTATTTCGAACAACTCGAAGAATTGAAAAAGGAAGTTCTCAATGCATTCCCGCAATATAGTTCCAACGTTTTAAAAGTTTTTGGTCGGTATATATTTATTTGGAAAGTACGGATCCCGGTATTTTGGTCTATAGAAAAATAAAGCTGTATGAAAATACAGAAAACGTTCCTAAAACTTAGAGCTAACTAGATGGCCCGACAAAAGATGTAAAAAATTTCTACAATAATTCTATAAAACTGCAATAATTTTGGAAATTTTGAGTTATTATGAAATTATGTTCATATCACGAGTATATATACAGGGTTATTCACCTTATTCGACACGGAATATTATAGCCAAATGATTGGATTTTTAGAAATTGTGAGTGATGGGATCGTTAGAGGAACTAAAGCTATACAATTTAAAATTATTTTCAAAAGGTACAGGGTAGGTCAATTTCGACGCTTTTAAATGGAAACACCCTTTTCTATAGGAGATAGACAAAAACTAATATCGGTGTCTGGAGCTCAATTTTTGTCAAAAACATGATGATGAAAACCGCATATCGATATTTGTTACCGTTTTGGAGTTACGGGGTGTTTTTCAAAAATATGCATTTTTAACAAATCGCTGTAACTTTTTTGCTACGGAAAATTTTGTATTTTTATGAAAACATTTCCAAAGCACCTTTTACGTAGAATTTAATGGTTTAAGTGTAATTTTTTTTAAATTAATAATTTAAAAATTATCAACAGAAAATATGATTTTTTATATGGGACACCCTATATATTTTTAATTTATTGAAAAGAATTTAAAATTACCTTTCCAAAAATATAACACACTTGATATTTTGCTCGATTCCTCTTCGAGATATAGAGTATATAAAAATTCGCCCGCTTTAAATAAGTAGGCTTTGAACGGCACCGGCTGTAATGCAAAAATATTCTAGCTGTGAGCATCAATTAAAACGAAAATAATATATTTGCAATGAGAGATGCAGAATTTTATAACAATTTAAAATATATTTAACCAACATCAACATATTTAAACTATATCTATTAACAATAAAAATAAATAGCAAACCAAGGCATGAGATTTTGCTACAGGGGTTCGACATATCGACCGTCTTCTGTTATGGACAGACGGGGCAGTTTTTGAACATTTCTCGCGAATTTATTAACTCAGTTGGGGGTGAAAGATACCATCTCATAACTGCTAAGTATTTCTAATTCTCGTCTAGATTATACGGAAGAATATAAAGGAACCATTATTCTTCCGCAAATATATCCATAGGATTAGATTCATGGGCACTAAGTCAGGCGGCCTCGACGGCCAACGGCTGAGATCTTGGTTAGCTATTCAATTATTCTTGAAAATGGCTGCAAAAATTTGCTGATAACTTCAGCGTTCAGAGGCGGTGCGTCGTCTTGCTGGAAAAATATGTTTTCGAGTTCCATTAAGGGCATATCATTAAGTTAAAAGTGACGAACTTAAAAAAATTTTGTATTTCGAAGGGGACTATAGCAAAATATCAAGTGTGCTATATTTTTGGAAAGGTAATTTTAGATTCTTTTCAGTTAATTAAAAATATACAGGGTGTCCCATATAAAAAATTAAATTTTCTGTTAATAATTCTTAAATAATTAATTTTAAAAAAATTATACTTAAACCATTAAATTCTACGTAAAAAGGTGCTTTGGAAATGTTTTCATAAAAATACAAAATTTTCCATAACAAAAAAGTTACAGCGATTTGTTAAAAATGCATATTTTTGAAAAACACCCCGTAACTCCGAAACGGTAACAGATATCGATATGCGGTTTTCACCATCATGTTTTTGACAAAAATTGAGCTCCAGACACCGATATTAGTTTTCGTCTATCTTCTATAGAAAAGGGTGTTTCAATTTAAAAGCGTCGAATTTGACTCACCCTGTACAGTGTCCCAAATAAAGTAAAAACACCAAAACTGTATTTTTTAATGAACACCCTGCATATTATTACGTTTTTAGTTTCTACGATTACAATAAAGGTAAATTTGATTAAGGTTTACCACACTTTAATCTTACCGGTTTTGAAATATTTACGATTTTGTGAAAATTCAGTAACAATAATTTTAATGCTTCATTACTCTAGGCGTATTTAAGTTTTTAAGACCAAATATTGTACTGAAGTTTTTCTATTAACTAAATTTTTTGTGGCATAACCAAACCGTATGATCGAGAAAAAATGGCGTCAGCGATGGCCAGTGGCGCATCCAGAGAGCGAGTCTGGGAGGGGTAGTGGCAATATTAAATAAAGTAATAGATTTAAATAAAATTTTCGCTTAAAGGTATTGTGACTATGGAAAAAAAATAAACCTAGATTGTTCTGGATTTCTAATTGATTGATATTATTATTTTATTTTGTGGCACTTTTAATTTATACCAGATTTTCTCATTTATAAATTTCTTCCTGGGAGGGGTAATTACCTCCATTGCCCCTCCCGTATATGCGCCCCTGGCGCTGGCTATGAAATGAAAATCGCTGTCATTCAGTTCTAATTCTTTATCAAATTCTTAAAAGATCTTAAAGAACTATTTTTTAAGGTGGCTCACCCCTATAACTTTTTTATTTTTTCAGATAAAAAAACGAGATTTGGTACGTTAGTAATATGACTTTAAAACACTTCCTGTTTCAGCGGAAATGACTACCAAAACCAAACCAAAAACCAAACTTTTGATTTTTAAATGACACCCTCGGTATTTTTTTACTATATTTAATAGAAAATTACATTCTGAATAGAATACCATATCTTATGTCAACTTTTGACATTCTCGCTTAATAAAAAGTTGTATTTTAAATTTCAATCTAGAGTGCCACGGCTATGTTAAAAACACTAATTTGTAATCAAGGAGCCTTGAAAAAATAGATTTGATCGTCTTAATGTTTTTAATGTCTTGTCCTGGCCGCACCGGTTAAAAGATACCCCAATCGTATTTTTAATCATATCTCAATTTTTTCAAATGGAACGAGAGGGGCTCATTAGCATATTTGGAAAAATATTTTTTTACGAATATTTTGATACCACACACTTGGTATTTCGACTCAAATTGTCGTTATGAACCACTTGTTAAAATTTCAAATAAACCATATTCGAAAATGTCAAAAGTTGACATATTATGATATGTCATTCTATTGAGAGTGTCATTTTCTATGGAATAAAGTAAAAAGATTCCTAGGGTGTCATTTAAAAATTAAAAGTTATACTCATTTCCGGTCAAACCAGAAGTGACCGAACATAATTGAATACGTCAATAAATCCTAATTTATGTCATATACTCGCATACCAAATCTCGTTTTTCTAACTGAAAAAATAAAAAAGTTATAGGGGTGAGAGAGAGAAATAAAAAAGTTATAGGGGTGAGCTTTTGAGACGCGCCCAGTATGTAAATTTATATGGGAAATTTCAAAATCATTTATCTCAAAAGTAAGAAAATGTGACTTAGGTCGTTTTCCCCTGTAGTCTTCAAATCATATGCACAATTTAATTGCCTATCAAATTGTATTATAACACCATTTTATAATATCTTCAAGTTTTCGTAGAAAATGCATTTTCTTATAATTTAGACATCATTTATCAATATACCCGTGGAATATTAACATTTTAGATTATTTTTAAAGATGTAACAAATTTTACCAGTACGGATCGGATTAAAGAGTACCAGATACTAATATTGTTGATATAGTTCGCCCTATTTCATTAAAAAAATAGAAAAACTCCAAAAGTCATCCAAAAACTCCATATCACCGAAGTTGGCATTATTCAATAATTCTATACATTTTCAGGTCTTCTCTCATAAAACTATTCGTTATTCCTGTCTCTTGGAACATCAAATAATTTTCTTACATATCACACATCTCCAGTATTTGAATCACTAAAATAATAAATAAAGACAATGAAATCTAAAATTCTTTTACTGTCAATACTGTACCATTGTCTACAGCATTCAACGAAATGTTGTAGATTTATAGTTTTCAGATAATACAAAACAAATCAATTTTTAAAAGATTTTCTATAAATATTCAAACTGATTGTATTTTACAGAGCCACTAAATCAAGACGGAGAAGGCGGTCACTAGTTCCTTGGAATGCCAACGCAGAAGATATAGGCAACGTCGTGGACAAACCGGTCTGCCGATTACGTTACCAGCAAACCACAGTGGACGTGTATGCCCACTTTATGGCTACGGATCACGAATCTGGGCGAGTTAATTATTTAATTAACCGGCGAACATGGTTAAGAGTGACCGATTTGGTTCTGCCGTGGCTCAGAGTTAGCGATCCGCGGATAGCCAGTTTACATGGTAGAGTCTTACAGGGCAGAAGCATGGGAAGAACGGAAGTGCAAGTAAGCTAAATGCGTTAGAATAATAAAAATTTAGGTGGGGGAGAGTAGCCTAAACCGTACTGCTTTGCACAAATGTTAAAAAAATTACTAAATTTTTTGGGCTGGCTGGTTGGGATTATCGCGAATATTTAGTTTGATCTCCTTCACACCCTGTATATTCTTTCAGATTTTTATAGGTATTATTGAAACTGATTTTCAAAAGCCTTGCAAATGGTACGATTCAGGAAACCGGTTGCTGAAGTCGTACCACTAGGCTTCCTATATCGTACCTACCATCAGAAATATATCTAAAACATATACGGATTGTCCAAGGCTGAACGTGCATTAGAAGTTTCTAGAAAACTATATCTAGATCGGAGAATTTTTTGTACGTCATTGTGTCCCAACGAGATCTATCGATTAAAATATTTTTAATATGACTGCACTTCAGGAAAAGTTAGTTATTACCACAGCTACCGTGACATAAAGAGAAGATATATGTGGCTATCTATTTCAGAAATTGAATTGTTCGAATGTTATATAATTAGCGATGGGGAAAACCGATTAATTTCAATAATCGAGTACTCGAGTTTCAAGCGATTTCAATAATTTGCCGACCGCTCGAGCGAAATTTCGCTCGTATTAAAAATACTGTTTTTCGCCCGTCGCTTGTCGCTTGTATTTGCAACTCGTAACGCCAAGCAGTAAGTTGCGTGCGTAGAGCAGATATTCTTTCGGTGATGAAGGCAAGTAGCAAGCGACGAGTAATCGCTGATTTAGTTTACTTTTAAGTAATGTCGATGTAGGTCGTAACATTTTGCAATGCAACGGATAACGTCGTATAAATTTGCTACCTGCTATGTATGTAGAAAATTCGCTCGGCTTCGTATCGAGTATGTCACATTAAAATCGGATTTCAATTTATTTCATTCTAGCATCGCTTGCGTTCGTCGCTCGTAACTCGTCACTTGCATCGTTCGTTCGTAATCGAGCGATATCGGCTATTTCAATAATCGAGTACTAGAGCGAATTTTCGCTCGAGTTATCATTAGCTCGAGTTATTATCACTAAAAAAACTTAACCGTAAAAAATTATCATAAATATTTTTTGAAAAAAATACGTTTTAAATCTGAGTCTTAAACAACTTAAAAACAATTTCTTTTAGGTATAATCAAAAAGTAACAAATTGAAAACCCCTTTTTACTAGTGTGTTTAATATCAAAATTTATAAAATTTGACGTAGAATTTAAATATGTAATAAAAAGGGGTACCTATTTGAAATAAGAAAGTTGCCGTCGCCTTCCGGTTTTTCCGGAAGTGTCGCCATATTGAAAATATTTTTAATCGATAGATCTCGTTGTGAAACAATAATGTGCTAAAAATCTCCGATCTAGATATTGTAGTTCTCCAGACTTCTAATGCACGCTTAGCCTGGGACACCCTGTATACACATATACATCTACCTAAAATAATTTTAGAGCGTTTTGAAAACAAAAAAGTTTTTTACAAAAATATTTGTATAATCATATCTTCGAAGTATTCGACTTTTTAAAGAAATCGACTTTTGTAATAATACAATAATACAAGCACATAAATGGATTATTTGATCCATTCTATAATGTAACAATCTATAATGTAAATATTCAGTTACCTATAGAAATAAGTACATACAATATGTAAATACTTTTTTAGGTTCTTTCGCCTATCACAAGTAGAGTTTATGGTTCAAAGGAAATTCGAGTCGGCAATGATAAAGTAGGATTGACTAAAATGTCAGTTCAGGTTGTCTCAGGTTTGCAGCTTAATATATCTCCAGACAGTTCTATTGAAAATGGTTATGTGGCAGAAACCAGTGTCACGAGGAAACTGACAGCCCAGTATCAGGTAATATGTCCTTTAATAGATCATTAATTATTATTATTTTTTTTTTGGTACTTAATTTATTAAAATCAAGGAATCATTTCTTGCAGAAAATGTCTCGATACATATGTGAACTAATTTTGGTTATTTTTTATTCTTTTCTGAGTTATAACTCTAATTATTTTTATGCACATATTTAATTTTGTTTGTGCACATAATCATATAAGATATTTTTTGTAGGAGGGTTTGTTAGATATTGAATTAGAATTTTCTGATGGTACCAAAACCGCCTTAAGAGATATAGCAGATACCGATTATCATTTAGTAGTTGAAAGTTTAGATCCAGAAGTTGTAGCATTTGCACCCATGGTGGCATCACATCATCCTAGAGTGATTGCTGTTGGTGAAGGTAGTGGTGATTTATTACAGGTATATTTATTTGTAAATAGAAATAGTAGGTAATAATATTCTTTAAATTATAACTCTTAGGTAACGCTTTTATTATCAGAAGAATGCAGAATACTAGGGAGGCCTAAGGTTAAAACAGCAGGTCCTTTGGCAACAGCCGCTGCTCACATTACAGTTGATTTTACTAGCAGTGATCTAGCTCACAGACCTGATATTCTGCAAAACGACGGTGGAAGTTACGCAGGATCGAAAGGAGGCAGAGATTTCGCAGATTTACATGATATTTTAAAAGGTATATTTTCTTTATATTCCATTAAAATCTATTAAAACTTATTTTATTTCAATAGACGATAAATCACACGAACCCAATGTCCAAGCCAGACAGTATCAAGGAAGTAAGGGTATGTTCCGAAACAAGAGACAAAACAGCCATATGACACCTTTAGAAATTAGTATGTACGTTTTATTGGCCGCTTTCTGTTGTGCTATTGTGGTAAGTTAAATTATTTAATTTGTACTATACATGCTAGAACCTTATTTTTTGGGCGCAGGTATTTGTAGTATCATGTGTAGTATACGCTTCCAAATTTAAACCAATGGATCCTGCAGTGACGTCAGGAATTCACGCTTCCCCAGTAAATGCAAGCAATTTTGTTATACACAGAGAACGCAAACCCAGAGAATCAACACAAAATGCTCACGACTGGGTTTGGTTGGGACGAGCTACAATGGATATGTCATCAAATAGAAATTCAACGGTACTTACCTCATTCCCTCTAGCAATATCTATATCAATTAAATACATTTTTTTTAGGTGGTAACTAATAATAATGGACAGGATATGCGCATAATTACGAACCCTTTAAATTCAAATTACGTAGAGCCTGACGATTCTCTTGCCACCAGCTTTACAAACCCAAATCATATTGAGTTATCTAGCAGATCGCCAGTTCCTGGGGCATCCGGCAGTGACGCAAATTCCAATGGAAAATCTATTGACAGTACAACATATTGTAAAAGCAAGAGAGAAGGGATTGTAAGTGGACGCAGTAGAATGAGCGACGTTGAAGTTGAAAGTGGTAATTTAGTCGGATGGTAAGTAACTGAATGTTTTAAATTTAAAGAGTCTAATTATAATTATTATAAGTCAAATGAGATTTGCATCCTTATGTTAATTATAAAATGGCGTTATAAAACCCTTTATTTAAAAAATTGTCGACGTTTCGACGTATATTTTCGTGTTTTTCAAAAGCTATTTTCAGCTAAAAGATTATTTTGTCAGGCGTAAACATAAGTAGTAGCTTGTCCTGACAGTAAGAGTACAATTTCAAAAGCATTACACAGCAGAGTCTGTCTACAGGGTGGTCCTAACTGTATTCCGGAAACTTCGGCAGCATATTCTGCATATAAAAATAAGTAGGTATAAAAGTTCGTATAAACTTATGTCCTAAAATGCTTCGTTTCGGAAATACAGAGTGAAGAAGTTTCATTTTTTGAAATAATGTCGATATTTGAATGAAAATTGGTATCTGAAGGTTTTTAACATAAGGAATTTGATTTCGCTGTCAATATGACTCCTACTTGTAGAGGACGCTACCTACATGTTTTTTTACTGTTTTGAAGAGTAATAACTTTTCGTTCGTCCCTGTATTACACTACTGAGTGAAAAAGTATAATGTACGCCTTATTTTACATAAAAAATGTCCCGTGGTAAAAATCGCTGCGAGCAACCGTTGTCAAGATATTTGGATTCTAAATAATCAGTACATGGCCATCAATGACAAAAATTAAACATGTTCACTAGATAGATTTTTGAGTAAATTAATAATTTTAACGTTCTGATACCAAACCAAACCTAACTGTCAATTTTCTCGAAATTTCGTAATTTTGGAAAAATCGTATTTCCGTTAAAACGAGTTGATGCTAAAAGTTCTACCGAAACCATGTTGGCATAAATTTCCTAAAACTTTTTCCATTTGGAAAATTGACATGCACTGATTATATTAAATTCAAATATCTGGAGAACGGTTGCTCGCAATGATTTTTACCAAGAGAGATTTTTTTACGTAGAAAAAAGCACAAATAATATTTTTTCACTCAGTACCTAGTGAAATACAGAGACGGACGAAAAGTTATTACAGTTCAAAACAGTTAAAAAGATGTAGGTGGCGCCCTCTACAGGTAGGAGTCATATTGACATCAAAATAAAATTTTCCATGTTAAAAATGTTATGTTTCCATGTTAATTTTCATCCAAATACCGAATTTAGATCAGATATTATAAGGAAAAACGTTTTTTTTTCTGAAAAAGTATACGCGCGGCGTTTTTTACCCAGGACAAAAAATGTTTATGCAGTGGCAATGCAAAAGCAATGGCGAATATAAAAGGCAAATGTTTAAGCACTTCAGCAAAACATAGGCACCCCAAATCTCATTCAAATCGGAATAACGGTTCTTAAAATATATGTTAAAAAATGTGTTAATTTTTTTATTGTTTGGCGCCCTCTAACGGACAAATTTAAACCAATGGACCCTGCAGTAACGTCAGGAATTCACTTTTGTATAGAGGTAAATTTTGTCCAATGAACTTATTTTGATTCCAAAAGACGTAGTTCTGTCGAAATATTGGGACACCCTGTACTAAAGATGAGTAACAAATCGCAGACTGCGATTGGCTCTCATAGGAAACTGCGACTGCGATTTTTTCTATTTGCGAGTGTCAATTTAGGCAACCAATATTACTATAGTTGCGATTTTGCTGCGATTTGCGTTTTTGTTGCGATTGTGATTTTGTAAACTAGGAGAGTGATAACCTTCTATCTGCGAGTTTGAATTTTTAGGAGTTGCGATTTGCGATTTTGTTGCGAATGCATTTTTTGCAATTTTGTGGTCCATTGAAGCATTTTATAGTAAACTGCGATTGCATTTTATCTATGATATTATATAGAAGGTATTATTTTCTAGGGCCAAGATCATAATATACCGGGTGTTTCTCAAGAGTGATTCGCCTCTATAACTTTTTTTATCTTTTTCTGATAAAGAACGAGATTTGGTATGTAAGTATATGACATTAGCATCCATTGACGTATTCAATTCGTTTCAATCACTTCCTGTTTCACCGGAAATGACTACAACTTTTGATTTTTAAATGGCACACTCGGTATTTGTTTACTTTATTCGATAGAAAATGACATAAATAGAATGTACAGACAGACTATTGTATAATGTTTTTGAAATTGAACCCATACTTTCGGGATAACCCACTACTTATGTTTAAGCTTGACAAAAGAACCTTTTGGCTGAAAATAGCCCCAAAAAAACGAGAATATACGTCGAAACGTCGGCAATTTCTTAAATAAAGGGTTTCTCATTTCCTAATCCTAAACCTGCTAACACCATTTCATCTAATTATAATATTATTTTCCAGGAATAAACCGATTCCACCACCACCACTTCCGCCACACACTACTCCTATTCATTCTAAAATATCCAACTCCAACGAAGACTATAGACCGCCTGTACCACCACACAGAAATCTCGCTACCACTTTTAACGCAGAACCTTCCATACATGCAAGTCCCTCTAGTCCTAAAAAACACCATCATCAAAGGTAAATAATATTTACTAACATTTTGAACATAGTTTACATAAAAATTATTTTTTAAAGAAACGGAAGTAAAACTAGCGTTAAAATACTTCAGCAAGCTATAGACCCATCTGTAGATGGAGCGCATAACAGTCCAGTACTCGAAAAACGATTAGAAGTCGAAGAAAGAAGACAGCATGTTTTCGAATTCGATGACGAACCCGAAATAAAAAAGGAAACTGGGGAAAAAATGAAGTTCGTTCAATATCCGAGATCGCCAAGTTCAAAATGTAATTATAGTTCATCACAAAGACATCTTAAAAAAAGGGGAGACGAAACACTCCATTCATAAAACTCTATTTCTTGACAATGATAGATACTTTAACAGTTTTATGTGAGTTAAAAAGAGATGGGTACATAAATATGGCAACGCTGTTGAGTTTGGTTTGGTTGCTGTTAAGTTTTATGTGCACTTTTGTCTTTTCTGTTTACAAGTGGCGTGTGTTTTTTCAGCAACAATCGTAAAAGGTAATTTTAATTTATAATATACAGGGTGGTCCGAACTGTATTCGGCAGCATATTCTGCAGACAAAAAAAAGTAAAAAAGTTTGTATAAATGTATGTCCTAAAATGCTTAGTTTCGGAGATATAGGGTGTAGAAGTTTCATTTTTATTTCGATATTTTCCAAATAATTTCTGAAGTAAAGTCCAATATTTAGATGAAAATTTTGGTGTCTGGGATTTTCTTGACATGAGAAATTTGATTTTGATGTCAATATAACTCCTATTTGTAGGGGACGCCTACATGTGTTTTGACTGTTTTAAAGAGTAATAACTTTTCGTTCGTACCTGTATAAAACTACTGAGTGAAAAAATATACATTTTCGTGATTTTTTACGTAAAAAATGTCTCGTGGTAAAAATCGCTACGAGCAACCGTTCTCAAGACATGTAAAATGGAAATGTCAATATATGCCATTATTTACAAAAAATAAACATGTTGAGTAGATAGTTATTTGACTGAAATGATAAATTTGGGAACTTTTAATTTTTTTTAAGTTAATCTTAAATTTTACTTCGAAAAAATGATGATAAAACAGTTTCTGTTGAACTTTTGGCACAAAAACATTTCAAATTTATTATTTTAGTCTAATAACTATTTAGTCAACATGTTTAATGTATGTCGATGACAGGTATTGATAATTTCGGTTCCAAATATCTCGATTACTCGTAGCGATTTTTTCCAAGAGACCCTTGTTACGTAAAAAACATCGTAAATGTATATTTTTTACTCAGTAGGTTTATACAGGTACAGACGAAAAGTTATTACTTTTTAAACCAGTTAAAAGCATGTAGATCGTGTCCTCTGTAAGTAAGAGTTATATGACATCTATATCAAATTTCTCATGTCAAAATACTTCCAGATAACAATTTTCATCCAAATATTGACTACTTCAGAAATTATTTGGAAAAAATCTAAATAAAAATGAAACTTCTATACCCTGTATCTCCGAAACTAAGCATTTTAGGACATACATTTACACGAACTTTTTTACTTTTTTTATGTGCAGAATATGCTGCCGAAGTTTCCGGGATACAGTTCAGACCACCCTGTATAACTACTATAGTATACAGAGATAATATGAGAATTCAAGATGTGAAGTCCATAAAAATCGCATAAGTATAATTTTATTTTCAATAATGATTTTTTGTAATAACTACTTAAAATTTAAACTAGGTACATTACTCTTAAAGCTAAAAATATATAAAAAAAGTAAAAATTAAAAAACACATAAGTTCACAAACACGGGACAAAATTCATAGCACCGTACTATTAAACATGGCTTGAATTAATCCATCAAACTTTTACTATTCATCATAAAAACCGTAGAAACGAAATAGTCTATTTGAAGCAGCGCTGTCACAGTTACTTCCAATAAATTTTAATTTAATAAGAAAACTAAAAGTAATTTCAAAGGAATAATCTATGTATTTTAACTAAAATGATATATGTACCTACACATATATTTAGTACGCCGTTTCTATAGGTACTCAAAAAAAAAACATTAATAATAATAATAACATAAAGTAATCGCAAAACAATTTCCGATGCACGTGATTAATTTTGAGTGACAAGCGATGGCGACAGCGCTGCCAGATTGTGATGGATTTATGAGATGAGTCTTAATGTAACATTGGGAAACAATGTATTTATTATATCATTTTTTAAAGATTTTTACGTTTTATTTTCAGTTTAATAATTAATATTTTAGTAATTAATTTATTTATTAATAGTAGTTAAACACTCACAGCAGAAATATTTAAATTTAAGGCAGCAGCTACTCCCTACAAATCCAAATAAATAGAAATAACTTTGAAAGTGGTATAATGCGCTTACCAAGCAAACTTACTTCTCTGACTGCAGTCAATGGTAATAAAGGACCTTTATTGTCATGTTCTCGTTCAAAGTAATTATGAGGAAAGCTACAAGCTCTTGGCTTCGACTGTTTAAATGCTTCGGCATATTTTCAACACACAACTTCAAGCAATACAATACAAAAAACTCGAAAATTTAGTTCCTAAAAGTACTGTAAAAAATCCAATTAAAAAAAACTATGAAAATCGGCAAAAAAACGAGAATTAGTCCCAAAGATTCAACAACAACAGGATATTATACAAAATAATGACTGACATTATGATAATTGTCAAATAATAAACGACAACGTTGATGATCGCGGCGCAATGTGACCAACAAGGCGATAATAAAAATCGTTTTAAACTCATTTTTGCAGCTTAATCTAAATAAAATATCTGTTACAATCATTTCTCTATAAAGTAAAATGAAGATCTGCTGGGAATCTTAAATTATACAGCAAATTTTCATTTTTTTATAGTCACGTATATAGGCTTTAGTGTCAATTTCGTTTCATGATTGATGACGTCGGAAAATAGTTTTGCGATTACCGTACTTGGTTTTCAAACACAAGCCGTAGATCTAACGCAATCCGCATAAAGATTGACTCTCACTATACCTTCCGTTTACAAGACAGTTAAAACAAGGCACAATACGTATACCTACCTCTCGACACGTAACACAGGAACTTACGTTACGTCTGCCGTTGCGTTGTCATGTAAACAAGAGTTAAAGCAAGTATTTTGACGTACGTAACGCAAATGGTACATTTGAAATTCTAAATTATTTTGTGAAACAATTTATTTAATTTTAAAACTGAAAATGGATATCTATTATTCCATTGATTCATTGATTCCACATTAAATTTATAAAAGTAATATCGAAAAATTAAGAAAATTGTAATTGGAAATTATTTTATTACAGAAAGTAGTCCTTATTGGTCCTTACAACTTAAAATGCTCTTAGTAATAAAAAATATTGAAAAACAGACACAGTTTTATGATTATTTATTAGTTTCCGTCTTTTAGAATCCTCATATGGATTTTGGCTAAGAACTAGCAATTAATTAAATAGATTCCTAAATGAGTTTATTATGATGCTTAATACTTTCATACTAATTTATTGTAATAAAATAGGCCCAGTTCTGTTACAGAGGCCCCAAAATTTTTGAAATAACTTAATTACTAGCAAGTTGTGGAAACGAGTTGTTTGTGAATTTGTACGTTCGGCATCATTCGGGTGAAATCGAAACTCCTTCGGCTCGATACGTTTGCGTTTTGTACGTACGTAAGGGCACGTAAAGATACGTATTACGTATCCGTAAACGCAAGTGAATTTCTCGCCGGGCAACCGTACATGTCAAACGATACGTTTACGTCTACGTCTTTGGTCGTGCTTTAACTGTCTATTATGTCATGTAAATGAATAGGACAATACACACTATCCGTTCCGTTTCCATTCTTTCATTTTTTTGGGGGACGGACTGAAACGTATCGGAAACACCGTTGATAACATTTTGCTGATATTTATTTATTCTTTCACCTCTTAATTAAATCTATTACCTTTTTCAGAAGATACAAACTTTTAAAATAAAACTTTCATAATGATATAAATTGTACAATAAAAAGTATGGAACTTATACGGAACGGAATCTTACGTATAGCGTTAATACAATAAAAAATACGGAACGGATATGGAATGGAAACGGAAAGTATAGTTAGAATCAACCTTAAATCATCGATTTTTGTTGAAAACGATGTTTGATCGCAATAAAATGTAAATGGTTTTGTCTCCCTTTATTTAGATGTCTTTGGTTCTACATGTACAAAAAAAGTTTAATTAAATAAGTATAATTTTATTTTAGCCAATAGAAACAGCGCAGAAGTAAAACGAGCTGCTATCGTTGGCAATCCAATGTTTTCAGCAGACGATACAGGAGAAAATAAGACGGGTAGCGCTCCTGGCGAGACTCCCGCCGACTTACCCGGGCTGGACGATCTCCAACTGGATATGGACTACGAACAAATTATGCACTACTTTGAAAACCTAAAGGTAAACGAGCCCCTTGCCATAAAAGTTAAATCAACTCCGTGCTCATCGGACCGTTCTAGGAATCAAACGCCTGAGTAGAAGAGATCATTGCAAAGATCCGCGCCATCCTGTTGTCGTTCAGCGAACAGTATAGGGCCAACGCGCTGCAAGCAGTAATGTCGAGTCCCGACCCTGTGCCCGACGTGCAGCATCGCTTCGACTACATTTTCGACTACATCAGCGAGTCGTACGCTTAAATCAACACCTAGGAGACAGTGTCCAACAATGGCAGAGGCTTCGGCCTCTATTTAATACATTTTGTTACGACTAAGATGCGAAAATATTTCAACTCGAACGGAAAATAGGCCAGTCAAATAAGATTTATTAGAGGGGTCGCTTGGAAAGCTAGTTATTGATTTGATCAGTTCATTTGACGTGAAAAAAAAGAAGTTTTCTAGGTTTGCACGGTTGCTCGACCGTCGTTGCTCGAGTCAGGAGGCCCTCAAGATGGTAAAGTTCTTGGACTTTTTTCGTTGCTGTCTAGCGAATATTTCAGAATCGCGTAAATTAAAGAGAATTAAATTCTGTCAAATGAGTATTATACAGTCATTTAATTCTGTAGTATGACAGTAAAATCGAAAGTTCAAGAATGGTGAAATTTACCCACTTGATGAAAAATGCATTAAAATGACAGTCTGTCACATGAAATACCTCATTCTAAATAAAAAAAATAAACGAAAGAAGGTGCGTATCGACTGCCCGCGGCTGCCTCGCGAGCTATGTTCGCCCGCGGCAAACCAATTATCTGCCTCGCGAGCCAAACTTTTGGCATTCATTTTGTAGTGCGCGGCGGCCTCGCAAGGCAACCGATCCAGCCTTTCGCGAAGTTGTTCGCAAACTGCCACCATGGACGTCCGTGCAAGAGCAGCAGCTGCTTTCATTGTAATTCATCACGTCATTAAAAAAAACCGAAACGAAAAGTGCGTTGGTGGATGAAGAAAATGTATAGTAATAGGATGTAGTATGGTATTAGTAGACTTATGGACGATATGCGATATGAAGCCATTGATGACACAATAAAAAATTACACAAGGATGTCAACCAGAGATTTTACGCAGTTAAAAATATTAATTGGGCCGTACGTGAAGAAAATGGACACTAACTTCCGAGATGCGATTCCAGTTAGTGAAAGGTTAGCTATAACTTTGAAGTTTCTAGCCACACGAGACTCATATACTAGCTTGCAATACGTTTTGCAAGGCATTTTTTGCGATGCATTATGCGAAGCTCTGAAGGATTATATCGTTCCATGCATCTTGCCTCAGCGACTTGTTATGGTAGTGTTATGGTAGAGTAATTCTCTAGCACCATATAATTGAATTAGAAGTCGGTAATTTTCATTATCCATGGTTAAAACTGCGAAAACACCGCACGCGCCACTGTCTGTTGTGGAATATACAAATTTTGTTTTGTTCTGCAGCGCGAGCCAAATTAATCGCCACGAACCGTCCCAACTGCACTGAAAGCACTCACTGAACCTCCTTTGCCGCTGCCCAAAAACCGAAAAAGATTGGTTCGCACCGCGGCACATTCGAGCGGACATCAGTTCAAGCAGCCTCGCGCGGCAACTCGGTATCCATTGAGCGCGGCAGCCGCGCGAGCCAATGTTCGGCGGTTTGCCGCGGGCAATCGATACGCACCTATAGAGCATAAAATTGTGGTGTTAATATACAGGGTGCCCCGAACTGTATTCCGGAAACTTCGGCAGCATATTCTGCAGATAAAAATAAATAAAAAAGTTCGTATAAACTTATGTCCTAAAATGCTTCGTTTCGGAGATACAGGGCGTAGAAGTTTGATATTTATTTTGATTTTTTCTTAATAACTTCTGAACTAAATTCGGTATTTTGATAAAAATGATTATCTGTTTTTTTTAACATGAGAAATTCGATTTCTATGCCAATATGACTACTTGTAGGGGGTGCCACCTACTTCTATCTTTTTTAACTGCTTTGAATAATAACTTTTAGTCCGTCCCTGTATGACACTACTGAGTGAAAAAAAATATATTTGTGCTTTTTTTCTACGTAAAAAATGTCTCTTGGTAAACATCGCTGCGAGCAACCGTTATCGACTTATTTGGATTCTTAATAACCAATACATGACAGCAATGACAAAAATTAAAGATTTCCACTAGAGATATATTTGACTGAACTACTAATTTTCGAGACATTTTAGTATCATAGATTCAACTGAAGCAGTTTTAAAACCTAACTATAAGTTTTCTAGAAATTTATCGATTTTATAACATTAATTAATTTAAAAACAAAAGGTATGCAAGGGTAAAGCTAGTTAATATTAAATTTATTTAAGTACAAATATAGTTTTTCTCGTTATTTTTACGTTACGAGGTATTTTGGTAAAAATTACAACAAATAACAATTATTAGAGATGTTCGGATTTGAAATAATCAATGCATGTCAATTTTCTAAACGGCGCATTTTCCTAAAACAAATTAGGACATTTATGATAATGTAGTTTCGGTAGAACCTTTAGCATCAACTCGTTTAAACGGAAATGCGATTTTTCAAAAAATTACGAAATTTCGAGAAAACTGACAGTAGGGCAGTAGGGTTTTAAAACAGCTTCTGTTGAACCTTTGGTATCAGAACGTTACGAAAATGATTAATGTACTCAAAAATCTATCTAATGAACATGTTTAATGTTTGTCATTGATGGCATGTATTGATTATTAACAATCAAAATAATAAAATCCTGAGAACGGTTGCTCGCAGCGAAAATAAGAAATGTATATTTTTTTACCCACTAGTGTAATACAGGGACAGAAGAAAAGTTACTACTCTTCAAAACAGTAAAAAACATGTAGGTGGCGCAACCTACAAGTAAATTTACATAAAAAAAAACAGACACCAATTTTCATCCAAATATAGACATTAGTTCAAAAATTATTTCGAAAAAATCGAAATAAAAATGAAACTTCTACACCCTGTGTCTCCGAAACGAAGCATTTTAGGACATGAGTTTATACGAACTTTTTTACTTATTTTTATGTGTAGAATATGTTGCCAAAGTTTCCGGAATACAGTTCGGACCGCCCTGTATATGTTAATATGAAAATATTCCGAAACACTTGACATAATGCTCTTCAGTGCCCAAGAAAGTTATCTTCCCATTCCACCTCTGTATGAAATTACTTAAAAAGTGGTATTATAGATTGATCAGTTAAGCTACAATACTTAAAAAATCCTTGATGGTTAGGTTTTCTACAGAACGTAAACTCGCCATTAATATACAGGTTGTTAATTTGTTTATTACTCGCGGCAAGAATTTTATGGATGAAATATGGCAACCTCGGCCGCTCGTAGATAGACGACGCGACGGGACGAGTCGGCAGAAAACCCTATAAATGCATGCGTTCTCAATAGGCAGTGTTGCCATTCTGTTCCCCCAGTTAACAACCTGTATATCTATAATGCCACTTTATAAGTTATTTCATACACAGTTGGAAGGAATGGGAGGGTATTTCTCTTGGGGCACTGAAGAGCATATACAGGGTGTCCCAGAAATAAGTGCAAGTATTTTAAGGGGTGGTAGATCTCGATAAAAGAAACATATTTTCTCTCTATCGTTTTTCAAATAAATCCAAAATAACAGAGTTATTTTACTTTGTAAATTTCCAAAAAAATTATTTTTTGCTCAGTTTTTAGAACCACTGGATCTTTTGTGGATTTTCTTTCTTGTAAATTTAATCTAAAACCTATGTTGCCATATCATCAAGAAATTATGTTTTTTAACTAAAAACTTAAAAAAATTTCCAAAAAAATTTTCAAAAAATTTAGATTTTTCAAACATTATTTTTCGCGAAAAAAGACCTCATAAGCGTGTTTCTGGGGTTAAACTAAACTACCAGTTAAAATATTTGCACTTATTTCTGGGACACCCTGTTACTAAGTTCCGGTATATTTTCATTTTCTCGGCATGTACTTAATCAAATTTAAAATTTAACTTACACGTTAAACCTACAATTTGATGTTTTATAACTTTAGTTGCATATTTCTTACTAGAGCGATGTTTTCCATTTGATGGCAATTCAACGTCACTTTAATGTATTTTCAGCATTAATGGGTAAATATCACCAATCCTTTGATTTTAGCTATACTACTAAACCGATTTAAGTGAATGTATACTCATTCGATAAAGAATCTAATTCTCTGTAATTTCCGTTGTACTAAAATATTCGCTAGAACGCAACGTTTCGGACTATAAGCGAAAATCTGAAAAATGTCCAAGAATTTTACCATCTTTTGGGCCTCCTGAGTCGAGCGGCGGTTGAGCAACCGTGCAAATCTAGAAAACTTCTCTTGCACATCAAATAAACCAATCAAATCAATAATTAACTTTCCTCAACACTTTTTTCTAAATGACCCCACTAATTTGATTGGTCTAAAACTGGCCTCTGAAGATTGGTCACACCGGATTCCAAGTGCTGAATTTGTTTAATTTAGACTTCTTATATCAAGAGTCACCATTCTCTCTTCCATTTTCCAATAATTCTTTCGTCTCTTAGCCTAATATAAAGAGCAAAATGTACAAGATCATCATGTATACCCACATAGAGAGCAAGAGATTCCACACTTGGTCAAGACTGAATACCTATATTCTGCTATTAAAGTTGATTTTTGAGCCATTGTTACATTTTATTTATCTACAATCTCGCAAGGTGAAATAAACAAAGAGCAAGTGTGGATAAAAAGGTAAAATCTGCACAAAAACATTAACGTATCGGCTCCTACTATATCTGATATGTATTCATATATTATTATTAGAACACTATTTACTAAACCTTACTTAGCTTAAGTGTACAATAAGTATTAGAGAAAAGTTCAACAAACCGGGTATACTAACTGATGTAAATAAAATGCCATCTGTTCAGGATTTTTGCAGTGATCCCATTTAAGAATGGAAACAAAAATATCTAGTCAACATTATAACTAAGCTTTACTTAAATTATGAAGTGTATTTTTATGTGTAATACTATTTTCTATTGAAAACAAAAAAGATTTGGCAAAATCGCAATTATTTTAACTCTGTATATTTTTAAAAATGCTAATAGTATATCAAAGAAAAATATTTAACTCATATTATACCGTATTGATCTCGGAAAGAAATTTTACAGATCTATAATATGAGAATTCTAATTATATAGGATAATAGATATATCAATCTGCGAAAAATGTAAGTGTATTAGCACAAGTTTAACCTTTCAAACTCAAATTTATGCTTCTCAGCAACCAACAGACTTCGACTATATTAATTTTTATATTATTCTGCAAGAGATAAATTGTAAATAGTGAAAATATTAATTACAACAAATTACCAATGCGCAATCTCATTGTAGTAGGATTTTAGATTTCTAGGTAATGCAGAATTAATATTAAATTACATAGGTATTTAAATATGAACAGTATCACAGATAATGTCCGCATTTTAGATTTTTTTATCAATTGATTTAGTTGACATTTGACAATGGTATTAGTTTTTGCTTTGACATAAGTTGTCCACCCGGTTTCCTCTTACCGTCTACAAGCTCACCGTAAAGAAGAGATTTTGTTAGGCGGCTTTCTTACATCCTGCATACGTGACCAGCGGTCATACATGTATGTCCGGTTTTACAGCGTCCTTCGTCGCCCTCCGGTCTCCATGCGCCACCTCCGTCTATTGTCCCAATCTCCTGGTAGTAGGTTCCTTTCCGACATGCTCTGTCGATTCCTTGATTCCAGGAAAGTTTAGGTCGGCCTCGTTTACATCTGTCTGTAGGGGTCCACTGCAACACTTGCTTTGGTATTCTATCGTCAGCCATTCGTTGTACATGGCCGTACCACTGCAGTTGTATTTCTTATATATCTTGTAAAATGTTACCCTCCACCTTCATTTTTTCACGTATTCTCTCGTTCCTAATTCTGTCTAAACGGGAGATTCGGGCTGATCTTCGCCAGAAGTCCATTTCGGTCGACAACAACTTCTTTTTATGTTTTTCGCTTAACTGCCATACCTCAGAGCCATATAACGCTTTTCAGAATCGCGTTATAAATCAGTTTTTTTCTGTGATCCGAGATATCCTTAGACCAAAGCACCGAGTTCAGCGCTCCTATCACCTTTCTGCCTTCATACATTAAGCGGCTTTTAGTAATCACGACTTCAACGCTCTCACAGATAGCTTTTTCAAGGACCAATACGTTTGAGACATGGTGAAACCATTTGATTTTTACGAGTTATCTAAGGTGTATCTGTTGCAACTTGTTTAATGCGATCATGTGCCGATGGTATGGCACCCAGGTTTCGCTTTCATATAACATGGTGGGGATTATTATTGCTCGGTACACTGCAAGTTTCGATTATTTCGGTACACTGCAAATCTCGTTTACTAAATTTAAATAAATACATGAGCAGTAGACTAATATTTGATTGGCAAATGGACTACCATCAATTATTTTCGCACTTATATCGAAAACGATTGGTGTTGGTTGAAAATGGTTAAAAAATACCTAAGCGACTAAAAATTGAGCCAAAAACGCAAAAGCTAAAGCCAAAGTCATTAAATTTCACTGGAAAATCAATCAATAAATAAATCCAATATGATACAGACATTAACTGTGATTATGTGTTCCGATAAACTGAAATGTTGAATTTCAGAGTTGTATATACAACTATATACAGAGTTATGTACGTTAAAACCATTGTACGCTTGCTACATTACTGTATGTACAGGGTGGGTCAAATTCGACGCTTTTAAAGGGAAACACCCTTTTCTATAGGAGATAGACAAAAACTAATATCGGTGTCTGGAGCTCAATTTTTATCAAAAACATGATGGTGAAAACCGCACATTGATATCTGTTACCGTTTATGAGTTACGGGGTGTTTTTCAAAAATGTGCATTTTTAACAAATCGCTGTAACTTTTTTGCTATGGAAAATTTTGTATTTTTGTGAAAACATTTCCAAAGCACTTTTTTACGTAGAATTTAATGGTTTAAGTATAATTTTTTTAAAGTTAATAATTTAAGAGTTATCAACAGAAAAATTGATTTTTTATTTGGGACACCCTGTATATTTTTAATTAAGTGAAAAGAACTTAAATTTACCTTTCCAAAAATATAGCACACTTGATATTTTGCTATAGTCCCCTTCGAAATACAAAATTTTTATAAGTTCGCTACTTTTAACTTAATGATCCCCCTAATGGAACTCGAAAACATATTTTTTCAGCAAGACAAGGCACCACCTCAGAACGCTGAAGCTATCAACAAATTTTTGCAGCTAATTTCGAGAATAATTGAATTGCTAACCAAGATCCCAGCCGTTGGCCGTCGAGGCCGCCGGACTTAGTGCCTGTTATCCTTAGTTGATTTTTTATCTTTGCGGAAGAATAAGGTTTTTATTTTAAAAATGCCCGTATAATCTAAACAGGAATTAGAAATACTTAGCGGTTATACGAGGGTATCGTTCACCCTCACTGAGTTAGTCAAGTGTCCATAACAGAAGACTTTTTACATCACATGTCGAACACCTGTAGCAAAATCTCATGTCTTGATTTGCTATTTATTTTTATTGTTATTACATAATAATTGTTTAAATGTGTTGATGTTGTTAAATATAGTTTAAAATTGTTATAAAACTCTGGCATCTCTCATTGGCCACTATTATTTTCGTTTTAATTGCTGCTCACAGCTAGAATTTTTTTGCATTACAGCCGGCGCGCAGCGTCGTTCAAAGCTTAATTATTCAAAGTGGGCGAATTTTTAAAAACTCTGTATCTCGAAGAGGAATTGAGCAAAATATGAAGTATGCTATTTTTATGGAAAGGTAATTTTAAATTATTTTCAACTAATTACAAATATACAGGGTGTCCCATATAAAAAATCAAATTTTCTGTTGATAAATCTTTAATTTTTAATTTTAAAAAAAATTATACTTAAACCATTAAATTCTACGTAAAAAGGTGCTTTGGAAATGTTTTCACAAAAATACAACATTTTCCATAGCAAAAAAATTATAGCGATTTTTTAAAAATGCACATTTTTGAAAAACATCCCGTAACTCCGAAACGGTAACAGATATCTACGTGCGGTTCTCACCATCATGTTTTTGATAAAAATTGAGCTCCAGACGCAGATATTAGTTTTCGTCTATCTCCTATAGAAAAGGTTGTTTTCCTTTAAAAGCGTCCAATTTGGCCCACCCTGTACAGTAATGAACAATGTTTTTATTGTGCACTCCTTATAATCTAAAACAAGTAATCTCATATAATTTAATAATGATAATTCATCAATCTCCTAAAAATATATAATTATTCAAAAAAGAAGTTTATCTTTTGCAGAAAGTATTGTAAAAATAATTGTTTTGTAAATTTTTGTAAATTAATTATGTATATAGTATAGAAATCGATGTGTATTTTATCTGACTGAAATTTTACTCTATTTACAATTAGTTTAAAATAAAGTATTTATTTAATTGTAAAAATAAATGTCACATTAAAGTAATTCTTAGGGCGCCTTTAAGCACTACTGACAGTTAACTTATTAACTTAAAAAATGTATATACAAATACCGATAGACTGCTTCCTCTGAATTGTAAACAATTATATTCATAAGTATAGTTATAAAGAAAAACCGTTATAATAGATTTTTCTTTCTAGTCTCCATTTAGCTATGTAAGAACACTATGATTGTGAGAATAACAAGTGTATGTCAATGCATAAATGTTTAGAGCATTAAACATTATTAGATACCTACTTCTATAAAATAATTATTGTGCTCCTCCAATCTTTACGGGTCTTTACTAACATAAAACATTGTTTTAAAAGGTTATACAGGGTGTCCCAGGCTGAGCGTGCATTAGAAGTTTCTAGAGAACTACAATTTCTAGATTGGAGATTTTTTGCACATCATTGTTTTACAATGAGATCTATCGATTAAAAATATTTTCAATTATGATGCCCCATTGTTTATGACATACTTAAATTCTCTGTAACAATTTTATGAATTTTGATATTAAACACTCTATACCTAACATTAACAGTTTTTGAGAGAAAAAAATATTTAAAATTATTCGACGAAAAAAAATTTTTGGCTGGTCAAAAATATGTGTATAGCCTACAACGTCAAATTTAGTGATTACCACAGCCACTATGCTATAAAGAGAAAACATGTGGTTATCTTTTCAAAAATTAAATTGTTCGAATGTCATATAATAATGGCCGCAGCCGTCATAGAATTGAGCGATTAAAAAATTATCATAAATCACTCTTTTCAAAGGAAACCCACTTTTTTTATTTCACTAGTAAAAAGGCTTTTCAATTCGTTACTTTTTGACTATACATGTTCCTATACCTAAAATAAATCGTTTTTAAGTTATTTAAGATTTAGTTTTAAAGTGTATATTTTTCTTGATTTTAACCAGTAGCCTATGACTTTAAACGTCAAGTGTAAAACAATAGATCAGGCCATGTCATATTGTGATGCCTTGTTCAAAAGGCAGCATCATTTCCGAGCCAACTTTGCGCTGTTTTTTTTTTCGATCATACGGAATATTATTAATAATATCAACTTTAGATATCACTAAAGAGCGAAAATACGAGATATATTTTTTTATAAATACACTTTTTAAACTCTTAAGCAGACAGTATTGATAATATAGGAAATTCAAATAATTCGTTTTCTGACAGATGGAAATAAATTGTCTGATCGTTTCACATTTAATGTCAAAATCAAGAAAAATATACGTTTTCAAATTAAATCTTAAATAACTTAAAAACGATTTATTTTAGGTATAGGAACATGTTAAAAAGTACCGAATTGAAAAACCTTTTCATTAGTGAAAGAAAAAAAGTGTGTTTCCATTTAAAAAAAATGATTTATGATAATTTTTTAATCGTTCAATTCCATGACAGTTACTGCCATTATTTTATGACATTTTAAACAATTTAATTTTTAAAACAGATAGCCACATGTCTTCTTTTTATGTCACAGTGGCTGTGGTAATCACTAAATTTGACTTTTAGGCTATACAAATTTTTTTGACAGGTAGTTTTTTTCGTCCAAATTTTTAAATATTTGTTTTTCTCAGAAACGGTTGATGTTAGGTATAGAGTGTTTAACATCAATATTCATAGAATTTTACAGATAATTTAAGAATGTAATAGAAAATTGGGGCTCCCGTTTAAAATAAGAAAGTTGTTGTCAACTTCCGGTATTTCCGGAAGTGCCGCCATATTGAAAATATTTTTTAATCGATAGATCTCGTTGTAAAACAATGATGTGCATAAAATCTCCGATTGTGGTTCTCTAGAAACTCTTAATGCAGGCTGAGACTGGGACACCCTGTATATTAAAGCTTAGTTACAGTATTTCATTTTTTTTTAATTTAAAATAATTGAAATGCCAACTTTACATAGGATTCAGTTGTAGTTATAATTTTCCCTTGTTTTAACTCATTAAAGTCTTCCCACTTAAAATTCCCGATTTTGATTCAAAATATAATAATTTTTATAACGATTTACTAGGTACTATTTTTTCTCAAATTAATGTAACAGACAAAGAGTACAGTTCGAATAAAAAACGGTGTTAAGTTACCTTAGGAAAGGCAATCGAACATTGCGAATGTTATCGATCGTTGTTTCTAAGACAATTTGACGCCTTTTTTGGATTATAACAGTTCTATTTTCACAGAAATAATTTGCACTAGATTGGCGATAACTATTTGACATGTATAACATCCAGGATTATTTTTGGGAATTCTGGATAAAAGATTGATCATAAAAAACGTTGAATAAAATGGAATGACTTGAATTTTAAGTATACAGGTTTATTCACCTCATACGACACGGAGTACTGTAGCCAAATGATTTAGAAATTGTGAGTAATGGGATCGTTGAAGGACTACTAAAGCTACAATTTAAAATTATTTTCAAAAGGTACACAGTGTCCCAAATAAAAAAATCAAAGTTGTATTTTTTTAAATGGAATACCCTGTATATTATTACATTTTTAGTTTTTATGATTAAAATAAAGGTAAATTTGATTAAGGTTTACCGCACTTTACAATTTTTAATTTGCAATATTTACGATTTTGTGAAAATGCAATAACAATAATTTTAATGCTTCCCAAGCAGCATTTTCACGACTTGCGACTACATGTTTACTAAACACAACGTTGGATTAGTTACAAAAAATAGTTAGCTCCGTACCTTGGGTATTAAAATAAATGTAAACGTTGTTGTAACGTTGTGCCGACGTTGAACTAGTACTACCACAAAGTGAAAGCTTCTGCGACGTCGAATAAACGTTGTCTTGTAACCTTTTTTGCTTAAGTGATCTTCAGGTGATTCGGACAACGTAGTTACAATGTTGGGCAATAAAAAGTTTTCCGACGTCTCTTTCAGGACCTATTCCAACGTTATGCAAACGTCGTCTGTTTTACTAATTCCAACGTTGTTTATATTTCCTTGCTCTTACGTTGGTCGGACGTCGAGCCACTACCTTTATGCAACTGTATTGAACCATAACCTTAAATCTTAAATTTTCACTTCATTGTTCTGTTCAGTCAGACAGTTCAGTGCTGTTTTTGTTTTTATTAAAAAACTTAATTAAAATGGGACATAAGAAGGGTACATATAAAACTAAATTTAAATATACATCGACATATTATCGATACTTTATCATCTCCCTCGTTTATTTAGAATATAGAGGGCGGCACAAGCTAGACTCTAGGATGACTAAATTAGGCAATCTTGCGACTAGTATACTACCTGTTAAGGCTGAACTGCGACTTTATTAGTCCAATATATGCGACTACTCGAACTACTCCATCTTAATCTCCAAAACAACAAAGTGAAAGCCGCCATGTTGTTGAATAAGAAAATGTTTCGTTCCTAAAGTAGCAATTCCTGCTTTTTGAATACATTAACTTGAAATATTTGACGCTAAACAAGACGCGGAAACAATTTTTTCGACTGCGAAAAAATTATTCTCATTTTACTAAAAAAAATAAATTCAAGAAATTTTTTAAACTTCTTTAATTTTAAGGCCCATTAGTATTTTTCAAATTAGAAACAATACATTTATCAATAAAGTTGTTTGCGTTTAACTTTTTTGCCTTGGGTAATGAGTTACAGAGTCGGTTAAAATGTTTCAATAATTATGATCTTCAAACATCCTCCACACTTAAATACTTTTGTTTTGTTTTCCTTTACTGCCATCTGGTATATATGTCTCTAACTAAATCATAAAAATAATATTTTTACTATAATTATCCCAATTTAGGATAAAACGCGACTTAGACGCCATATTATTATAGTTTTGTATTTCTGTGAATTAGGATTTTAAACAACGTTGCAGTTTGTACCAGAGTACCTAAACCGACGAGTAGCGACAATCCCGTTTTCAATTTTCTTTGCGGCTGCGCGAAATAAGTAGATTATCTGTCATACGAAGAAGCGAAGTTGCCACTGTTGTCATTTATCAAATATCTCTATATACTTTATTTCAAGTATACCTCAGGCAACGAATCGTTTTTTTAATTATTTATTAGCAGTAAGATATTTTATACATTCAAATTTAGAAATAAGGATAAAACAAAACAAAAAAGATATGTATAAAACTTTATAAATTAATTCCACTTCAAATTGTGAGCAGTGTATACCATGTTTATAGGACCACTTCATAAGTTGAGCAGTTAAATACGTAGTCTATCTGTCAAACACGTCAAAAGAGAGAGAAAGAAAATTTGGTCCCACCACATCAAAAGAGCCGACGGTTTCTGTCGCTACTCGGCGATCTACGTACTCTGTTTGTACTAAATTAGGCTGCTAGCCAACGTCGTTTCGGCCCAAAAATTATTCTCCAAACTAGTGCAGACTAGGGTTGGCACGAGGTTGTGCCGACGTTACGCCCCGACGTTTGGTCGCGTGACACAACGTTGTCCCGACGTCCAAATGCTGCTTGGGTTCATTTCTCTAGGCGTATTTAAGTTTACAAAACCGCAAATATTGTACTGAAGTTTTTCTATTTACTACATCTGTGTTGCAATAATAAAAATTGTATTACCTTATACAGAGTGCCTAAAAATTTATATTGAATAATTACCAGCTTTAAACGGCCATAACTTGTTTAACTTAAATTTATTATTTTAATAAAAATAATAATTTAATGTTTGTTGTTTACAACTCTAATTTTACGCGAATCAGATGCACAATTTAATTGTCTATCAAATTGTATTAGCATTAAAATTAGTACTGTATTTTCACAAAAATTTAAATATTTCAAAAACGGTAATATTAAAGTGCGTTAAACCTTAATTAAATTTACCTATATTTTAATCGTAGAAACTAAAAAATGTAATAATATAGAGGGTTTCCCTTTAAAAAAATACAACTTTGATATTTTTTTATTTATTTGGGACACTCTGTACCTTTTGAAAATAATTTTAGCTTTAGTAGTCGTCCAATGATACCATCATTCACAATTTCTAAAAATCTAATCGTGTGGCTACAATACTCCCTGTCGAATGAGGTGAATAACTCTGTATAGGTTGAATCTCTTCTAGATAACACATAGTACCTATCTGTTATTTAATCAACCATATACAGTTGAATCAACCCATATACATAAAATGTATAAGAAATATTTATAATCAACGGAGTTGATTCTTAAAAAAAAATATTTTCAACGTAGACCCAAAAAGTCACAATAGGGCTAGCAATATCCAGCAAGCAATGCAACTTATTGATTTGGTACGCAGATAGTTCTATTTAACAATATTGATACTGATGTCAATTGAAATTTCAATTTTGCAGAGGGTGGTATATTTTTCAACGACATTTCAATCTGTATAAAACTTATTTCTTTAGAAGGAAAATCTGAAAATATCATAGACTTGCAATATAAAAGTTCCTCATATAATCGTACTTTGTTCAGTTGTAATGTGTTAAAACACTCAAAAATTATATCATCTTTTTCAAACATAATTATAAAAATACATACATAATAAATTGCTTCTTAAATGTATATATGGAAATGTTAATTGTTAATGTATATTTAGAAAATACTCTACCAGGCAGATATTGTGCTTAAAAAGTAAAGCTTTAAGATGCGCTTTTAACTTGTAATTAAATCATAAAAACGAATTATGTAGTTTATTAGTGATTTAATTATAAGTTATATATTTGCATTCTTAGATAAAGATATATACTCTAGCTTGACGAAACCTCACAATTGATTGCATAATAAAATATTTTGACAGATATTAACCAGCATTAAACAACTTTTTAAATTGTTACTAATACAAACATTCCTCTAACTTATGTTTACAATTTTCGGTAGATTTAGACATTAATTTGAAATGTTAGTGTGGAACATATCATTGATGCTTTGTCAAAACTATGACATTAAAACTAATTTGTCTCTTTTAATACTCTTTACTTTTAGATGTGTTAGTTTTAGTAAATTTCGTCTGTATTTATTTTAATATTTTATTTTATAAATTGGAATCAACTGATGTTCTACAACTGAGTCAACTAATATTTATGTACAAGTACAATATTGTAAGTTACCACACTAAAGCAGTAAAATAAAAAGATATTTGTAACTGAAACATAGTTTTTATTATATTAACCCATTTTGTGTACACTTTATTTTTTTCCTTGCATAAGAATTGCTTACCCTAAGAAATGCTTTCTTAGGATAGCGGGTAGATACTCATACCATGCTGGCGACTCTTACTTTTGACTCTTACTTTTGGGTCGGTAGAGTAAACGCCACGAATGTTTGGGAATGATTCATCGCTTAATGAAGTTAGAATCGACACGCGCGCTATCATTTTTACATTAAAAACGTAAATTTTTACCGCAGACGTAGGTTTTTAAAGGCCCGGTCTAATCATCTCCCTGCGCTCCTCCTACTTATTCTAAAATGTTAGCGTGATTGACAAAGACGATACTATATCGCGTTTCTTTGATTGATTCGTTTTTGTGCGTCAGTCCATTGGTGTGCTTGGAGTGCGACCAATGGGGCATTCCATTTTATATTTATAACCAAATATATGTTTTGACAAGACTTTGACAGTTAAAACAACAAATTACAACAGCTTATATATTGATTATTATATGACTTGAAAGACCACGGCACTGGAATTAAGTTTTATTTGACCTTGAACAGATTAGTTCACATGGTAGCGACCGATGAATCACTCCCAAACATTCGTGGCGTTTACTATATTTACATGTGTGGAAGTAAATCGCATAGGGATCTTATTAAGTCAGAGTGAGAGAAATGCGACGGTGTGCTGTTGGTGCGTTGTCATATTTCTCCGGTACGCATTTTCCTATCAGGTAAAGTAAAATCACACACAAACCGCTTATTTTTAAAAGACTTTTTCTTGAAAAGACAACAAGATAATATCATTAGATGTGTTTCTAAGCATCTGAAATGGAATTATAAGGATATCGTTAGGGCGTCCATATTTTTTATAACGAGAAAACGTCAGTAATCACGATAATTTAAAAACTCAACTTTTTAACACATAACTCAAGAACCATTTTAGATATTGAAACTTTTTTTTTATTTTGAAGTTCGGATATTTTACAAGATCTTTAAATGTGAAAAATTCGATAGGCTTTTTTTCATTCAAAAATTTTAAAAAACCCGTCCATTTACTTTTAATGCATAACGATTTTTAGCAATCGTGTAATCGTAATCGTGTTTATTTGTAAAACTTTTCACATACTGTGTGCGAAGAAAATATAGCAGAAATATTCAAAAAGTTTTTGAAGAAAAACTACAATCAATTATTTCTAATGGATTTCGACATATCGATTCTTGAATTCAGAGTTCTAATAGCGCGACCACTGTCGAACACTAATTCAATTCCACTTATTTTTACCAAAAGTGCAAGTGTATCGGAGTCACACTGCCTGCACTTAAAAATATACAAGCTATAGGGAAAATTACGACTTGTTAATAGATAAACAAATAAAGTATTACAAGACGTAACTAAATCGTAAAGCTGAACGCATGATATTTACCCTTCTCTAGAATTTTAAGTTCTGATTGGGTCGACGCGACCGTTCGACCACGAAGAAACTGCTGTATCCACTTCCACGTCTTTTAGCCATGTGCACAGATTCTCGGTTTATTTCATACGTTTGGCAACGTTTTTACTGTTCTCTCTTTGTTCAGTACATTATAAACGCATTGTACTCTTACATACGAAAATATCGACCCAAACCTAAGCTTTGTCAGCCCTTAGAAGATCTGCTTGAGGGATGCGTCCCTGACCACGCGAGCCTTGGTTTATCTCCCAACACCATATGGGGGGAACCATTGTCCTATACCTACACTCCTATCCAAACCGCGTATTTCAGCCTACAACCTACCTTCACAATATAATTTTCCTCAAAAGAATCTCATAAATCCATTCATTTTAAAATAAGTCCAGAGGGTAAATAATAGTTCCTCAGTCGAATCTCCGCGAGGAGCTGACATGAATCTGAACATGCGTAAAGGAACGAAGATAGCGATATTGGAACTTTATTTTTCACAATTAATTAATCATTTTACTACAGCTGTAATAGATTTTATCTTTAGCTTAGTTATATTATCTTCATTTCAGTAGTATACATAGTTTTTAAAATAATTATTTTTTTTTCTACATATATTTTCCTACGTACGTAAAACCGGCAACACTGTATGCCGCTGTTTATTTTATCTCTCTGTCTGTCAACCAGTCATTTATCTCTGTCGCATGGATTAAAATACAGACCACGATGAAGTGACCTAGTATATGGTTGTCTACATTCTAGTATATGTATGGTTAGGCCATTTTTATACATATAATACACAGGGTGGTCCGAACTATATTCCGGAAATTTCGGCAGCATATTCTGTAGATTAAAATAAGTAAAAATGTTCGTATAAATCTGTGGTTATTTGCCAAAGCTGATATGTCACTTTTCATCAATATTGAGATTTTGTCACCTTGGTATGTCAAATAGACCAAATTTTGTGTTTGGCAAAACATGATATCTCAATATTCAAAAATAAGCATGCATCTAATGTGGTCATTACTTGATATCTGTTTTAACTCTGTTTCAGTTTTGGGCGAAACCTGTTATGTTATACATACATGCAAAATGATGAAAATCGACATATCAGCTTTTGGCAAATAACCACAGAAATATATGTCCTAAAATGCTTAGTTTCGGAGATACAGGGTGTAGAAGTTTAATTTTTATTTTGACTTTTTCCAAATAATTTATGAAGTAACGTCAATATTTGGATAAAAATTAGTGTCTGGGAGTTTTTTGACATGAAAAATTTGATTTTCATGTAAATATGACTCCTACTTGTAGAGGACGCCACATATATATGTTTTAACTGGTTCGAAGAGTAATAACTTTTCGTCCATACTTGTATAAAACTTCAGAGTAAAAAAAAATACATTTACGACGTTTTTTACGTAAAAAAGGCCTCTTAGTAAAAATCGATACGAGTAGTGGTTCTCGAGATCTTTCGAATCAAAATTATCAATACCTGTCATCATTGACATAAATTAAACATGTTGACTAAATAGTTATTAGACTGAAATCATAAATTTGAAATCTTTTTCTGTAAAAAGTTCCAACAGAAACTGTTTGATCATCATTTTTTCGCAGAAAAATTTATGATTAATTTAAAAAATAAAAATGTATTATTTAAGTCAAATATCTATACTCAACGTGCTTATTTTTTGTCACTGTATTGTATATTCTAAATATCTTGAGAACGGTTACTCGTAGCGATTTTTACCAAGAGACATTTTTTACGTAAAAAGTCATGGAAATGTAAATTTTTTTAGTCAATAGTTTTATACAGGTACGATCGAAAAATTATTACTCTTCAAAACAGTCAAAACGCATGTAGATGGCGCCCCCTACAAATAGGAGTCATTTTGGCATCAAAATCAAATTTCTCGTGCCACAAAACTCCCAGGCACCAATTTTCGTCCAAATATTGACGTTACTTCAGAAATTATTTAGAAAAAATCGAAATAAAAATGAAACTTCTACACCCTGTATCTCCGAAAGTATTTTGGAACGAACATTTATATGAACTTTTTTATTTATTTTTATCTGCAGAATATGCTACCGAAGTTTCCGGAATACAGTTCGGTCCACCCTGTATATCCCGCTAATATTGACAAGGATGTGGTTGTACACATTATAAAAGGGTGTAACAAAGGGATCAAATTATTTTACGCAGGAGACATAAGTTCAACTATTAAAATATAAAAGAAACAACATATATTAAAGACAAATAGTAATAAATATAATTCTTATTATAAATTATATTAAATATTTACAAACTTCAACTTTCCTAACAATACTTAGGTATGGGTTTTGATTCCCGTCGATATTACGGACTGTAACAACGTAAAATTTTCTATACAGATTAAGTAAAAACATCGAATATTAGCACTTTATTACCTTATATAATAGTGGTGCGGATTGACCTAATTTAAGCACAAAAAATTAATAAAACCTCTTTGTAAGCGTAAAAATTAAGAAAATATATGTATTTACAATATTCCAAACTAGCAGCTATTTTTTGACTTTTTGATTGACATTTAACCGACGGTCTTCGCATACAATTTGCGACGTTGTCAAAATGGTTTTATATGATGTTCTTTATCATGTAATTTTGTTAATTTTACAAAATATACCCGATAAATATTAATATTTATTCATAATAATTGAAGTTATCATTATACAGCTCGAGCAATCAAAACACGCTATGATTTTGCAAAAATACTGTTAGTTTGGTTGAGTTTTGGGTTGATTTGATTAGGTTTAGAGTTGCTTGGGAGGTGGTTTGGTTTGATTTCCGTAGATAATACTTTTTTCTCGTATTATAAAAAAACGTAAGAGAACCAGAAAAATTGGCGTTAAATAGCGACAATATTGCATAGGGTAATGTCATCATTTGCTTATGTCATCTGTCAAAATGCCTGCGCGGCCTCAAATAGTACCATAATTTTGTTTCAATATTTTTAAATTTACTGGATAATCCGCAAATTTTTTGGCTAAAATTAGCTATTAAAACCCGTACTTTTGTGGAAAATTTTTGTTTTCTTAAAGTTCTACCGTCCGTAAAGTCGAACGGACCCTGGGTTTTCTATTAAACATTACAAAAATAACATAAAATCACTTACTCTCTAAACATACTACTTCTAGCAAACTTCTTTTTCTTTTTTCCTTTTTTGCCATTTGACATATCACCAAAGCCATCGTCATATTTAAACTTTTTATTAGCTTTTAGTTTCTCCATATATTTCTTCTTTTTTAACTGCCTTTTTGATAATTTTTTATCGTCCTCAATAAGAATTACACTATCATTTGAGACAGAACATTTGTCCTTCACTTTCTCCTCTTTTACATTACTTGGGCCGCTCAACCATTGACTGTCTTTAGCGTTGTTAATAGGTGGTTTAACACCAGGAATTTTTTCCTGCTTAGTTGTTATGTTATTTGGTATTTTAATATTAGCAAATGACACTCTTTCTTGTAAAGAAAATTTATTTTCTTTTTTAGGTGTATTGACTAAATCTATTACTTCATTACTTCTTATATTGCCCAATGCATTTGCTTTATCATCATTAAAGAATTTGTGAGGTTGTTTTGTTAAATCGAATTTCTGTTTGTTTGCGTTCATGTTTTTATCAATGTCAATTATTATTTTATTTTTATTTTTATTTTTCTTCGCTTTATTTTTTCCGCCTTTAGCATCATTTTCTAGATTTATCACTTCCATAATTTCTTCACCTAAAAAAATCTATTATAGTACATTTAATACATTTACATGTTTATTAAAGATAAAGAGATATTTTGTCACAGAAATATTGCTACCTAATACAAGATTATTCAAGTGCCTAATTAGACGTTTATGGAGAGTTAGTACATGATAAAAATATGAAATTTTTGTTGATTATGTAAAAAAATATGATTCTGTAGAAAATATTTTTGTTCATAAGATAGTGCCAGATCTACCCATAGCTATAAAAAAACTGTTTATTATTGCATCTTAGGATTCTAGTTGGAATTCTAGACAAGTTTGGTATGACATAACCTACTTCCATCGTTAAACGTTAAGCATTTTTTTTGTCCGTTAGGCAAATTTGTTTATTAATAGACCACTGCTAACAATTAGTCTCCGTTGGATTAAGCAGCAGTGTTTACAAAAAATAACTATTTTATTTTGTAGATTTTCAAAGTGGCGAAATACCCATATAGGACTTTTTTGGAAAAATAGAGTTTGTACAAATTATGTTAAATCCACACAGCATTCAACGTAATGACCTAATGATTGACGATTGACATAATGTACAGGGTGGTCGAAATTGGTCTGTTTTAACAGAGAAACCCTATTTCCTGACTAGATAGAGCAAAACCGACATAGATGTCATGGGCTCGATTTCTGAGACATGTTTAATGGCGTAAACCGCCTGTTGATATTTTCACTGTCAACTCAGATACGGGGTCTTTTTGAATTTTTTACTATTTTGAAAATTGTCCATAACTTTTTTATTTCGCAGAATAATAGAATCCTTAAGGCACTTTTTTAAGCAAAATCCAGTGTTGTAGTTAATTTTTTTCTATGTTTGCTCTTTTTGTCAGAAATAATAAAAAATATACTTTTTTAAATGGAAATCGTAGTTGGCTATGGACTTAAAAAAATGGTAGCGTTTAACCCTTTCCAACGATATAAAGTTATGAGTATCTATTTCTAAGAATGACAGAAATATTAGTTGTTTTTTTCTTTATATCGAAGCGGGCCTTGATTTTGTGTTGACCTATTTGCCTAGTTCTTTTTATCACAATTTATATTCTATATTATTATTTATCTGAATAATTAAAGACTTTTGAAGAGGTAAATTACCATTCTATATTAGCATTAGTAATTACAATTGAAATCGATACAATAAACAATGAACAAAACTAAAAAACGTTTTTCTAAAAAAAAGCATCAAAGATGTTCACAACAAACATCTTTTGCGCACAGAGTTACAGCGATTTATTAGGCCAACTGCGAACTAGTATAATAAGTCCAAAAGCTTGTCTAATAACATTCTGCAATTCTCCTCTCGTCCCAATGGTACTTCCCTTATATTTATATAAGGTCTTTTAATTTCCGCCATAAAAAAGTCGAAAAGGGTTAAATCACAGGACCTAGCAGGCCAAGATATGGGGCCCCTTTTTCCAATCCAATTCTCTCTAAATTCTCCATTTAATAGTTCAGTTATAACCCTGGCGTTTTAATTATAATTGGTTATACTAATATAGAATGATGATTTACCTTTTTAAAAAGAGTTGCTAATTATGCAGATACATAAAAATATAGAATATTAAATTGTGACAAAAAATAATTAGGCAACTAGGTCAACACAAAATCAAGGCCCGCTTCGATACAAAGATAAAAAACCTAATTTTTCTCTCATTCTTAGAAATAAATACACATAACTTTGTATCGTTGGAACGGGTTTGGTTTGGTTTGGCCAGTATTTTTTTAAGTTCATAGCCAACTATGATTACCATTTAAAAAACTATATTTTTGTCATTTCTGACAAAAAGAGCAAGTATTGAAAAAAACTGACTACGCCACTGAATTGTGCTTAAAAAAGTGCCTTAAGAACGTTTTTACAGAATTTTATTATTCCGCGAAATACAAAAGTTATGGGCAATTTTCCAAATGGTAAAAAAATCAAAAAGTCCCCGTATCTCAGTTGGCAGTCAAAATATCAACAAGCGGTTTACGCCATTAAACATGTCTCTGAAATCGAGTCCATGACATCTTTTTTTTTTTAGCGAGGTGGGAAGATCTTTTATAGACGAAGTGTGGGACTCTTCCGATTGGACCTACCCACTAAAAAACCACCCCGTGTCTAACACCACTCATGCTGGAAACCGCTCTCGCATTACTTCAGCATGAGGGCTGCCCTCGCTTATTTGCGTTGCTCTTCCTTTTTCTTCAGTATTTTCTTAACCGTGGCATGTGTCGCGGTCCATGGTTTTTTTACCGCCAACCAGTCCAGCATACATGCTCTCCACAGTGAATACTTGTGCAGTCTGCACCTCAAAATATTTCCTCTCATTGACCCAGCGTGGGCAGTTGAACAGAGTATGCTCAACATCCTCCTCCATTGTGCAATATGAGCATCTCTCAGTTTGTGATCGAGCACGTTTATAGAGGTATTTGTTAAAGCATCCATGACCGGAGAGGGCCTGGGTCATAAAATAGTCAACTTCCCCATACGACCTATTAATCTATTGTTTTAAGTCCCGGATTATCCTGTAGGTCCATCTACCAGTACTGGAGCTCTCCCATTCCAGCTGCCATGCATTTAGTAAGTTTTCTCGTGCCTCCTGTTTATGAAGGCCCATATATGTTTCATGTCTTTCTCGCAGCAGTAGGTGTATCGGGGGGATACCTGCTATAACCAAGGCTGCATTACCCGAGATAGTCCTATACGCGCAACATGTCCTGATTGCTGCAACCCGTTGCAATCGGGCAAGCTTTATTTCATTTTGGGCTTTTGATATTGCTCGTATCCATACAGGAGCGGCATAAAGTAGTTGTGAATGGACTACCCCAAGCATGACTCTTCTTTTCGAAGCTCTTGGGCCCCCAACATTTGGTAGTAAACGTGGTAGTGCTCTTAAAGATTTCTCAGCTTTCAGAATGGTCATGCCTATGTGCCCTTTAAAGGTGAGTTTTTTGTCCAGCCACACTTCCAGGTATTTGATTGTATCTTTCGGCTTTATTCTAGTACCCTCTACTTCGAAAACTACGGGAGAAATATTTCTCTTTGTGGAAATTACCACAGCTTCTGTTTTCTCCTGTGCTAATTTTAATTTATTACGCATCATCCAGGCAGAAACTTTAATAAGGGCAATATTTGCTTTACTCATCAACAGATGTTCATTGTCAGCAACAACAACTAGGGCCATGTCATCAGCAAATCCAATTAACATCACGCCGCTAGGTAGATCTATGTTTAGCAGGCTGTCATACAATATATTCCACAGTGTTGGCCCCAACACTGAGCCTTGGGTACGCCACTAGTGACACTAATAATTTTTGCGGTCCCTTCAGCTTCCATAATTATTCGTCTGTCTGTTAAGTATGACGCAATAATCTCAATCAAGTTCCTATTTATTTCCCTTTCGACAAGTCTATTTAGAATTAATTGTCTAGATGCACTATTAAAGGCATTTCTAACGTCCAACGTGAAGACTCCGCAAAGCTTTCGATTTTGTGGGGCATAATCTGCTGCTTCTTTGGCAATTTTCATTACCTGCATAATAGCGTCTACGGTTTGCCTTCTCTTTCTGAAGCCAAATTGATTTATTGACAGGCCACCCGTCCAGTCAAGCTCATGATTTAGTTTTGCAAGTATCATCTGTTCATAGAGTTTTCCTTCCACATCCAGAAGGCATATTGGTCTATATGCTGAAGGGTTTCCTACTTCTTTATTAAGTTTCTTGATGAGAATTAGCTTTGCAATCTTGCATTCAAATGGAAATATTTTCCTTTCCGCTAAACGGTTGTAAATAGTCAACAGATAATCAGGCTTCGCTTTCGTTATTTCTTTTAGTACTTCTCCTGGGATACAACCTGGACCAGGAGATTTATTATTTTTTAGACGCTCAGAAGACATATATAACTCTTCTAACGTAAAAGTAATTTTATCACAGTTTATATTATCACAGTTAGTATTAAAGCTAGTATCACAGTTAAGTATCACATTAGGATGAATTGGAAACAGGTTTGAGGCCACTTCCACCACCTGGTGCATAATAAGGTTGGGCCTGGCCTGAAAACCATTCATCACAGAATATCTAGCTACGCAACAGAAGCCTCGTTACATGTATAAAATTGTAGGTAGCAAAAGGAGACAGGCTTTAAAAGTCTGTCTCCAAATCAGATATTTTGATGTGGTAGTTTCGCTACTACATAATAGAGGGCAATAAATTTAAAAGAAAACAGTTTTCTACAAACAAAATTTAAAAGAATTTTGTGCAGTGTTGCCATTGTGTAATTCATATCGTAATACTTCCTGATAAAGCCTACCTTCAAATTTGCTACATCATTTAAACATATTAAAATAGATCAGAGCTTTTTTTTTCAGTTTGCCATGTTAGTTGGAATTAAATCTTATGAGCTAAATTACAATCACTTCCTGGCGTTTGATTGTATAATTGAATCCTGAATTTTCATTGTAATTCGGCGACAACATAATAAGTATTGTTCTACTATTATGATACCACTTCCTGACGTTCGATTGTGTTCATACCAAGTTCATATTGTATAATCGGGAAAAAACGGCGTTAGCGATAGCTATGAAATGAATATCACTGTCATTTTATATGTAAATTTATATGGGAAATGTCATCGATCGTCCTTTTCCAGCCAACTGGACGCCGTTTTTTTCAGAAGCATATCAAGTGATACCATAATATAGTACTATATTACGATACATGGCGTTCGATTGGGCTTAAACTTGGTATACTATATCTTCAGTGACATTGTAATATCATGGTACCATGGAGCATATAAAGTGGTACCTTCCATAGTACCATATTTGATGACATAGCAATATTAGGTACATGGCGGCAATAGGGCTTAAACTTGGTATACTACGTATTTTCGGTGACATTGTAATATGATGGTACTATGATGCATATCATCTGGTACCATAATATAGTACCATATTATGTACATGACGTTCGATTGGGCTTAAATTTGGGATACTACGTATCTTCGGTGATATTGTAATATTATGGTACCATGGAGCATAATAAGAGGTACCATAATATAGTACCATATTACGATACCATTTCCTGGCGTTCGATTGGACTTAAATTTGTTATACTACGTATCTTCGGTTACATTGTAATATGATAGTGATGCAAATAAAGTGGTACCTTAATATAGTACCATATTTCAATACCATTTCCTGGCATTCGATTGAGCTCATATTTGATATACTACGGATCTTCGGTGACATTGCAATATTATGGTACCTTAAAGTATATCGAGTGGTACCATAATATAGTACACTATTATGATATCATTTCATTTATTGTTCGATGTCGTCATGTCGTGACAGCAACTTTTATGCCGAACTAATATATTATTAATTGTACCTAAACGGAAGAAATTTGTTATTATAGTATTTTTTAGTCAGTTAATATTTTTTGTACTGCATTTTAATAAATTATTTCCATTATTATTAAACTTATATTTCATTACTAACGTTCCAGCATTAATAAATATCACTATCAATCGCCCTGTATATTATTAATTTTAAAGGTAATTAAAGGTATTTTCTTAGTTAACATTATAAGGTAGTGTATATTAAAAATGTATATGTTTTGTAATAATATACTTAAAACTATTTTAATAGCCAAAGGAATAATTAATATAAGTGTATCTGACAAGAAAAGAAGAATAGAAAGAAACACATACTGCATTATACACAATAAAAAGAATGGGATGCCAATTCAAGTCTTTTTGAATCTGGCAACTGTGCATATTTAGCCGAGCTATAAGGCCGACGACGAGCCGTCGATCCAAAACCGAAAGTTCAAAATTTCTAATTATATTCTGATTATGATATTGTCGCGCCATCTAGTATTCTATTTGTGCAATTTTAGCTCTTTCATTTCGAGTATTTTTCTGTTGCGTAGCTAGATATTCTGTGCATTCATCCACTTCATTACTATTCTATATCCGTCTCCGAAAATATCACAGTCTAAGTTATCACACAATCTGTTCCAATGCTTTTTCTTAGCTTTCTTAATAGCATCTCTAAGATTTTTTTTCGCTTTTTTTGTAATCCTCCCAAATCTTATTTATTTCCCACAAACTGGTTTTTACTTTTCTAGTATAATTTCGTCGAAATTTGAGACATTCCCTACGTAAGTTAGCAATATCTTCACTCCACCAGTATACTGGCTGTCCTCTTCTACAAGGCTTCTTTTTCGGCATAGAGTCCATGACATCTATGTCGGTTTTGCTCTATCTAATTAGGAAATAGGTTTTCTCTGTTAAAACAGACCAATTTCGACCACCCTGCACAAGTATATAGTTTTTATTAATCTATTTTATCTATTACCTATTTTTTTATCTATTACTATGGAGTCACTATGGAGTACATCATAGAATTTTATTTTAATTTTATTTATTTACGCAATCTTAAAAATTGGTAGTATTGAGAGAAAGAATAATTATGTTTTATATATTAAATTGATGAGTCGGCTCTTAATAAAGAAAAGTTATTAGTTACTATATCAGTAAAATCATCAGATTGTTGAAGAGCTGTGAAAATATCTTTTTAGATTAAAAGTAAGCCCAAGTGGCGATAAACGTTTATTTTTCATGGAATCTCTACTATAAATTTTAATGCATTTCAAACATGAAAAATGTCTCTCAATCTCAACCCAAGTACTTGTGAATGATGTAGTAACAAACAAAACAAACAATTTGAAAGCCTCTGGAAATATATTTCCAGGATTATTCTCCTTAAATTATTTTATAATCGAAATTATCATATCTATTATTAATACCTGCAACTTATTCATTAATTTATGTTGGTCAATAACATTTTTTGTTTGTTAAATCACTATTAAATGCGTTGGAAGTCGGAAATGTATCAATATAACGAGTTTGTTAAATCAGATGTTAAATGCGTTGGAAATTTTTTATAGGATTCTTTAAATTTCGGATCCGCAAGAGATAAATATAAATAATTGAGACATACGAGTACCTATCTGCAAACCTTATTTCTAAATGTATAACAATGTTATCTAATATTTCATAAAATAAAATTCGCAAAAATATTTGACTTAGCCGCTTTTATTAACACATCGAATTGAAATAGCACAGAGACTTTTCTGTAATATCTGTTGTATCGTTTTCTTGCACCGAATAAAATAATGCGCTTTTATATTTCGGATTCTTTTATTTCTCTGGCGTGTTCTGAAATACAACCGGTTATATCATTTTTAATAATCTCGGACAAGCCCGAAAAATGTTTCCAATTTGCTTTAAACGTTTTTGGAATTTTCATATAAAAGTTTTAAATGTTACCTATAATGAATCATATGAAATATCCCCTTAACGAAATGTGATATATCTCCTTATGAAATATCCGGAATATCCCCTTAACTTCCTAGCGAGCCTTCGAGTCTCCACTACTTCATGCAAAAACGTTAACCATAAATAGTGGTGTTCCGCAAAGCTCAGTTTTGGGTCCCACATTGTGAAACATTTTATATGATGATTTGCTTAAAGTAGAAATGCCTGAAGGCGTTACATTAATAGGGTTTGCAGATGACGTGGCTATGGTAGCAGTAGCCAAAATGAATGTATATTAATGGATGTTGTTAATACCTCGCTGCTAAGAACATGTAAATGGCTTCTTAGCAGAAACTTGAGATTGGCCCGAAAAAGACCGAAGCTGTTCTCCTAACCAGTAAAAGAAAGTTATCTCCTATAACGTTTCAGATAGCAGACACTTTGGAACAGTTATTCCAAAACAAGCTATTAAATATTTAGGCTTATAGCTGGACACAAAAAGAACCTTTGCCGAGCATGTTAATAAAACTATACAAAAGGTCGAGGGTACCACACGTTTATTAAGCCGACTTTTACCAAATATCGGAGGACCAAAATCGTCTAGGAGGGTTCTTATGGGTGTGGCGCACTCACAAATTCTGTATGCGGCTCCAGCGTGGCACAAAGTGACAGAAAATAAAAGACTTGTACAAAAACTAGGTAGGATTCAAAGAACTACATGCATCCGAGTTGCGTAATATCTAGAGAGGCCGCAAATATAATATCAAAAATTTCCCCCATAGAACTGCAAATAATAGAATGGCTTGAAGTTTATGAGGGTATTGCAAAAGATGAAGCCCGAAAGAACTTAGTGAAACGCTGGCAGCAAAAATGGGACAACGGAAAGTACGAACGCTGGACACACAAGCTTATCTCAGACATTGAGACATTGCTAAACTCGAAAGGTGAAGTGGACTATTATTTAACGCAAGCACTTTCAGGACACGGGTGTTTTAGACAGTATCTCTACAAACGGAAAAGATTTAGTACTGATCTGTGTAAATACTGTGGAATAGTGGACGACGTTGAACATACCCTATACTACTGTTTTCGATGGAGTCAACAAAGACATCAATTGCAAATACGCACAGGGCTTACATTTAATATTTCTAACATGATGGAAAGTCTAGTCAAGAGCACAGAATCTTGGGAAGGCGCATATAGGACTGCCAGAGAAATAATAGAGACAAAAGAAAAAGAACATCTTCTTTAGACAGCCTAATGCACTGAAGAAATGCGAGAGCGGTTACCGGTGCATAGAAGGCAAAACAAAGGGAGGAGGGTTTTTTTAGTCGGTAAGAATCTGACACTACCAAATATCATACAACATCGTGGGTATTGAAGGTGTCTATGCAAGATTTTTTCCCACCCCATAAAAAAAAAGTAGTAAACCAAAAAACACAGTAGCTAATTTCTTCAATTAATAAATAAGTTTAAGATAACTATTATTTTAATGCAAGCATCCTAATTTGAATAATTATGATTGTTATTTTATAATTATTTTTATTTTCTGCATCAAATTTCTTTAATTGTTTTCATTTACTGAACATATACAAAAAATTTACCTATGTCATCCTCATTTATACTGAATCCTCTCATTCTGTTACTTGAACCAATCTTTTTCATAGCTTGTTTTACAATGGAATGTTCGACAATTTCAATATCTTCATCGTTGTCTTCATTAATCAAAACATATTCATCGCAGAATTCAACATCATCATCTCCATCATCTAATGAGTTTAGAAGATCAAATACATCGTTCATATCTGGTTTAACAGTAAGATCAACATAGTCCTCTTCATAGACCTGAATTAAAATGAAAATAATGCTAATAAGGCGCACAATTAAATAGAATAGTTTGAATAAACATACCCAAGATACACCTAACCATTCCCTTAAGTCTGAAGGTAAAATATAGTTTTCTGGTAACCATTTCTTTCCGTTATTATGTAACTTTTGAGCAAGTGGATATAATTTTCCGTATATTTCACACAAATATTTAGTATTAAATTTAATTATGACAAATATTCGAGATATGACTGCAAATAGTATAAACTTTATCTTCCAGAAATGACCTAGATACATTATTTTATTTATCTGATAGGCAGCTATCTTACACGTATCATAAATTCTTTCCATTAATTTGGCCAAACCTGAATAACATAGAAATAATATTAAAATTAATAGCAATTAATAATATTCCAACTTACCTTGTATTCTCACCAGAATAAAATGCAGCATATTCTTTGTCGGTAAATATGTATCTTTTTCATATTTTGCAGGAATTAATTCTACTACATTATATAAATATGAAGTTAAATTTGTGTTAAAATAGATATTTAGAGCGTGTTTTACTTTCTCCAATGACTTAAAATACTTCCAAGTTCGTAACTTTGTCTTCAGCCTATAAATAATTCTGGATAGAACAGCGGCCTCACGTATGATTATGCCTTGGTCTTTAAAATGATTAATTCCGTGTTCAAGAGCATTTCGCAGCTTTATTAAATCTAGAAGTAGGATTTATAAATACTACAAACGTATAAATGATATACGCAGTAAAATTAAAGAAATGATGGTAAGTATATAACATATTTATATTTATGACTTACCAATGTTATTTTCGATTACTTTATAAGAATTTGTTGGCGGTGGTGATAATTGTTTTGTATTCCATAAATCCATAGTTTGATTTGTTCTCTAGTTTGATATAAATATTTGTTAAATCCCAAATCAAAAATGATGAAAATGATATTGATCTGTGATATTGATAGGTTAAATGAGGAGGTTACTTTCTATATTTCCTCCTCTATTTTAATTAATTTGAAGGCCTAAGCTACTAGGACTATCCAGCCTGTTAATAGGGTACCAGCCTCGGTTGTAGTAAGGTTATAGTGCGCGTTCAGGGAAGACTAGTTAATTATTTTATGGGGAAGACCGCCGGTGAACGACCGCTGAGAATTTTGCTCAGCGACTGACCGTTGTTATGTTTTGGTTTTGGTCTTAAGCTACACGCACACTGGTGCGATCACGGTCGCGATCACGATCACGATCACGATCAGGGCAGCGATAAAGTGTTTTTACACTTAAATCCCTGATCGTGATCGTGATCGCGGCCGTGATCGCGCCAGTGTGCGCAGTGGCGGATACAGAGGGGGGGCCCATGGGGCCCGGGCCACCCCTAAAACCTGTAAATTTGGTTAAATATTAGGCTTTTGGGTTAAAGATGGCGCCCTAAAAGGCATATTTTGCATTATTTTTTATTTGGGCCCCCCCTAAAATAAATTTCTGTATCCGCCCCTGAGTGTGCGTACAGCTTTACTCAGCCACTCAGCCCGCAGCCGCTCACCATCCCTGAACGCGCTCATAGGGTATCCCACGCAGGGTTCGGAAGTAGTTAATTAAGACGTAATTTACCTGATTAACTACGTGTAGTTTTTCTTCAAAAACTCCGTCTTTTCCCGTTCATTAACTACATGAAAACTACGTTAATAAACTATGTATTGATATTATGAATAATTTTCCTTTGTATGAAGTGTAATAGAGATAATATGATGTAAATATTATATTTAAAGCCATATTTCTTCTGTTTTCTTAAATACATTATGTGTTTTTAAAGCTTCAACTTATTATAATCTCTCCTCAAACCTTTGATATTTGAAAGTTATATAGGTTACATAAACTACATTAAGCACATGTAATATAGTTTATGTAATTTTTAAAAGTAACATGTAGTTTTCCGAACCCTGATCCCACGACGCCCACGACCAGGGTTCGGAAAACTACGTGTTACTTTTAAAAACTACATAAACTACTTTACATGTAGTTAATGTAGTTTATGTAGAGGGTGTAGTTTATGTAACCTATGTATGTAACTTTCAAATATCAAAGGTTTGAGATGAAGTTATAATAAGTTGAAGCTTTAAAAACACATAATGTATTTAAGAAAACAGAAGAAATATGGCTTTAAATATAACATTTACATCATATTATTTCTATTATACCTCATACAAATGAAAATTATTCATAATATCAATACATAGTTTATTAACGTAGTTTTCATGTAGTTAATAAACGGGAAAAGACGTAGTTTTTGAAGAAAAACTACACGTAGTTAATCAGGTAAATTACGTCTTAATTAACTACTTCCGAACCCTGCCCACGACTAATCTTTCACCTTATCTCTGGCTGAGGTCGGATTAGACCTAGACATTATAAAAAGAAGATGCTTTAGAAATTAACCTCAGTTAAAAACTCAGTCACACGAATATTTTGGGCAATGATAAAGCTGATCAATTAGCAAATATTGGAAAGACAAATGGTCGAGATGCTGAGATTAAATGTTGGTTTACTGATTTTATTCCAATTCTTAAGGAAAAGTTTTGGTCGTTATGGAAAGGCAGATGGAAGGAGATTTCTTGTACAAAAGGGAAAAATTATGCAGAAATTGTTACTTTTCCCTACAAAAGCATATGGTTTAGATCATGTAAAGATTTTCCCAGGAAAAGATTGACAACCTTCTTCAGATTAAGAAGCGGACATTGTCTAATTCCGTCCCATTTACATCGTATAGGTGTAAATGCAGATTCCTATGTGAGTGTGGAGAAATTGGAACGTTAAACCACATCTTTTTTTGAATGCAATAAATTTCCCGCTTTAGTAGATAAACTATATAAATCACTTATTGGCTTTTACAAAACATCCCCTCATAATTTTACCTCCGCTTTGCATGCTCATCCAATTGTAGTTAATATTATAGGCGAATTCTTAGATAGTTGTGGAATTAATCTTTGACATTTTAAATGAAATTGTTATTAAATTTGTTTATTTTGCAGGATCTTCCTTTGCCAACATTTTCTTCAACTCAACAGTCGGGGTATGGGATTTCCCAGGCTCGCTTTATAGCGATCCTCGTCTGTGTGTCATCATCTATATAAACGCTCAACCGTAGGTAGTTAATTCTACCATCCGGCCGGATAGCCCTGGCAGCTGTGGCCATTAAACTAATATACTACTATTAACCTCTTCCTCAATTCTTAAGGAAAAGTTTTGGTCGTTATGGAAAGGCAGATGGAAGGAGATTTCTTGTACAAAAGGGAAAAATTATGCAGAAATTGTTACTTTTCCCTACAAAAGCATATGGTTTAGATCATGTAAAGATTTTCCCAGGAAAAGATTGACAACCTTCTTCAGATTAAGAAGCGGACATTGTCTAATTCCGTCCCATTTACATCGTATAGGTGTAAATGCAGATTCCTTATGTGAGTGTGGAGAAATTGGAACGTTAAACCACATCTTTTTTGAATGCAATAAATTTCCCGCTTTAGTAGATAAACTATATAAATCACTTATTGGCTTTTTACAAAACATCCCCTCATAATTTTACCTCCGCTTTGCATGCTCATCCAATTGTAGTTAATATTATAGGCGAATTCTTAGATAGTTGTGGAATTAATCTTTGACATTTTAAATGAAATTGTTATTAAATTTGTTTATTTTGCAGGATCTTCCTTTGCCAACATTTTCTTCAACTCAACAGTCGGGGTATGGGATTTCCCAGGCTCGCTTTATAGCGATCCTCGTCTGTGTGTCATCATCTATATAAACGCTCAACCGTAGGTAGTTAATTCTACCATCCGGCCGGATAGCCCTGGCAGCTGTGGCCATTAAACTAATATACTACTTTAACCTCTTCCTCTTAGCGAGCTATTTTAGAAACATCAAAACATTAAAGTCTGTGCTTGAGTCTGTGATTAAAGTTTTCAGAAGTTTTTAAAGAAGTATTAAAATTAGTGGATGTTGGGTATATCTTTCCATTTTAATTGTGCATAACATGCCACTCCTAATAACTCGGAGTATTTTTCATAAATTCAAGGTTACTCCATCTGTTTCAAAGGTACACTAATTATTGCATAATCAAATGAAGTATTTTGTCCAAATAAGGCCACACCATATATATATCACTTTTAGTTATCCAATAAATTACTATGTAGTGGACCGCCTGAAGCGATTTTAATAGAAAAGTCCTTTGAAGGACCAATTATTGTTTTAAGAGAAGAGGACAATGTTGATATAATTGGTCCTCCTGATTCACTATCTAATTTAAGACCTATTATACGTAAAAGTCTTAGGAATGAAACAGTACTACAACGGCACTTTAGAGAAACAGCTAATGCAATACAAATATGGAATCAAGAGTTTTGGGCTAACCATAACACTAATTTTCTAAAGGTAAAAAAGTAAAATTGTATAGACCAAGCTAAATGATCTGAACAATATATAGTTTTACTATTATTAAACTACCTGTCTAAATAAACATCTATTGTTTTATATAGCTATATGTCTAATAATCACCCTTTTTTTAGGAAAAAGCAGCATTTGTAAAAAAACACAGATCAGACAAGAATCATCAATTAAATGCTGATGAAATGAGTGAATTTTATAAAGAATTTTTAGATAAGAATTGGGAGAGACACGTAAAATATAATTTTGAATGGTATAGTAAAAATTTCACTCTTTTATATTTAGCCCTGAAAGTTAGTATAGAACAACTAAAATTGAAAATGTTATGGTGAAACTAAGTGAATTCTTCTTTGTGTAGTATTTTGTACTTAATTTGTTCCTATTTCATATTACCATTTTCAAGAAACTAATTTATTGTATATATTTACTTTAGTTAAGAAATATATTTTATTTATTAAAAAGATACTGTTTCATTTTTTTTGACATTTGACATTTTAATAATTATCTCATAGGATTATCATCTAGTAGTACAGTGTCAAAATTTCCTTAGCAGCATCTTTTGTTCAATTTCCTAAACAAAGTAAAATTAAAAGATATTCAGATAAAAATGGCTGGCGAAAATAGAAATTTTTGTGTAAAATGCGATGAGACATTAAGCGAAGATACTAGCAAGAAAACTCTTAAATGCAATGCAGATTCGTGCAACAAGGGTATACATTATACATGCAGCTCGTATAATACACACGAACTACAATTTTTGGAGAGCAACAAAGATAATGTTAAATGGTTTTGTGATGGCTGCAAGAACAGCTGCACAGTAAGGAAAATGTTTCCGTTTAGATAATAAATTTGTTTTGTTAGTTTACTAGACTCATTCATTAAATAATATAAAATTTTAGAAAGTAACTCCATAAAGGTCCAGCCTCTGGTTCTATGTTAATCCCGCTATAATGATAAAAAAATGACCAACAATTTTAAAAATACTTTAGATGCTGAAGAATCTGAAGACAGCAGTTTCCTGATGGTAGCGGTGTTGTTAATTTATTACCTATTATTATTATAACAGTTTTTATTTGGTTTTATTAAAAAATGTTAGATATCTGCTTTATTTTAATTAAAAAAATTCATAAAAAACATGACTGTCAGCTTTCCATATTAGAAAGTGAGTGTGTACCATAGACACAGACCATAGATAAAAGAAAATAATCTTCTATTAAGATAGATATGAAACTTAATAGTAAAATTTTGGGTCAAAGCGCCCCTCCGTGTTCTTAGTAGAGACTACGTTTAGCCCAGCGCCTTCGCCTTTTCTGCTGCAAATATTTTTTATGTTTATATTTGATTTCAAAGGATTTAGTTTTAAAGTTACACTGATATATTAGTATATCAGAGTAGCTTTAATAAAACATAAGAATATATATACTTTACAGTTTATTAAATATAATTTTTGACTACAAGGTAGAAAGTAAATCACAATATTTGATAAAACTTATAAGTATACCATTTTTACAGTTAATAAATAATAAAACTATTTCTGACTATGATATTTAAAATTTAGATAGATAGAATATTAAAAAACATACCGGTATTTGCAGACGCAGGCCCAAATTCAATAAAAACCAAAATTTTTCCTGCGAAAATCGGGCTTTTTTCGGAAAAAAGGTATTTTTTGATTTATCAACAATCATTGTCAAGTTGACAATATACAGGGTGTTTTTTAATTAGTCTAAAAGATTGTGGTGTGGTTCCTCATGTGTTCTTAAAACAATTTTTATATAACCATTAGGTCTAAAGTACTTCCTTTCTGATCTACAGGGTGTTAAAAATTAAAAAAAAATCGATATTTTGCTTAACATAAATGGTACACTACTGGTTTTTTAAATAAAATATATGTTTTTCTTGACTGGCCATCCTTTTTCAACAAAATTGATCTTTTGAGTTTTTCTTGTTCATAAAACGGTTGCCGAGAAAAAAATAAATATACTTATTAAGAGCCCGCCTTAAGCCGTTTTCTAACGATTTTTTATTTTTTAGATTAATTAGGAAACACCCTGTATATGCATATCACAGGCAACCAAATAAACTAGTAACCTCTAAAAATTATTTTTCCTACCTCTAGCGCCATACCGTGTTTTTAGTGAGTACTAAATTATTTTATCAAAATTTCACCATATAAGTTTCCAGGCAATGGTGTGTACACTTTTAATATAATAAATCTTCTACAGGATGGCTCAAAAAAGTATGAGTGGATTGGGATGATTTTTTAAATGGAACACCCTGTATATTATTCCTTTGTTAGATGGAGAAAAATATTTGAAAATTTTTAAGGGTTTAGCAAATATTCGCGTTTTTATTATGTATGGCTCTTTCAACGATAAATACAAGACTGATATTGACACAAAAGATACACAGATATACAGTAATGTATATCTGCATACAAGTAATGTATATACAAGATACACAGTAATGTACTATTATAGGCTTGGTGCATTTCAGTTGATTTCAACAAATTCCGACCGTAGCGCTTCAATGGAAAGAAATCAGAAATTATCACTGTTTCACGCTGCCGCACACTGGCACTGGGACAGAATTGGCAATTTATATACTATAAGTATAAAAGCGTAATCTTCCTAATTCAGATGAAATTAATGTATTATAGGCTATATACCTCTGAATATTATACAGGGTGTTTCAAAAAACATGTGCCATCTCTCGTAGGGAGATTCCTCATGTAAAAATAAGATTTATTTCTTATACCAACATAGGCCCGATTCTGCTTTTTTTCGTTAGCTACAGGATGTTAAAGTCTTAATATTTCTTCGATTTATTATGATTTTCTACTAAGTACTTTTAGCGTTTCGAATGAAATTTTGAGGGTAAAAGTTACTAATAAATGCGATATATTTTAAGGCTAAAAAAGTGTCGACATACCTATTCACCAGGGACATGCAAATGGGTTATCACTGGAATATTTTTCTCAAAAAATAAGCATGTACGCCACTGACTTTTTCTTCTCTTGTTAAGGAAATTATGTAAGCAGTTTAATACCGATTTAAAATTGTCTCTGTTGATATTTTGTCGATTTCGACCTCCTTGGTGAAATAAACGCAATTTTATTAATTTGCCTTGATCCTAAGTAGTCTAGTAGCAAACCTTTAAAATTTTTTAATATCATTAACTTGCGAAACTTTGAAAGAAGTACCCATTAATTCTTCATTAAAAAATATGAAAAAAGTTCCTATAAACATGGGTATGGAAATGCATGGTTTTAGAGTTACAGGATGTTAAAACTTTTTAAAATTAGGTTTTTTGTAATTATCTTAAATACCATTATTTTTTATTTGAAATTGCTGTTAGGTTGGACTAATAGTAATAATATTTAATAATAAATTAGGTAAAATACATAATTTATTAATTTGATTTTTATTTTAATTTTATTAATTGTGATTAATAAAATTGCGTTTATCTCATCAAGGAGGCCAAATTCGTCAAAATATCAAGAGATATCTTTTAATTGGCATTAAACGGCCTACACAATTTTTATATCAAAAGAAAAAAAGTCAGTGGCGCGCATTTTTTTTTTTGAAAAATATTCCATTGATAATCTATATGCACGTCCCTGATGAATTTATCGACACATTTTTAGGGTTAAAATATGTAACACTTATAGTAACTTTTACCCTCAAAATTTCATTTGAATCACAAAATACTTGGAAGAAAATTATAATAAATCTTTAACATCCTGTAGCTACAAAGCAAAGCAGAATTGGACCTTTGTTTGATATGAAATATAAATCTTATTTTTACGTGGAACACCCTGTATATTAATATAGGCGCACGAGCGATGGCACATGTTTTTTGAAACACACTGTATAATAATATAGGCGCTGAATCGACAGTGATGGTTGCTAAGAAAGAGTTTTTGTTTTTGTGTATCAACTAAAATTGTTTCGATTTTATTGTTCCGGCCTATCAATTTACTCCTATTTTATATTTGATTTTCCAATAATAAGTTTATATTTATTTTAATAGCGACATTATTGTTCGTTCTCGTCGGTAAGTAAATTAATATTTCTAGGTTTTTGATCTACAGGGTGGTCCGAACTGTATTCCGGAAACTTCGGCAGCATATTCTGCAGATAAAAATAAGTAAAAATGTTCGTATAGATGTATGTCCGAAAATGCTTAGTTTCGGAGATACAGGGTGTAGAAGTTTCATTTTTATTTCGATTTTTTCCAAATAATTTCTCATCCCTTGACAGGGTTTGAACGTTAAAAGTGGCAATATGCAGTTTTCGTCTATTAAGGTAGCCTGGTCCACTCCGGGGATTCTTAGCACCCTCTGCTCTTTTCCTTACTCGGCCGCTACCATAGTCGAGGGAGTTTGCCGAGCTGCCGGAGACTGAGGGCCGTATCTTGGAAGACGTTTCCATAGTTAAGGTGGAATTGGCTATACTCTACCACGCTAGCCCTGCGGGTTGGTAGAGGGTAGGAGGATAGGGTAGGATAATTGGTTGGAATAGGGTAGGATAAAGGGTTTGGGACATGATTCCCCCTAAAGTAAAGGAAGTAGAGGAAATCAAAGAGCCTCAAATAGAGCCTCAATTATGGCCCACTTAAATTCCGGTTTATCAGTGCCGTTCTAATTTTATTTAAAAAATGTAAAACTATGATGTAGGGTAGACGTGGGGTAGACCCAATATTTTTTTTTATTTTACGTTGTGAATAAATGTTGGTTGTTATTAAAATTGTTATAAAAATATAAAATTTAAATAAAAATAGATAAGTTATAATAATTATTTATAACCATAAACATCCGATACGCTACTGAAGCAGGTAAGTCAAATTGACGTATCTAAATTCTTTGACATCTAAACTTTGGCAAGTAGTAAATAAAAGCAAAAATGCAAGAAAAAATATATAATTAGTTAATTTAAGTGAATTTCATAAATAATCGGTTTACTACACGTATGTATATTATATAGTCACTTACTACCGACAAGTTGTTCCATTATTTCACTCGATTTTTGCTATTAATTTAAGTTCTGCCACAATTTCCATCTAGATTTACTACCTTTATATAACTATCAGTAGTAAAATAAATAATAAATAACATAAAATAAGCTCCGTAAAGACCGACAAATCCACAAAATTTCAAATCAAATTCAAATGTGTCAAATGAATCGTCAAACAGAACTGTCAAGGATCCCCACCCTAGAGTGCTTTTTCCGCCCACCATGCATGAATACATGGATAGCATCGTGCTTCTTCCTTAGTCTTCTTATTCAAAGGTAAAAATGGCTACGAGTAATGGTTTTCGAGCTATTTGGAATCGAAATTATCAATACCTGTCATCACTGACATAAATTAAACATGTTGACTAAATAGTAACTAGACTGAGATCATAAATTTGAAATGTTTTTGTACCAAAAGTTCAACAAAAACTGTTTTATCATCATTTTTTTATGCCGCCCCACCCCCTGATTTTAACATATATTAATTTTTCCTCCATTCAAACAATTTAATATTATAACGAAAAATTTTGCCCGTTCTTGCCCCATTGTAAATTATTTAAAGTTTAATGAACCATAAATAGTCGAAAATTTGATCATAAATTATCGCTCGAATTATGGCTAAATTTATTCTCGCTAAGTTTTCTTCCGTAAGTATTGACATTTATCTGCTATTTTATTCTGGAAATTTCGTATAAAAATAGAAAATGGAAGTAATACCATAGTACGTAATAAAGTATTGTAAAAAGTATATTACGCGCGAATAGAAATTTGCACACAAGGCGTGTGATGATGGGTGTAGTATTCGATAAGCGCATTACGATATTTCTGCAACAAGATTTACTTAGGTACTAAACTTTACCTACGACCACAAATACTCCAATAACATTTTCGTTTTTAAAGTTTTTTGAATGTTTGGTATAGAGAGGGTGGCGCCTCTCATACTACTCATACTACACCGAAGCTCCATTAGCGTAACTAGCAATTCATCCTGGGGGGAGCGCAGGGGGGGCCTAGGGCTTTTGTTTTTTAAAAAATGAAGAAAAATTAAACAAACACATTTTTTGAATTAAACGTTTACATAAATTATTTCTGTATCAATAAATTTCATAGACTTGGTTATCAAACCGCGTTCCCGTAGATTACTTAAATACCTACCCACAAATTTTCTAAAATGTAAAAATTAACACATTTTTTGAACACAGCAAAATAATATTAACTAAACAAAACTAGAAAACGTCATTTTTACTACATCACAAGAAAATAAAAATTAATACGTAGCCAAGAATCATAATTCAAGATTTCTCTGGGGGGTGCCCATCAGCTGTACCTACCTCTAGTTACGCCAATGCGTAAACAACTTGGATGAATCATCCAAAATGATAAGTATAAATTGCCTTTCATCACTGTTTCATCCAAAGTGTACACTAAAATTGAACGATGAAACAAGTTGACGGTCTTCTTACTTTTGTTGAAAGAAAGCGTTCAACGAACCGTTAATTCATCTAGATTCAACGGCAAGTGAAAAGTGTAAACAGCCGACGCGACGCCGCGCCGACCTGTGCAGCCAACCTCGATATAGACAACAAAAGGAGAGGTGGCAGCCTGCGGATGATCAGGAAGATGCGGAAGATGAAACAGTGAACTGCTGCGAACTGGATGAAAATATATGTAAACAAGGATGTTGAATTTGGATGAATTCAATCTGAGTGATTCATTTTGGTTGTACATCTAAAGTGACACAGTGTAAACTCTGCTTAACGATTTGATATTGAAGAAAAATGTGGATCAATTTCTGCATAATTGGGGACAGGCTACAGGATGGTGCCCTAGACGTTTCAAACCGATGCACAGTGCTTCGAACATATGGCTTTAGAGGACAAAAATGCAAAACTTCTCTTTTATTGTAGGCAATTTATTCAAACTAGGTTTATTTGACACAAATGATGAGTACTCTCATTGTACTAAATGATGATGTTCTTAGTCCCACGTTTATGAAAAAAATCTTATAAATAATAAAAATGTTGGAGTTGTGTTCCATCTAAGGAAATAATAATTTATAGTATGAAAACGGTATTACTTATACCGTTTTCATAAATAAATCCCTGTGATAAAAAAGAACTGAAATAACATTAGAACAGGATTCCTACAATATAAGCCTAATATAAGATAAAAATGTTTTTCTTTAATGAAAAAGAAAAATTAATGTTATATTTAATTGAAAAAAAAACTTAAGATACTATAAATTTACATTAGGACAACAAAATGCATAGATCGCAACTATTCTGATTCAGAAGAATCACTGCTGACATAATCTTCCAAATTTATAGTATCCAAATCACAGGCAGATGAAGTATCCTCACATATAAGATATTTCTGTACATCATTTTCTAATATGTTACTTTTTCGCGTTGTTACTGTTCTTTTTGTTGGTACGAGGGGTTGGGATGTTAATAGTTACCTCTTTAATAGACCACATCCATATATTATTTGTTCCTTTTCTTGGGTATGAGGTTTTATAATAAATTGAAAGATGGAAACTTTTTTTATGTGACGTTTCGCTCCAACATAGTGGGCTTTTTCAGGCACAAGTGGTGTCTCATTTGACTGGAAGGTTCATCAATATCTAATAAAGAACGCATTTTTTGAAATATAAATAATTTTGAGTTCTTATCCTTATGATCAAGCCAAGTATTAACCAGATCGGCGTTGCTTATCAAATTTACTCCATCTGAAAAGTATCATAAAATAAAGTTCGTCGCAAGCAGACGCAGGTGAACTATCCAAAAATTAAAAGTGTATGAATATGACAACAAAAATATTCAATAAATACGATATGTTTTGATATGTTTTTTTTAAATCCCTTTTTGAAGTTTGAAAACGTAAAATTTTTATACCCATTTAAGAATCATCTTAAAAAATAAATAAAAACTAAACAATCACGAACTTGTTTAGAAATAAATTTAAAGTACATACCTTGTTTAACAATATCCATAGTGGCTTTCAATTAAGTACGTACCGTTTAACTCCATAATATACAGAACTACTATGAATGTTATTCTTTTCACTGATAAGACAATGACCGTAAAATTTATTTTTAGTGAAAATATTTGGTAACAAAAAACGCTGTTTATGAAAAATAATATACAGGATGGTTGAACATTGCTATAAGTATAAAATTACATATTCAGGTATTAGTAAATTTTAACTTTTTTTTCGATTTTTGTCCATGGGACGAAGCACTGTGCGATGCCTCTAAATGAACGAAATCGTCAGGATCTTTTTTAATTATGGGTCGATTGGAACCAAACTCGGCACATGAATAGAGGTAGGTACCCGAATGGAGTCCTCAGACGGAAGGACAGACAGATCGAAGAAAAAGTAAGAAGAAGTTTTACTTTAAATAATTGTTTTATCACTTAATATGGTTCTTTTGAAATAATTTACATACAGACTAAATAAATATGACTTACTTTTTTAATATATAGAAATTTATTCAAAATAAGAATACTATTACGTCCTTATTACAATAAAACTATGAAACACACTTTTTTAAACAAATATAACTCTCATAAGCATTTTAATAATAGTCAATTTAATTCAGGAAACGTTAAATGACACACTACAAATAAATTTGAAACTGTTATTTACTGACGGATTATTTGATTTCATGTGGAGCTCTTCTGCTTAAATCATTTAAAATTCGATTCATTTCGTCGCAGGTCTCTAAACAAATTTTGTCCTCCATATCGAACTTTGTCTTTTCGTATTTGTTTGATGAACTTTCCGATCTTTTGCAACAGCTGGAACAAGACGAATAAACGGAGGCGTTGGTGTTCAAATTCGAAGGCACATCTCTAGTCAGCTTGCGAAAAAATAATTGCTTCATAGGATATTCTGTTTTTGAAACATCTTTAGTAATATCGTTTATATTCGATATCTAGAAAATTGTGATGATTTTGAGGATCTTCGATAAAAACATATCGTGGTTACAGGAAATAAGTTATATTAAGTTAAATATTCTGACTTTTTAGAGCAGTGTTTTCCAAACTTTTATATAAAGCGTTAACCCTTTTTGTTATTTTTTTTTCATGGCCCCCTATTTCAGTAGTTTATAAGGTCGCAACATTAATATGAATACAGCCACAGGTAAAATTAAGTTTATAGGCTTGGTGCATTTCAGTTGATTTCAACAAATTCCGACCGCAGAGCAGTCTACGGCAGAAATCAGAAATTATCAATAAATAGTTTACGCCGTATACGCCAGTATAGCGAAAACTAAAATAGTGGGACATTGGCATTTTTCTTCAGTTATTACTATTCTTGCTGACATTTTTTGACAGAAATTAAATAATACGACTAGGATTTTTTGCTACAGGGCGAAAAGAGTAAAAAAAGGCGTAATGGAAGGTCAAAAAAAATACGAAGTTTTATAAAAGGACTTTACAGGTATATTTTTTTATTTACGAAGAGTTTTAGCTCTTATGGACCAAAAACGTTATCAAATTACTGTCGAACAATCATTTATCTCCCGCTAATACAAGGGTGGTCTGAAAAGTTTCCGACCTAACAAAGATACAAGACATTTTTTCTGAATATTTTTTTTTATTTTTCAACATAGTCCCCTTGTAACTCTACACACTTTTCCCAGCGATGCTCCCATCACTGTAACCCGTCCAAAGAGTACTCGGCGTTTTTCTCTGCAAAATAGTGGTTCACGAAGGTGCCTCTTCATTTGACGAAAATCTCTGTCCTCCGAGCGCAATTTTTAAATGAGGGAACAAAAAGAAATCGCTAGGGGCTAGATCTGGTGAGTAAGGCGGATGGTCAAGCAGTTCAAACCGTAATTCGTGGATTTTCGCCATGGCAACCGCTGAGGTGTGAGACGGTGCGTTATCTTGGTGAAACAGGATTTTCTTTTTCTGTAAATGTGGCCGTTTTCCGTAAGTTCTGTTTTTCTTTTTGAAGATAATCAATTAAAATAACTCCATGACTATCCCAAAAAACAGTCGCCATCACTTTCCCAGCCGAAATAACAGTTTTTGCTTTTTTTGGGGCTGGTTCTCCCTTTGCCGTCCACTGTTTGGACTGTATTTTTGTTTCTGGTGTATAGTGGTGTATCCAAGTTTCATCTACAGTAATTAATCGACGCAAAAACTCGGATTTGTTGCGCGTAAACTGCGCCAACATAGCGTTGGAAATGTTCATACGAACACGCTTTTGGTCTAAGGGTACGAACATAGTGGAGGCAGGTTTCTGCTTTCCGGCAACCAGCGCCGTCTCTGGGGACCTATTCTTGACCACATATCGCTCACATCTCGCATCTCCGAAAAAGCCATATAACAATACACGTGATGCGTAATTTTGCGTATATGCCGTGTATTGTTATATGGCTTTTTCAGAGATGCGAGCAGGGTTCGGAAGTAGTTAATAAATTTACCTGATTAACTCACCTAACCTAACTATACTCAAACGCCGCTCCCGCCGCGCCAGCTCGCACATAGGGAATTTGGTCTATAAACCTGGCCAAAAGTGAAATATTTTTATTTTCATTTTTTATCTTAACTGAATACAAATCTATAAATACTAAATGTAAGCGCGTTTATTAGCTTTTTTTAAGTCGTAAGTTGACTATCAAATAACGTTTTCTTCTATTCTATTTCTTTATAATGTTTTATATTTAAAAAATCAGAGGCATTTTTATAAGGTGTAAGACTATTCGGCAATATTCCGCATGGAAATTAGTATCCGTTCAATGCTTAAAGTCTCCAGCTTTGGAATATGTACAAAAATCTTGCCAATATTTGCCACTGCCAAAAAAACATTGATTTAAATAGATTCTTAAAGGAAATAGTCTTTACCCTATAACACCCATCCTCGCTCAAATATCGTCTATAATATACAAATTACTTTCTTGTTCTAGCATCCTCATCCAATTGCTTGATTTTGCACAGAATGGCCCTATTTGATCGGTGGAAAGGGTTTCAGAGTAGAGGAAAAAATATTGTGTAGGAAAAACAAAATGGGGTTCCATATTAGCAACCTCTCCTCTAATTAATAATTAATATTACAAGCAAAAAAGCAAAAAAATCATAAAACATAATTTTGGCCAACTTTTAGTTCTTAATACCCTCTGTGTGCCGTCGGCGCGTGCAAAAGCAGAAATAAATAAATTTTCGTTCCGGTAAAAGCGAGAACGCCGATGAACGCTGGTTGACGGTGCCTGCCTGCCATCTGCCTGCTTTCACTGTGAACTAGCCGATTTGATAACACGCTTTAATTTTTCAAGGTTATAACCTCGAGGCGGCGCGGCGCGGCGCTACGATGTACCCATATACAGGGTGTCCCAGAAATAAGTGCAAGTATTTTATACTTAACTGGTAGTATAGTTCAACCCCAGAAACACGCCAATGAGGTTTTTTTCTAAATATTTTTTTTTGAAAATTCGGAATTTTTTGAAAATTTTTTTGGAATTTTTTGAAAATTTTTTTGGAATTTTTTTTAGTTTTTATTTAAAGAAAATAATTTCTTGATAATATGCCAACATAGGTAGTAGATTAAAGTTACAAGAAAGAAAATCCAGAAAAGATCCAGTGGTTCTCAAAATTTTAGCAAAAAATAATTTTTTTTGGAAATTTTCAAAGTAAAATAACTGTGTTATTTTGGACTTATTTGAAAAACGATAAAGAGAAAATATGTTTCTTTTATCGATATCTACCAGCCTTTAAAATACTTGCACTTATTTCTGGGATACCCTGTTTATAACAATACACGTGATGCGTATACGCAAAATTGCGAACGATGTCAAGAATAGGTACCCAGATTGACGCCGACTACCGGTAAGCGGCAAACCTGCTTGCACTGTGTTCGCACACTAACGTGAGCAAACGAGGCACCCAACGCGTGGACAGCTTTCTCATGCCTAAATCTTCATTTAATATGTGACAAACACGTTCTTTTGATATGTTCATAACCTCTGCTATCTCTCTCACTTTAATTCGGCGGTCGTCTAGCACCATTTGGTGACCTTTGGCGATGTTATCGTCGGTAGTTGCAGTTTTTGGACGTCCCGAACGTTTATCGTCTCCCAAGCTCTTAGCGCCACGTTTAAATTCAGCTGCCCAAAATTTTACTGTGGTAAATGATGGTGCAGAGTCCCCATACACAGAATCCAACTCATGTTTAATTTGTGTAGGCGTATTGCCTTTCAAAACCAGATATTTAATGACAGCTCGATACTCGATTTTGTCCATTTTCACAAAAACACTGACATCAATTCACTCAAACGACTGTTACATAACAACTGCGCATCCAAAATGGCTGAAACTTTGGTGAATAACTGTCAACAGATGAACAATGAACAATTTTAACAGTATTAAATAATATGATAATATGCGAAAAAAACGTATTCAACTTCAGCAAAGGAAACCATAATACACACCTCACAAAAATTTTCGCAACACATATTTTTCTTAGTATATATTCTTGAAACGCTTCAAACATTTTTATGTGAAAAACTTAAATCTAAGGTCTGCCTGAGTTATCATATACTTTCCATTCCTTAACAAGTTGCTATTAATGCAAATAACTTTTGAGATTATTGTTAACCAAGAGAATTTAAGAATACTTTGCAGTTTTCCAAATTAATAAGTGATGCGATAATTTATGTGGGGTGTATATTATTCCAAAATAACATAATATGTAAGGCACTTACATAAAACATGCTTAAAAATAATTCTCAATTTCTTCTCCAGCCATATACAAGAGCTCTTTCGCTTCCGGAAACAAGTCTACTTTTTTATTTTTAGAGTGCTTTGGTCGCAGATGTGAAAGTAGAGGATCTGAATATAACAATAAGTTATCCAATATATCTTCAATAGTTTCCTTACGACCACTCTTCCTGGAAAAATTTTGGCGGAACGATCGAAATTCTTTGTTTCTTGATTCAGATGCTTCTTCGGACATTTTGCCGATGGGTATACGTCGTAAAATCACGCAAAATTAGGGCAAAAATGTGGAATGCTCTGAAAGGGAGATACATATCGAAGCTTTGTCGAAAAATTTGAGGCCTGCCTGTATTTGCATTAATATTATACTGAATTCTAAGGAGCTTAACTTTTGTCAGTGGCTAGAACTGTTTATTATGCACTTACTGTTTATTGTATGCCCTTCCATTCTGTTTTCTACGTGTTGTGCGGCTAAATATTTGACCGCATTTTCAAGCTCCAGTTTTGAGCTGTTCGATATTAACTGGTTCTAAACAGCAGAACTCATTGACGGGGCTTTGCGCCGCTCTCCCTACCAGTGCAGGTTGAGTGGAGGGGGAGCGTAGTCGAGTACCTCGGCCGCACCAGCACTACAGAAGTAGTTAGTGGTCGCACATGAACCAGTGAGGTTCGAGTCCGGAGTGCCCTGCCAAGTGTCCTGCTGCCAGCCGCCTGCCGCCGTACTGTGCTAGGTAAGCATCAGCCGCCGAAGTGTTCGAAGGTAGGTCGTATCCTTGTTATAATTCTTAAGCGGTTACTGTACCACCTAGGCGCGTTTTAGGGATAAGGGAGAGCGTAGGTTGCCGACCAGGCGAAAGGGAGAACACGGTTTACTATAGTAGTTGTCAGGAATGACGTCCCGGAAACTAGACAACATAAGGGGTGGCCTGACATCTACTCTGGTTTAACGTGTCTTTGCGGGATAATAATTAAAGGGGTTTTAAGCTTTGTATAAATAGAGGTTGCCGACCAGGCAAAGCATTGAACTCTTATTTACTAGACAAGGCTTTCTACGCCGTAAATGACGTATATTTGAATTGACAAAATCGAATTTGATCTGACAAAACACTGGTCTAATGTTTGCTATTGCTATATTTACTAATTACTGAAATTAATTTATTTAAAGGTCATTGATATTTCGCTATAAATAGAAGTTGCCGACCAGGCGAAAGAGGAACACGGTTTACTATAGTAGTTGTCAGGAATGACGTCCCGGAAACTAGACAACATAAGGGTGGCCTGACATCTACTCTTGTCTAACGTGCCTCTCTAATTCTAACTAATTGATTTTCATAAGGGACAGCTAAAGTGGTTCAGTAAACGCACGGGTCGCGAATGTTCACCGAGCTAACACAGGACCTCGCCCAAATCCCGAAGCGGGTTCTGTAGCCCGCGTATTTTTTGGGTGTGTCGTCCGGACGACACCCTGCATCAGTGACGCTGAATCTCGCCGAAATCCCGAGGTTGTCCTGACCGGGCGGTGTGTCTGCGGCCTGCGTTTCTCGAAACGACGTGCAACTCGCCGAGACGTCGCTAATTTCATGATCCAGGGCTCGCGTGTGTGTATATCCCACAGGACGCTGTTAATTTCGCGATCTATCCGGGGCTCGCGTGTGTGTATATCCCACAGGACGCTGTTAATTTCACGATCTATCCGGGGCTCGCGTGTGTGATTATCCCACAGGACGCCGATTATTTTTGCGATCGATCCAGGACTCGCGTTTGTATATCCCTCGGGACGCTGTTAATTTTGCGATCGATCCAGAACTCGCGTCGCTTTATTTTATAGAACATCATTGCGGGAACGCGTTTTTAATTCACGGGATAGAACCAGTCAGAGAGTTACATATCGGGAATAGTCGATCAAAACTCTAGAGGTACACGGTTGTTAGTGTAAATTTTGTTCTGCGAGGTACTAAATATTTACTTTATTTTTTTATTATGGTAAACTTTACTTTACGGGTCATTAGATATACATTTTATTTCACTGTTGTTACGATTCGAGGACGGGAACCTTCCTGGATTATTGTTGTACATAATTAATTAGTTAAATAAAAGCCTAGTGTTACGTTATAGTTAATTGTGTGTTTTATTTTCTTTTCATCTCATCACTCCCTGGTATCTCCACTGTATAAAAGCTACCCGTATAGGCACTAGTGTTCTCTCAAACACTTTAAACATTGGGATGGCGCCCGAGGAACCGAACCAAGGCAACTCGACGTCAGTGACCTCTCTCTAACAAGGCATATTATACCAACCTACCAACCGTAAAGGGAAACAAATAGTTCTGCTGCCTCTTTCATGTACTGCCTTAGTGAACTTGTATTAGCCTTTTCATCAGACGACACTACTTGTAAAATTACCGCAAAGCGATATATCAAATTATTATCAATACCAGTAATTTTTGAAGATACATCGTGATTTGCGAAAAATAATCTAGCGGTATTCCCGTCATTTGTTGTTCCTGAGCCTTGTTTAACAATATGCACCTTTAGTCCTAACTCATCCATGAAAGCAACTTGAATCTTTTTCTTTTTTTCATCTTTTTTTAATTTGTTTTCTCCTTTAGCTGTCCATTTTTCGAAGTCGGAATTGTATGAGACATGTAATTCCATACACCGAATCCATATATGAAGTGTTGATAATCCATAATTGTATACGTCTTCTCTGGCTGGTTTAATCCAAATCGCTTCAAGATTATTCATATCTGATGGTTTCGTTAAACAGATAGGGCAGGTGGACGAAGTGGTGTATCGGAGTTGAGGCGCTTTAGGTCGAAAATGTCGGTTGAATGATCTTCACCCGACTGACCGCACCAACAATGATGCAGGTGGAGTGTTAAATACATCAAAGAAAATTTTGCCGGTTTGAAAAAATATTCTCTTGAGTAATTTTTCTCCAATGTTGAGATTTTCTGAATTGTTGTAAACTGTCCCCCACCCCAATGTGAGGGTGGTTCCTCGCCCCTAAAATAGCATTCAGTATGTTCATAGCAAGCGTATAGCTTTTTCAATAAAGGAATTATAGCACAAAAAATTACGGATAAAAACTACGGTCGAATCAATGGAAAACGTAATTATTGCGTAAGAAATTTATTTTTTTCTTCCAGGTTCGGATCTAGGTGGATGAAATTTATATGTAACAGTACACTAGAAGGTTCACTCTATAATATTTTGTAGATATAACCCTTGTTTATATATTCTTAAAGTTGGTCAACCTCTCGACAAAATGTGCTGCCTCTGGCGAACAAATCGCAAAGCTTTAAAAGAATGAAGCATGTGATTAGGGGCGGAGTCAAAAATATCGATTATTTGCGGTATTTCCCTCAGAGTAATGTAATAATATAGCTCGGATTTTTGCGAACTATAATAGGGCTCAGCTGATTAAGAAATTTAAACAAAACTATTATTTCATTGCTGATTTTCGATTATTTTACTGTTATTTTTAAGGATTCTAAACCGTATTTAACAAAGAAATAACAGTTTTCAATATGTTGGTACATTAATGCTAATTACTGGTAATTATTAATATTTAAAAAAAGTTACATACACTTACTTTATTTCGATTTGACCTAGGGCTCTAAAATTTTATTTCATTCTTCGATCATTTTATTCTAAATTGAGGTTTTACGTTTTAAAGATATTTTTTTCGAAAACAAAACGTTTATACATTCTTGATTAATTTTTTTCTTAATCAAAATAAAACTTGGCACTTGTTTCAGTAATATTATTTAACATTTAAATAAATATTATGTACTTAATACACCATTTAAATCTTTATTACACGAAATAAATCTTTCTTAGCGTAAAATATGGCCAGAGTCAAGTTTGCTTTAACTTTGTACCATCTGAAAAAAAAAGGGCGTCCAGTTGGCAGGGAAATGACGATCGACGACATTTCCGACGGTCGACGACATTTCCGACGGTCGACGACATTTCCCACATAAATTTACATATAAAATGACAGCGATCTTCATTTCATAGCCATCGCTGACGCCGTTTATTTTCGATCAAGAATTATAAAAACTGAAAATATCATTATGTTTTAACTCACAAAGCCCGTTAAACCATAAAACTTTCTAGTATATTGTTTTATTAGGGTAAAAAATGACACTTTTCGTGGCGAGACTGTAGGTTTGACATACAGCCGAAGCACAAAAGTCATTTTACTCCGAATAGCTATGCTATTTTTTCAAACGCCACAAATAATGTTTTAAACAATTTCAAACGTTCCAAATAATATAAAAATATTTAAAACTCATACCTTGTAAGTAATTATCATGATACAAAAAAAAACAAGGTATGATATTGCGCAGGTTGGTCACCACGTCACAGGTGATAAACGGCAATATTGGTCGGCAAGCTCCACGCGCCAATTTCAAATTTTCAAACAGATGACACATAATAAATGTGTATAATGTGTCATAACTTTTCAAATGTCCAGCTCGATGATTTTACATAACTTTAGGGGTTATTTAATTCTTCCCTATTTTAGGTCTTTTTTTATTAGTGGCAATTGAACAATACGGATATTTTGTTGTATGGCATATGACGTCACAGGCGATATGCGCAAACTGAACGAAATTGGAGACGCTATCGACCATACCTTGTTTTCAAGTTTTCTTTGTACCATGAGTAATTATATATCGAGAAACTATGGTTACGGCTCGTTGAATTTGAGACTTATGTCATTTTAATAATATATTTTCATACTTTTATGCTTAGGCGTAAAGTGCTTTACTTTTATGCCTAGGCGTTAAAATGACTTTTTTATATTGTCAATCACGTCGCAAAAATTAATACTTTTGTGACGTTTGAAAAAAAAATAATATTTTGAAACTAACTGGTATATTTTTCTGCCACAACAAAGTTATTATACAGTGATAAATGATAAGATCATATTGAAATACGCTACTGGGTAAAAAAAATTGGCTAAATTTTATCAATAATACTCCATTTCAAAAGTTATTTTCCAAAATAATTAATATTTTTTAATAATTGATTGCAATTAATATTATTTGACTAGTTTAATTTGATTAATTAATAAGACTAGATTAATTTCATTTAAAATAAATTTGATCAGATTTTTTTCGTATATTCAACTACCAGAAAAGTAGAAGGAAGATTATAATGTATCTATCACAATATTTAAAAGAACTACTACAATAATTATTAGAAGAAAAACAAAAAGAAAAAAATACCCAAATACCTTCACCTTCTACTCAACTACAAAATAAATGAATATAATCTCTTACAAGAACACTACACAAACTACTTCTTGTATTCTACACTAAACAAATTATCAAACTTATTAATTAATCAAACATAAAGAAAAATTAACCAAATTACCCCTTCACCTACTACTTAACTTCAAAATAAAATATAAAAACACTACTAAATTTCTTCTGGTAGTCTACACTAAACATTATAATCAAACTTAATAAATTAATCTAATTTTACATTACAACTACAAAGAAACAAGAAAATATTTTAAAACTACAAGAAATAAAACTTCGATACGTGCGACCAGTATAATAGATCAAGCGGACAAAGAATATAAAATACTTTAAAATGTGCATTCAGAAAGAAAAAATATCTCGAAAATTATCTAAACAAACATTTTTTTTTCTTATCAGTGAAAAACATCGACCTCGTCGGCCTTGCGGAATTTGTCGGGTATTTACAATGGTCGAATTGTATAATTACCAGCTTTTTAGCATATCTAATAGACAAAAAGTATCTGGTCGATTAGTAACCAATTGGCACAGTCCGAAAATTATCGATTTTTATTTTCTCTGTTTTTATTGGCCGCTTCAAAATTCAGAGTAACAAAAAATATTTTTCTCTAGTAAAAGACTGTGAAATACGCCCCGCCATCTGGTGCTTTACATCCACAAACGTCTTAGGTTGAGCTCTATGGTTGAGCTACTTTAAAAATTCATATACAAGGATATAACCTTGCGCGAATGTAAGCGTTTTTTTGAAAGTCATAATAAACATATAGAAACTAGACTTGAACAAAATTGGGACATTTTTTTCAGGTTTGTTGTTGGTAAAAGACCTCTCTTTACGGAAAAAATTGTCGGAATTGAACAACACAAGGAAACTTCTGAAAATAATAAATGTCATTGTATGAAATTTTTGTATAGATTTGGTAAATTAAGGAAACTATAACTTTAACCCGCCATAACTCCCCGACTAAGAGGTCAACTCAAGAAATATCTCACATGGTGGAGCTCTGGGATGTCCTTTATCCATCTATATAAAAAACTTGATGAATTAAATTTTTTGTTTTTTGGGCTAATGTCCCGCATTTCCCGATTTCGTTACACTGTGTGCCGCCGTCATGTCGGTCGCATTAAAATAATATTGAAATCGGGGTTTTGTCGTAATATTTAAGTATTTTAGTTTTTTGCTAGTGCTGTTATTGAGACTATAAACGCTGTAATAAAAAAAAAATATATGTAACGCTGTTTCGGCAAAGATTACAGAATATTTCGGGTAATAAAAAATAAGTGAACAAGAATAGTTCGAATTCGAATTGAATCGTTCGGCGTCTTGTTGTGTTGTGACAATTTCGAATGTTAATAAAATTGCCCAAAAAAATGTTAACGCGTAAAGGAGAGCGTAATTAGGGCGTTGTTGGGTGCAATAACATTTACTAACTCAACTTTCTTGGACATTCAACTCTCCCGAAACAACATTTTATAGCTTCATAATTTCTTACACCGATTTGATCAATAGTCAATAGCAAAAATGGATTCAAGCAGTTCAACGAAACAAGTGAGTAAACAAAGTACTCCTTACATAATCAAAAAATTAATTAGACAATTATACTATGAGAGGATGAAATATAATTTGTGTGTGTGTGTGTGTGTGCAATATTAATTGTATACTTTTTTAATCAACTAGTGATTAAATGTTTTATGAACATCTTCTAAAATTATAATTATTATGTACCTTTAAAAAATGTCGTTATAGCCGAAATAGCTCCAATTATGCCCCACTAGCAAAACCGGTAATAAAACTATGCTCGCTACCATAGTTGAAATCATCTAATTTTTTTTAACTGGAATAATAAATTATAATGCAAGTTAGACCTTCTGAAGACATCAAAATATTTACCTTTTTATTTTTTTGTTTAGAATTTCCACAAATTATACTTTCTAACACTTTCAGAATAATTATATACTAATTTTTTCGTTTACTCGCCATTCAAACCCGTGTATTTGTATGTGTTCGTTATTTACGATATTCCCGGGCGGTGGCAGCACCGGCGGCGAATGCACCAAACCTATAAGAAAAATCGACTTATAGTCGACTTCTCTTTAGTAAAATTGTATGGGGGGAAATTAATTAAATTAATTTATAAATTAAATTATAAAATAAAATTAATTTTGGGGGAAAAGTTTTAGGGTAATTTTGATTTATTTTATTCTCTAAGTTTTTGGGGCGCTGAATCCGAATTTGATGTTTGCTAACATAATTTTGTGACGGAACATTGAAAAAAAGCAAAAAACATAAAAAGTTGCAATTTTTGCGTTTTTTTTTTGCTTATAACTAAAAAATGTAAATTTTTCAGAAATAATATCTCTATAAAAAATAAAAGTAGCCAAAATTCCCTACAAATTCAGATCTTTATACATACAGGGTCGCTGTTATGTATGGAAACGGATCGATTATTAGGTAAAATATAGGAGGTACCGCAAAAAGTTAAATACAAAATTTATAGGATTTTTAAATTATCTATTAGCGAGTAATACATTCATGTATACAGGGTCGGTCATACAGTCGTGGCACATAAAACTTTATTTTTTTAATAGAACCCCCTGTATATTATTGCATATTTCAATTCTAAGCAAAAATGAAAATACATACAGTTGTACAAATATATAGGAAGAGACTTGGGGATAGCACCGGTCGCGTGTTATTTTATATTTCTCACGTCTCTAGCTATACTTGTTAAGTTGTACAATGTACCTCAAACCAACCGTTTCCGAGTTATTGACTTTTGAAAATATCATTTAAACAATTTGATTTAATTAATTTCGATGTGTTCAGTTTCATTTAACCATGCCATTCTGCCGAAACTGTGACTCTTAATAATATTTGACATTAGTTCTCGAGTTAGCATTTATAGATGTACAAAATAAGATTATTCTCAAGTCTGGAAATACCACAAATACACAATTTTCGTTTAACATTTCAATTCTTCAATTTATGTACGTTTTGTATTACGATTATTGCTTAAAATTGAAGGAAGAATTAAAATATGCAATAATATACAGGGGGTTTCATTTAAAAAAATTAAGTTTGATGTGCCACAACTTTATGACAGATTCTGTATGCTTACATTTACTAGAAGCTAATAGGCATTTAAAAATCCATTACATATCACAGTTTCGGCATCACAAATGAATAAAACAACAAACAAACAACGCTTTATTGTACAAAAAGCCAAAACAGCTTCATCGACAAAGCACTCACAAACAACAAAATCACAAAAAAATACACAATACAAATAATACAATTCAAAAAAATTTAAGTATTTAAAATTACAAAAAGAATATACATGGACAATTTTAGAACAGTACACAGTAAATAGATATGATTTTAGAATTATAAAATATTAAATACTTGACCTTTGACCAGTGTGTGAAATTTTAAAATTCAAAATTGTTCATAATTAAACATCAACAAAAAAGTCGTTTACCGCATATAGGGCTCTCTCCAGTAAGTATAATTTTAGAGCTTTGCGAAATGCGGGAAAGAATGAAAGCGACTTGATATTCAAAGGCAGATGATTGTACATTTTTTTGGCATTGTACAGTATTGAACCTTTAACTAGTTCTGAGCTCGGGGTTGGCAGATAAAGATCGTGCCCTGCATTAATAAGTGGAGAGTTATGAGATGGCCTTTCGGGAATAGCAGATATGTGCTTGCGGATTAAGCAAACGGATTCAAAAATGAATAAAGAAGGAAGAGTCAGTATTTTCAAATTTTTAAAGAAATTCTGGCAGTGAGTTCTACTGTTCAGTCCCAATAAATATCGAACTGCTCTCTTTTGAAGTCTGAAAACACGATCAAATTTTGTTGCGCAAGTACCCCAGAATGGAAGGGCATAACGAAGATGTGACTCAAAAAGGGCATAATAAAGGGCTATTCTAGAGGTTGAGAAGTTAAGTTCCTTAGAAACCGATCTTAGCGCAAAACAGGCAGCGCTTAGTTTCTTTGATAGAGCTTCGATGTGAAAGTCCCATTTTAACGAGTTGTCTACAACAAGTCTAAGAACTTCACAGAGTTTTATTAAGTACAAAAGGTTGTATAGTATAATATTCTTTTATATGACAAAACTTTAGTTTTTGATAGGTTGAGGCATAGGAGATTAGAATCGCACCAAGATTTAATGGTGCGTAAGTCACTGGATATAGTACTATATAGTGCCGTAACATCTGGGCCGCTCCAAGTGAAACTAGTATCGTCCGCAAAGAGGCAGATTTTACCGCTAATGTCTAGATTTGCAATGCCGTTGATAAACACCAGAAACAAAATAGGGTCAAGTACTGAACCCTGAGGGACACCACATTCTATAGGCTTACAAGAAGACATAGACGTATCAATCCTCACAAGCTGCCTTCTGTTACCAAGATATGACTTGAGCCATTCGAGCGGCACTCCCCTGAAACCATAGTATTGCACATGGCATCATTAAATGAAACTGAACATATCGAAATTAATTTAATCGAATTGTTTAAGTGATATGTTCAAAAGTCAATAACTCGGAAATATTTGACTCAAACAATAACTCTGAGACATTGTGAATGATAGTAAGCTTTTAAGTATAAAGTCTAATCGAAACCACGAATTTATTCCACTAATTTCGAGGTTCTGAATGAAGCTTTAGAGTTTAGGTTAGTTCACACTTGATTACGGTCAATGACACATCTCACGGAAACGTTGGGTAAATTAAAACAAATTAAGGCATAATATAAGCACGGCATATAAATCACACGGCAGGCAAACTCGCATTGGCGGGAACGCTACGCGCATATCCTTGCGCACGCCGCCATTATGGGTGCCAGCAACAGAAATTAACCAGTGTCGTAGTCAGTCGTAGTATTTGTCATCGACAACATACAGTTACGGCAGCTTTGAGTCAGTAGCGTGCGGCTTAATTTATTTCATTCTTTTCTTGAGTGATATATTTTGTTTTTTTATTTTTGTTTATTGTATGATATATTTGATTTTTGTAGTTTAGTAGTACAATGGAAGTCCGAAATTCTTTTAGTTTTAATACTCAATCATTGCCTACGGCATTCAAAGTAATTTGTATTATTAGGTATCTTGCAAAATGACAAACAAGATTCACTTCTAAATTACTGTTTTTCTGATTATTCGTATCTATTTTTAATTTTTATGGATAGCTCATGACAATTCAGAGAGAAAAGAACAGAGGTCTGCCGTATTTTTTTAATACGACCCTGTCTAATCAATAGTTTATTTTCTGGGAAATTTTTAATACGTTTTAATCCGGCCCTGACTCGGCACCCATAATGGTGATTTCAAGGTCAACTTTTATAGAAGTTTTAAACAATGGGATCTGGGCAGAGTTAGCCTGCCGTGTGATTTATATGCCGTGGATATAAGCTCGTAATTATTTTATGTAACAAGACAATTCATGTTATAATAGGTTTTAGCATTGCATTGAACTCTTATTTACTTGACAAGGCTTTCTACGCCGTAAATGAATTATATTTTGATAATCGAATTTGATCTTGTAAACACTGGTCTAATGTTTGCTATTCCTATATTTACCAGTGACACCGAAATAAATTTATTTAGAGGTCATTGATATTTACTATAAACTAACTAAATATTTTTGAATAGGGGAGAGTAACCTAAGATGGGACGATTTAAAAAAAATAATATCTTAATAGCTAATCAAAATAAAACAAGTTTTTGTAAATGAACGAAACTTATATTCCATAGCCAACAAACTTTTGCGTCTGCTGGGCCTCCAGTTGGTTTTTGTATGGAGACTCTGTTAAAATAGTAGACTTCAATGATCTCCTAGCTGTTTGTTTTTTTCGTTTGTCTTTAACTATCGGTAAAGGACTGATGTCAATAATTTTTACTTTAGACTGAGAAGAGTTGTTATCTGGAAGGATTTCCTTTTTCCGCGAAGCTACCAAGGCTGCTAGAGGAAGTTCATCTTCTGAGCTACTCTCGTTGTTTTGACCATTTTCCGAAGATTGTGAAATAGTGTCTTTTCTGGAGGTAGAGGGGTTTTGATATGGATCTACTACAGTGTTAGTTGTTCCTGCAGCGGCAAATTCCCAGTCTTCGAATATATCGGCATTGAACGGCCAGATACCTGTTCTTCTGAACCCATTCACAGCAGTTTGAACATTTGCTGATTTTACAAAGGCTTCTGAAACAGTCCCTGCAATTTGATAGAGCCCGAAAGTGCGACCACAATGATTTTTTAACCATCTGGAAAGGTACGTATCGTAATAAGTCATAAAAGATTTGAAATAGGATACATCCAACGATTGAATTTTGTGTATGCAGTGGGGCGGTAGGCACAACAGAATAACTCCATTAGCACGACAAAAATCTATAACATTCAAACTTTTTGTATGAGAACTATGGCCGTCTAAAATAATAAGAATTGGTCTTTCTTTTGACGGCCTTGTTTGTTCAACAAAGTAGTGCATATAGTGTAAAAACACATCTCGATCCATCCAACCTTTATCTTGGGGAAAGGCTGGACTGGGCGCATTATCCATTAATTCCGGTTTTATCCTCTTTCTAGGAAATATAAATGCAGGTGCCAAAAAATTACCACTTGCATTCATAACAGCAACAATTGTAACGTTTACACCTCTCTCTGCGCTGGTTAGGCCTCCTACTTGTTTCTTCCCCCTTTGTGCTAGAATTTTTTGTAATTTTTGAACGGTTGTAACCCCAGTTTCATCGACATTCCATACTCGATCTGGGGTAAGTTTGTATTTTTCATAAATACCTTCAAGATTTTTGAAAAAACTTTGGACTGCATTTTTATTAAAACCGGTAGCTCTACCGTATGATGTTGCTTCGGGTTTTCTGAGGGTAACATTTTTGTGTCGAGACAAAAACCCGTATATCCATTTTTGGACGCCATTTTATTTTCTCTATTGAAGTTATTTGGTATGTTGTTGGCTAAAGCAAAATCGAAGGCCAACTGGCGAAGTTCTTTGTAAGTTATTCCGAAATTTTTTTTTCCATTTCTAAAATGTATTCAACAATATCTTTTTCTTGATCATCAGAAAAAACTTTTCTAAATCGTCCGAGGCATTTTTCATTTTCTCTTACGATTTTATTTCTATTTGCAACCCTTCGCTGCAAGGTACTTTTGGGTACATTATATTTATCTGCAGCTTGACGTACCTACTGACAATTCGTTATTTCGCACTTTTTGGACGGCCTCTAACATGTCCTGAATCGACCATTTTCCACACGATCTGTTTTTCAACGATAATAACGATTTGGAGGCATCTGAAATGGAAAAAAAAGTTGGAACTACAGACTTTTATTCAAAAATAAACAGTTTCTCAAGTTGGGTCTCAACTTAAGGGTCCTATCTTGAGAAATATGCACTGATTCATAAAAAAATATAACCTATTTTATAAACATAACCTGTTGCAAAAGTTTCTTTCTGGAAATATTATTACAGTAAACCACACCTATAACCCGCGGTCTTAAAAGGTATAAGCTACTTATCGTCAATCCAGTATACGAAGTTGTCCTGCTAACAAATATTTTTAAAAATCTTCCAAAAATTAATAACCGGCTGTCCACTCTACACAATTATGACTAGACAAGCCATCTTCTATCTGCAAGATGGCCGTGCTATTAACTCTCCACTAACACAAATAGATGTCGCCGCAAGTCTACTATGTCTTAAAAAAAATACTGTCTCTTCTTCGGAGACCGTCCCATCTTAGGTAACCCTCCCCTATTATTTTTATTTTTTTATTCTTTGACATTGTAAACATTTATAAATGTTTATTTTAAACAATAAGACTGACAATATTATTTGTATAATGTTTTGTATTATCTTTTGTATGTTTGTTTGTGTGCCTTGTTTGTTTACTTTGTTTGTTTACTTTGTTTGTTTACTTTGTTTGTTTACTTTACCTTTGTGTACAAATTGTAAAATTTTTTGACAATAAAGGCATTTATTTATTTAGCTAAATAACTTTCCTGTAACCACATATACTTTGTGAGATACCTACTTTTGAAGTCACAGCTTTAAGTTGTTCATCTTTTTCGTGTAACATTTTCGTAAGCAATACCTGAACCTTTTTTTGAGCGTCTACTTGTCGCTGGAAATCCACCACCGTATCTAGTAACTTTTGAGTCGCGAATTTGGCTGCACAAACAGCCTTCTGCTTTTCTCTGACTGAAAGTATCAATATTTTTATTACTGGTTTTAATCCAATTGGTTTTACTAGTTTCCTTACCCATTTCTTCTTTCTGGGCATCCCACTGACGTTTCTGTTCTTCAATTTGTTGCTCCAAATTTTTTAGAATGTTTGCTTGGTCTTCATTATTCCCATAAGTTGTTTTAAATTCCTTTAACATGTCTTCAAAGTCATTTATTTCTTCTTGCAACTGGTTTCTTTGACATTCTAATACCTACGATATAAATATATTTAGATAAAATTAAATTTTAGAATCAAGTTTAGAATTTTTTAGGCATGTTTTAGCAGTATATTCAGTCATATTTAAGATTTATTCTACAAGATTAAAGTGGATATGTTGCCAGAATAAGAGTATCACCGCCTTAAAGATATTCTTACCTATTTTTTTTAACAGTCTTAATAAAAATATGAATATTGGTATAACATAAATATTCTTTCCTTGAAAATAATTCTGGGATTTTTGCCATACAAAAAATCTATATCTGCATCATAGATAAAGGAAGATATTTGCGTATACAGAAGAGTTATTATAAAATGACCAGAAAGAAGGATAATACATATACAGGGTTGTTCACCACATACGACACGGAGTATTGTAGCTAAACGATTAGATTTTTACAAATCGTAAGTTTTGGGTTCGTTAAAGGACTATTAGAGCTACAATTTAAAAATATTTTTACAAGATACAGAGTGTCCCAAATAAATAAAAAAATATTAAAGTTGTATTTTTTAAATGGAATACCGTGTATATTATTACATTTTTAGTTTCTACGATTAAAATAAAGGTAAATTTGATTAAGGTTTATTACACTTAAACCTTGCCGTTTTTGAAATATTTTCAATTTTGTGAAATTGCAGTAAAAATTTTAAGGCTTCATTTCTTCAAAGGTGTCAAAGTTTTTAATACTAAATGTTTACTGAAGTTTATTTATTGATCAGTTATTGTGTTGCAATAATAAAAATAATACTACCTCATACAGAGTGTCTAAAATTTATTTTAAATAATTTCTAGCTTTAAACGGCAATAACTTGTTTAATTTAAATGGAACGCCCTGTATATTTTAAGAGAATCAGATGTACAACTTAATTGTCTATTAATTGTATTACACCACTTTTTACCTATCCCTTCAAGTTTTCGTAGAAAATTAATTTTCTTATAATTTAGACTTCATTTATCAATATACCCATGGAATATTGACATTTTAGATTGTTTTTAATACAAAAAATGTACAAAATGTACATGCCTATTTGTATGCAAAAAGAAAACTATTTAAATCTTTATAAAAGGGTATACCATTAATTAAATATACCACCATTATTTCCGTCCAAATACTAATTAATTACATACTTAATTGTGTTCGTTAATAAATTATTCTAAATAAATGTGGATTTGAATCAGAAATCAATAATAATAAGTTGAAAATGAACGTCTCTCTTGTTATAAATAAGCATTTGTCAAAAAATGAAACATCATTTTTAATGTATTACTTTTTACCACACTGTGTAATACACATACAAAATTCAGTTTTTTAGTATTTGGAGCAATTACTATTAATCAACGCAAACAGTCAATTAATATAGTTTGAATATTGGAATCATATTGATAGGTCCTCTTTAACAAATATTTAAAAAGTTTTTTTTATTTTTTAATGAAATAATCGAACTATATCGACAATATTAGTATCTGTAATCTTTAAAAATTTGGTACATCTTTAAAAATAATCTAAAATGTCAGTAGTCCATGGGTATATCGATAAATGAGTTCTAAATTACAAGAAAATGCATTTTCTACGGAAACTTGAGGAGATAGGTAGAAAATGGTATAATATATTTTGATAGACAATTAAATTGTGCATCTGATGCTCGTAAAATATACAGGGTGTTTGATTTAAATTAAACAAGCTATTGCCGTTTAAAGCTAGTAATTATTTAAAATACATTTTTAGACACTCTGTATAAGGTAGTATAATTTTTATTATTGCAACACGAAACTCAGTAAATAGAAATACTTTAGTACAATATTTGGTTTTAAAAACTTAAATACGCTTAGAGAAATGAAGCATTAAAATTACTACTGTATTTTGACAAAAACCTAAATATTTCAAAAACGGTAAGGTTTAACTGTGATAAACCTAATCAAATTTACCTTTATTTTAATCGTAGAAACTATAAATGTCATAATATACAGGGTGTTCCATTTAAAAAAAATACAACTTTGATATTTTTTATTTATTTGGGACACTCTGTATCTTGTAAAAATATTTTTAAATTGTAGCTCTAATAGTCCTTCAACGAACCCAAAACTTCTATTCAAATCCTCTACTCCCTTAATCCTTTCTACTCCTCTTCAAATCTAATCGTTTAGCTACAATACTCCGTGTCGTATGTGGTGAACAACCCTGTAGTTCATACCAATTAAACTTTTAGCAAAGAATATTATAGTTTTCTTTTAGTCACGTGATTAAGTTTGACGGGCACAGCGTTGCCCACTATCATATACTTTCTTTTAATCAAAATATTTTTAGTAATGATTTAGGAAATAAAAATAAATTATAAATATATAAACAGTTATTATTTACATCAACAAAACTAACCTTCCTAGCAGCACTTTCCCGTTCAGTCTAATAAGTTTGCTATGAGTGTTTTGCATTGCACTAAAGAGGTTCTAAAAAGAACAATGTTCGACTGCAAGGTGTGCTAGTAAATTTTTTTAAGCTTAAAGCACAACTTAAAGTATCACACAATTCATTTAAACTAAAAACTCGTAATACAAAACTCAGTGGCGCATCCAAAGATTGAGTCTGGGAGGGGTAGTGGGAATATTTAAATAAAATTATAGATTTAAATTACATATTCGCTAGAGGTATTGTGACTATGTGGAATGAAATAAACTTAGATTGTTCCGGATTTCTGTTTTGATTGACATTATTAATTTATTTTCTGACAATTTTATTTTATACCAGATTTTCTTATTTATAAATTTCTTCCTGGGAGGGGTAATTACCCCCATTACCCTTCCCGTCTATGCGCCCCTGGCAAAACTAATAGGTAGTAATTTACTCATCTAACTGAACAAAATGGTGGTACAATTTGTATCACGCAATTAGGTCAATACCTGTTCAACATGTTCTCGTGCTATTTTTGGCGTATAAAAGTGATTTATTATTAAATTTAGCTGTCTTACTATTTTTTAGATAATGATCTTAACGATCTTATGCTTTTCATTCGAAACCCTTTGCAAAAGCCCTTCAGATCGATATCCACTTCCTATTTCCACGAAAATTGTAGAGCTTATAATGAATCAGATTCCATCCATACAATGGTAAAGAATAAAAAAAACAACACTACGGCTTATGACCTTTCACCTTTTGCGATAGAGGTTCAAGGTGTTCAATTTCAAATTCACTTATTATTCTTTTCTAAGAATTCTTTCTGAAAGTCATGCTTTTTTACCGTTAAAAGGTCTTTGTCTGATTTTAATAGATTTTTTTCTTTTAATTTTAAGGCAATGACATATTGTAATTTTTATCTAGATATACATTAATTTAAACGACTCGAAAAGAAAAAAATCCAACAAGAATAAATAGGTAGCATATGTATACCGGGTGTTTTTCAAAAGTGGCTCACCCTTAGAACTTTTTTGTTTTTTCAGATAAAAAACAAGATTTGGTTAGGTTAGGATTGATTGACGCATTAAATTATCTCGGTCGCTCCCTGTTTCACTGGGAACGCTTACAACTTTTGATTTTTAAATGGTATCCTTGGTTTTTTACTTTAATTGATAGCAAATGGTATTCTGAACAGAATAACTTCTCATATGTCAACAATTACAAAAAATAACATTTACATTTTGGATTTCTATTTCAGTAGAGAAATATCCAACCCATCTGATTTTCTCTATATTTAGTCTCTTATAGGCTTGGTGCATTTCAGCAGATTTCAACAAATTCCTACCGCAACGCTTCAACGGCAAAAATCAGAAATTATGCCTACCTATTTCACGCCGCCGCCGTCATGTTGATCGCATTAAAATAATATTGAAATCGTGGTTTTGTCATAATATTTAAGTATTTTAGTTTCTTGCTAGTGCAGTTATTGAAACTATAAAACACTCAGGTACGAGGTTTGTGTGATGTAACGCTGTTTCGGGTAGTAAGAAATAAATGAAAAAGAATTCGAACTAGGCGTCGCGTCGCGTTGTGCTGCGATAATTTCAAATGTTATTAAAACTGCCGAAAAAATGTTAAAGCGTAAACGAGAGCGTAATTAGGGCGTTGTTGGGTGCAATAACATTCAATAATTCAACTTTCCCGCATATTCAACTCTCCCGAAACAACATTTTATTGCTTCATAGTTTTTCACACCGATTTGATCAAAAGCAAACATGGATTCAAGCAGTTCGACGAAACAAGTGAGTAAACAAAGTAACATATTGTTGCGAGCCGGTGTGGACTCGACCTAACCTCACAATATGGCCCGCCCTCGGATGACCTTAACATCGCATAGACACCGCAATGATTCATTCGTTCGAGAAGAATCGAGACCCACTAGAATGGACTCGTACATACGAGAACATTCGAAAACCTTTTATGAACATCTTCTAAAATTATAATTATGTACCTTTAATAAATTTCGATATAGCCGAAATAGCCTCAATTATGCACCACTATAGCAAAACCGGTGACTAAAACCTTAATCTAAGACTAAAACTATGCCCGTTACCGTATAGTTGAACTCATCTAAAAAGTTTTTTTTAACTGGAATAATAAATTATAATACAAGTTAGACCTTCTGAAGATATCAAAATATTTACTTTTTTATTTTTATTTTTAGAATTTTCACAAATTATACTTGCTAACACGTTTAGAATAATTAGATAATAAATTTTTCGTATTCTCACTATTTAAACCGGTGTATTTGTAAGTACAAGTTGTTTACGATATTCACCATTTACGAGAATGCACCATGCCTATAATACCACAGATTATACAGATTATAAACTTGTCAAAAGCATTGTTTTTCGTGGTTCCAATTTTCGGAGTCGCGCACTACTTATGCAGTGCCTTCTATTGGCGAAAAGATCAGCCTGCGGGCGAGGTTTATGACGTCACGCTAGTTAGATATAACGGATTAATAAATATGTTGTAGAATACATGGAAAACATAATTATTCCTCAGATTTTTTATTTCTATTTTAAAAATGATATAGTTTACATGAAATATACATAATATACAGTTAATAACTACAACATACATACCTATTTATAGTAATAAATACTTTGGCAAATAAACTATGAACCGTACAAATGCAGCAAATGTTTTACAATGTACAAATAATGTATAGGTACATAAGATAATGGGTAAAATGTAAATATATTTTAAATTTTGGGGTTTGAAAATCGATCTAATTTAACAAAAAACATTCAATATCTACTAATAGTGATGTACTATTATTTGCATTCACAAAATTTATATATGTATATTTTGCAAGTATCAATGTTCGAAAAATTATATTTACAAATAATACAATATTATCTAAAAAAGGCGTCAGCGATGGCTATGAAATGAAGATCGCTGGCATTTTATATGTAAAATTATTCTAAAATTTTTGATTTTCTTGGGATTTTTAGGTTCAGGAAAAACACTGATTTAAGTTTTCATTATTTTTATTTGGTTTAAAAAAATGTTTCGGCTAACTATAGCCTTCATCAGTGTTGTGTCATATGAGAAAAATAGTGTCGAATATAATCCAAAAAATTACATATAATTCACACCTCATAAAGTTTACTGCAATTAATAAACTAATATAAACTTATCAAAAGATGACCACATATTTTTTAAAATTATTATTCTTAACACTAAAATTATCTACATTGACTATGGAGTACGCAGTAAACATTATGTGTGTGGTGTGAATATTTTATATCTAATTTTTTGGATTATATTCGACACTATTTTTTTCATATGACACAACACTGATGAAGGCTATAATGTTAGCCGAAACGTTTTTTTTAAACCAAATAAAAATAATGAAAAACCAAATGAAAACTTAATCAGCGTTTTTCCCGAACCTAAATCCCAAGAAAATCAAAAAATTTAGAATATTTAGAAACAAGGTTCAAGAATATCAAATTTTCCAAGATTGTAAAATTCTAGTTAATTATTTTATGTGTACAGTTATTTAGGGAATGTCATCAATGTTCATTTCCAAGCCAACTAGACGCCGATTTTTTTCGATGATACGGTATAATTCTTACGTAAAATGTAAATAACATTAGACCAATTAAAACAAAGAAATATGAATTTCTTAGTATTTTTAGTAACACCTTTATACTTAAAACTTAATTTTGTATTATGCAAATATACCAATTTTATTGTTATTTTATTCACATTGTATTCAGCCATCACTTAAAATATTTGATATTTATTTGGTATTATAAATAATCAACACTATTCATTAAAAATTACTGAACAAATATATGTTATGCTTGACATACATTATATATTATCAAACAAAAACACATTCTTCTTTTAAACTGTATCAGTCTTGTCTTTAGAAAAATCTTTTTTAAAATTTGAACTCAAAATAATAATCTTTTTCATGATCTTTAATACACATATTCTTTATTTTTCCCTAGATCATAATACCTACTGACATGTTTATCTTACGTGTTTGAATCTATCAAAGCTGCACCAACAACACTTGGAATGGAGATTCCACAATATGAATAAAATAAACATAATTGTCCAGTTTTCATTAATACTATCATGGGAGAATATTATTTTTAAATTTATTAAAGATATTTTCAATAGAATTCTCTTGATTTATAACTCGTACCCATTTTTCTTGCTCTTCCGGACACTTTAGGCTGCCTAGTATAACTATCCTTTCCACCAGGAACACAACAAAGATGAGGCATAGCACAAAAACACACTCCACTTAAGCTTTATTGATGAATTGTTAGAGTCTTAAAAAACACACACAAAAATCACGATGAGTAAAAAATGTATGGGCACTTTTAGGTTAAATCACTTACACAACGTGTAATTTTTCAATTTTTCTATTTTTTTTATGCGAAACCGAGAGTGACCATATATCTGGTAGTAGTTTATGTCACTTAACAGCAAAATAATTAGTTTTTGGCACTACAATAATAAATAATACCAAAAATCAACCGACAAAATATGAAACGGAATCTAACCCAATATCTAAGTATGTACAGCTGATGAAGTAAACAAAAGTCCGCCCCCAGGCTGATCTTTTAAAGAACGGCAGTGACTTATGTCACTAGTTTGCGCACATAGCACGCCCACTTATGGTTTCTAAAATTGTGCACAGCGCCTGACCGGCCCAGTTATTACGCTGTTTAAACGCGAGTTTATTTTTGCGCACAGGAAATTTTACTTGTTTGCTCATATCGTCATAAAAAACAATTTTCGTACCGCGAATTAGGGACAAGATTTTTAACTGTATACATATAGTATACCTAATCTGTGATAATACTCGTATGACTTACTCGTAACTTCTCGATAAGACTTTCCTTCTCATCGATTTCGATATCCAACTCCTTATGTTTGTTAATTAATTTCGCATTGATAGAGTTAATCTCATCTTCGAGGTATTTCATGTCACCATGAGCCTTGTTCAATTCCGTTATTTTTTCTCTCACTTGCTTCTGCAAATTTATAATAGTCTGCGATTGGTCGTTTATTATCTTTTCCTTTAGAAGTTTCGTGTCTTTTTCAGCATTCAACACACTCCTAAAAGACAAACTAAAAAATTAGATAAAAAAATAAAACAATTATTCCAGTATAATTTAGTACTAGTTTTAGTAGTTTTGAACATAATGCCTGTTATAACACTAACAAAATGATATTCACTGCATACTCTTTACTAGAAATACATGCTAATCCGATCATCCACTAATATTTACAGTGTAGCATAGTTGAGTGAGACTAGACCACCAGAGGATTGAAAATAAATGGAGAATATCTTAACCATCTAAGATTCGCTGATGACATAGTCCTAATTGCCAATACTCCTGACGAACTACAAGCACAAATTAACGAAGTAAATACATTCAATAGTAAAGTAGATCTCAAGATGAATTAAGCAAAAACTAAAGTTGTATACAACGAACTAGTAAATAGAAAAGTCGAATAAATAACAAAACACTGGAAATAGCAGAAGAATATTTGGGACAACTAAAGCACAGCTCAGCATCTCTACTACAAGAAATCAACAGAAGTTTAAGTTAGCATGGAGTACATAATATGGAAGAAACTCAATCATAGAATGTTACTTTATCTAAAGAGCAAAACATTTGACCAATGTGTACTGCCAGTGACTTCACCTATGCATGCGAAACCTGGACACTATAAGGAAATGCAGGTAGGACAACGCTCGATAAAACGAAATATGCTAGGAATTATCAAAAAAGACCGTAAAAAATAGAGTGGATCCGACAAAAGACTCAAGTAATGAATGTCATCCACAGAATCAAATCCCTCAAGTGGCAGTGGGCAGGACACCTGGCAAGAAGGACGGACAACAAATGGACCACAAAAATTAAAGCATCGTCCCAAGAGGAATAAAGAGACCTAGGAGAAGATGGGACCATGTTATTACTAAATTAGCAGGGATAACTTGGGCCTGCATAGCCAACAATAGACAACAATGGGCTCAATTACAAAGATATTATTTGAATATGTGAGTGTGACTACACCATAATTGGGAATGGTGGAATAAGCAGAGGATAATGATATTTGCGTAGTGTAGAAGTCTTCTTATGTATCCAAAATGGGACACTAGACGTTTCCCTAATTCCGTCACACTTCTTGCAATGAATTGTCCGAATTAAAGAGGTTTAATTATATGCATAGTGAGTGTTGTAATAGTAGAGGTACATTCACATATAACATAGTATTGTTACGTTTTTCGTCGGTTCCGTGTGGATAGAAAGTCACAATTTATTTAAACACTATTTATTTAACAGTAATTAACAAAAACAATAACAATTAAAAACTCAAAGAACTATTTATAACTTATTTACAATTTATCTAATTATTTATCTACCAGAAATTTATTTTGAATTAGCGCCGCGATTGTAACTGTACGCGTCGATCGGTTATTTATCTCTCTCCCCTTCAGGTTTCGGTCATCGGCTTATATACGAGAGAAACAGACAGTCCAGACTTGTCTAGTAAATTCTTATTCGTTCTTCGAACGTCGATGGGCGTATGAGTCATAGCAGGCGCCTGAAGTCTAAGGCCGAGTTCACACGGTACGGGTCCGCAACACTGCCCCCTTCTTAGGTACATGCTCGTCCCGAGATGTACACGGCGAATGAAGGTATTTGCAAAGCTGGCCCCTGGTACATTGCGAGGTCTGGTAGAAATAGCAGTCTACAGTTTTCTCTCCAGATCTCAGCTTTGGGTTGTAGCAGCAAACAAGTATCTCGATTCCCGTAAATCTGAACAAGACTTCAATCATGTTCCGGATTGTACGCCAACTCAAACCATCGAGTCCACATGCCAGCTTCGGAATGGCTAATCGTGCAACGTTGTTGTTTAGCAGGGCTTCTCTCAATTCAATCAGGGTCTTCCATAGATTGAGATAAGTCGGCTTACTCGGGGACCATTCCTTGGTGACCAGGTAGAAGATGTGTCTTGCTTGACCATGTGCATTGTCGGTTAGCCTCAAGACGCTTCCAACCTCTGGATCCTGTCGGCGTAGTTCTCCGACACGCCCAAACTTCTCATTGAACGTCGCAGCATCGTTATGGGACGGGAAGTGCGCCTACCTTGTGACCTGAAGTTTGGTTGCCGACCGGGAGAAGATGTCGACGGAGAAGATTATGTCCAAAGATTACGCCAACGGATGGACGACATTCATCAGCGAGTCCGCCTAAATATTCAAAGCGCTAGTGACCGAATGAAGGAGCACTACGACATTCAAGCTGAACATGGAGGGTACCAACCAGGGAATTTGGTGTGGCTGTACAACCCGCAGAGACGTCGTGGATTATCTCCGAAGCTACAATCCTCGTGTGAAGGCCCATACGAAGTCATGGATAGGATTAATGACGTCGTATACCGTATCAAAAAAAAATTGCCAAAAGGAAACCGAGGATAGTTCATTTCAACCGTTTGAGCCCCTACCAAGGCGAAATAGAAGATCGTGCTGGGACCGTGAGAACCTGCAGCTTTGATCCCCCCTGATTCGGAGATATCCTTTGACGATTTCATGGCCCGATACAACAGCAGTGAGAAGGCTCGCTATGGTGTAACCAAAGAAGATCAACGAGACCTCTTTCCGTGCCTCCTGATTATTCGCTCGCTCATTGTGTGGCCCGAGATTTTGCGGATGTCCAGAGGAATCGCTGAGAAGTTTGGGCGTGTCTGAGAACTACGCCGACAGGATCCAGAGGTTGGAAGCGTCTTGAGGTTAACCGACAATGAACATGGTCAAGCAAGGCACATTTTCTATCTAGTCACCAAGGAATGGTCCCCAAGTAAGCCGACTTATCTCAATCTATGGAAGACCCTGATTGAACTGAGAGAAGCCCTGCTAAACAACAACATTACACGATTAGCCATTCCGAAGCTGGCTTGTGGACTCGATGGTTTGAGTTGGCGTACAATCCGAAACACGATTGAAGTCTTGTTCAGATTTACGGGAATCGAGATCCTCGTTTGCTGCTACAACCCAAAGCTGAGATCGGGAGAGAAAACTGTAGACTGCTATTTCTACCAGACTTCTCAATGTACCAGGGGCCAGCTTTGCAAATACCTTCATTTACCGTGTACATCTCGGGACGAGCATGTACCTAAGAAGGGGGCAGTGTTGCGGACCGGTGTGGACTCGAACTAACCTAACAATATGGCCCGCCCTCGGATGACCTTAACATCGCATAGACACCGCAATGCTTCATTCGAAGATTCGAGAAGGATCGAGTCCCACTGGAATGGAGTAGTACATACGAGAACATTCGAAAACCTTCTCTATGCACCTAACGATCTATGGACTATTCTAGTAAACTTTAACTGTAGGTATAAAAGCCGGCGGCTGTGGCCTAGAGAGGGCAGCAGTTATAAATATACCAGTGCAGTTGACGCGCTAAAATTCAAAAATAAATTTTTAGTTATAAATCGTTTGTAAATAGTTCTATAAGTCTTTTATCGTTATTGTTTTTGTTAATTAGTGTTAAATAAATAGTGTTTAAATAAATTGTGACTTTCTATCCACACGGAACCGACGAAATACGTAACAGTATGTTATCTGTGGTTATCAAACATACTGAGTGCTGTATAAAGTATATTACGAACAAATTGCAAAGTTGCGCAATTGGGCCGTATTTGCGCAGTATTCGGAGTATTCTGTTGGTGCATAATATGCTGGTTTTAATGTACTATATCAATTACGTACTCTAATTTAACTACGATCGCAAATACCTAATAAGTCCTATATTTTATTAGTTGATATGAGAATAATAGTACGAGAGCTAGCAACGTCGGAAAAACAAGTATTTTAAGACAGCTGGCTCTTTAATATATCGTTTACTATGCTCTCTGGAACAGCATGCGGCCCGTTTGGCTGCCGGTAAATGTTGCGTTCCCTACTGCGCATTGAAAGAAGATCTTATATTTTTATTAGTCCTTTAAATTCTAGTATTGAACATAAACCGAGCGAGTCTCCATAGCTCAGTGCTTAGAGAGGTTCCGCCTATCAAGCGAGGAGTTAGAGTTCGAGACCGGGTCAAACAAGTTTTTTATTTTATTTTTGTTTATATTCTGATAGTAAAGTATTAAATAATTCTGGTGTTTCAAAAAAAAAAAAATATTTAATACTTTACTATCAAAATATAAACGAAAATAAAATAAAAAAGTTTTTGCCCTGACCCGGTCTCGAATCCTCGGTTCGTAGTCGGAAACTCTACGCTATGGAGACTTGCTCGAATTATATTCAATACTAGAATTTAACGGACTAAATAAAAAAAATATCTTCTTCCGATGCGCAGTAGTGAACGCAACGGGTATCGGCAGCCAGATGGGCCGCATGCTGTTCCAGAGAACATAGTAAAAGATATATCTACCTAGCTCTAATATCAAGGAGCCAGCTTTCTTAAAATAGTTTCTCGAAAATGTTGCTAGCTCTTAGACTATAATGTCAAACGTTAGTTTCTATTTATCTGTTGCTATGATGCAGCTCTGCTACTATATTAACATATGTATTAATGTGCATTCAGGGCGTTTTGCTTTACAAAAATTAAATCAAATGATATTATCGGGGCTCATCAATATATGCTCAGACAGTCAGGCGACACTTGGGGCGCTTATGAACCCAAAGGTATCGTCGAGACTCGTCTGGGAATGCCTAGGTGAACTGGAAGCTCTGGCTCGAGGGCACAGAATTAAATTATTCTGGGCCTATAAAATATGTGCCGGGCCACAGCGGCATCCAAGGTAACGAAAAAGCCGATGAGCTAGCTAGGCAAGGATCATCGGCATCTTATCTTGGTCCAGAGCCAGTACTGGGAATACCCAAATGTATGGCCCTGTAGTGCACTAAAAACTCTGGATCAGGGAAAAGCAGAATGTCCACTGGAGAAACAGACAGGGGTACAGGCACAGCAAGGCTTTTTATCCAAGGACCTAGCTCTAAAACCGCAAAAGAACTGCTAATGCTTAACAGGAATAAATTGCGGATTACAACAGGCCTCTTGACAGGACATATGGCTGTCAAGTGTTACCTGAACAAGCTCAATCTGTATCAAGGAAGTCTTTGCTGCAGACTCTGTGATAAAGATCCTGAAACAGCGGAGCACATAATATGTCACTGCGAGGCTCTGGATCGCAAGCGACACTTTTTATTTGGGAAAGCTAGGCTAGAACCGGAAGAACTATGCTCCCATCCTATCAAGGACCTGCATAAGTTAGTGCAGGGCACAGGGATAGGAGAATGGGTGCAGATATAGAAAGGGGACAAACACAATAGGCCTCAGGTCGCAGTGCTTCCGGCAGAGGACGGCCCCTTATTGTGAAAAAAAATGATATGGTTCGGAAAACTACATATGTTACTTTTAAAAACTACATAAACAACATTACATGTAGTTAATGTAGTTTATGTAGAGAGTGTAGTTTATGTAACCTATGTATGTAACTTTCAAATATCAAAGGTTTGAGGTGAGGTTATAATAAGTTGAAGCATTAAAAACACATAATGTATTTAAGAAAACAGAAGAAATATGGCTTTAAATATAATATTTATATCATATTATCTCTATTACGCCTCATACAAAGGAAAATTATTCATAATATCAATACATAGTTTATTAACGTAGTTTTCATGTAGTTAATGAACGGGAAGAGACGTAGTTTTTGAAGAAAAACTACACGTAGTTAATCAGGTAAATTACGTCTTAATTAACTACTTCCGAACGCTGGATATGATATCAATTCCGTATTTTCATATAAATAAATAAATATTTTGGCTCATATGAATAGGTAACTTAAATATTACAATTTTTATTCTGTAAGTAAACTACCTAAAATAAAGTTTGTCCAGCGAGAGAAAGGACAATTTCGACAAACGGCATTCCAAAAATTCAAACAGAAAATATTTGCTTTTGAATTGAAAGGTCAGACAATGTCACTGTTATATCTCTCGATGGACACACTATACTTTTATTTTACTGATCAATTAGAAAATTTATAATTAATTTTAAAGTTACTTATTTTCAACATATATTATTTTCCTACACAAATTCGTATACAGGTTGTTTAAAAAAACATGCGCCCCCTTTCCTGGGAAGACTTCTCACGTAAAAATAAGATTTATTTTTCATATCAACATAGGTTCGATTCTGCTTTATTTTGTAGCTACAGACGGTTATAATCTTAATATTTTTTCGATTTATTATAATTTTCTGTCAAGTACTTTTAGCGATTCGTTGAAATTTTGAGGGTAAAAGTTATTATCAGTGAGACATATTTTTATACTAAAAAAGTGTCGACATGTTTACCAGGTACGTGCATGTAGGTTATCACTGGAATATTTTTCTAAAAAAATATGTATGCCACTAACTTTTTATCCTTTTGTTAGCGAAATAGTATAAGCCGTTTAATGCTGATTAAAAGTCTCTTTATATTTTGTCGATTTCGGCCTCCTTGATGAGATAAACGCAATTTTATTAATTTGCAGAGTTTTAAGTTACAGGCTGTTAAAACTTTAAAATTAGGTCTTTTGTAATTATCTTAGATACCATTATTTTTTATTTTAATTTGCTGTGGGTTGGACTAATAGTAATAGTATTTAATAATAAATTAGACAAAATAAATAATTTACTAATTTTATTTTTATCAAGATACAACTTTCACATTTATTTTTTATTTTCACATGTTTTTTTTGAAAAGTATTCCAGTGATAACCATATACAAACTAAAATATATGGGAAACTGAAATTGAGATCTTTGAAAGGACTTTTTTACCGCAACCAGTTATACACAAATTTATTAGTTCTGTGACGAACCACCGGTCGCGCTTAAGGCGAAAATATTTAGGGAGTTCAAATCAAATCAAGTCAGTTCTAATCAAATATGTACCGTCAAAAATCGAAAAAAGTTTTACTGGAATTTTAGTGATTATTTAAACTTTGATTTAAACATTTTATTAAAAACAATGATGGAATCAGGCCGTAAACCCTTTCATAAGTATGTTGTTCCGATGCCGGATTTGTTTTCCAAAAGACATACATTCTCGAAGAACGATCCTACATTATTTCAAAAGTGATATCAAGTGCGAAACCTTAAAATGGAAAATACAACACAGCAAGATATTTAAAAGATTTATAGAGTTTGTGATTTACATTTTTGTAATCAAGATCGTACCTGGAATAAAAAGAGGTTTAGAAGTTAATTCTAAAGTTTTTATATACACCAGTTCATATGGTTAAGTATATGCATTTAGATAAATAAAGAACGTTTTCAGATATTTTGATCTAATAAAATTAAAATAATCTTTTAGATGATCAACCTACTGGTAATTTGGTGTCCGGTGATGTCGATCCAGGTACAAACCCTATATTTAAAGACAAACATTTGTTGTAGAACTTGTTGGTGGACCACTCTCTCGTTGGTATTAGACATGTACTGTTACCTGAGATAAAAGCAGTAACTGAAAAGGGTAGGTACCTATACCGTAAGCCAAATTAATGTCGCAAAATATTCAGTAATGAAGATGAACATTATTTAAAAAAAAATATCATATCAACTTTATAACAAAAAATATTTTAATTGAGCTGTAAATAAACAAGATATAGCACTGGCTACTTTAATTTGGCAGAGAGTGATTCAATTATTAGATATTCCAAAGTTTATTAAAAATGTTAATATGTATTACGAATCCAAACTGAATTTGGTTTATTAAAATTATCGTTTTAAATTTTTTAAATTGTATCTATCATTTTAGAGAAAGGATCAGATAATCCAAATCAGGAATCTTCCAGAGTGCAGATGATGCAGTTTTTGTGAGTGAGGTATAAGATCTGTCTCTTGTAAGACCTCTTTTAAGAATTTAACCCAGGCAGTTGTTTACAACCAAGTTAGGTAAGAATTAAAAAATATAATAAGTAGAGCATACTACTCAAAAATGTTAATTTGCTTTATTAGCAATTGTTTTTGAATCCTGCTTATTTTTTAAAAGGCATATAAACACCATAATTATTTCTTATGAAAAATAATGCTTGTGTTAACTTAAAGACTAAGATAAAAAGTTCATAGCCAATTTCTGTTGAGATTTTAGAGCCCTTCAACGGCATCAACTTTTAATTTTTTCCTCCTATAAACCATACTCGACGTTTTTTTGATGTGTCACATAATTATACATATTTATTTGTTTCAGATCTCAAGCATAGCAAAGGAATCGTCCAACCTGTGAATTCAGTTTAATTACTGAGATCAAGGATGATGAAACATTCATTATGATTATACAGAGCTACAAAGAGTTATGTTGAGAATCCAAATTATCATAATGAATTGAGACGAGACAACACCTGGGTGGAAATTGAGGAAAAATGCAGATAAAAGGCTTTTTTATATTAACGTTATAAATCCAATATTTTTATCAAATCGTCACATAGATAATATTTCTCTACGCATAATACTAAAATTAAAAAGGTCAGGTTAAAACAACTTTAATTATCCATCGCGTGCGAAAAACAGTGCTTCGCATGACTTCGGCTTCGGCGGGCTTCGCCTCAAGTGCTCATCATGCTTTAAACTTTGCGAAGCGCCAAAATGTCATTGGATTAATTGCATGTATTTTGATTCTTCGCGTTACTTCGCTTTAATCCGTGGGTCTGCATTTTTATACATAGATACCATAGATACCAATTCACATTTTTTTGCCGCGCTTCGAATAAGTTCGCGACAAAACTTTGTTAGTTGTATTTTATATTATTTAATACTATTGTATTGATTTATAATAATTATTATTGTATTTATATGAACAAGTTAAGTATAGCAGTGCCGTGCGAGCCTTCGTCTGAAGAAGAAATTTTATTTATTGTATAATTTGTATTATTTACTTTTTTTAATAAAGTTATTACTAATAATAATTATTCAACATATCCACACACACACACACACACACACACACAGTTAATTATTTTTATTTTATTAACTATGGCTGTTTTTTCTATCTATTTCATATTTTTTGATGAGGATAAGTTAATTCTAAATGAAACGTCACCTGTTTAAGAACAATACGATATAATGGAGCGATGTCGTATTTAGAGTAACTTATTCTTATTAAAAAATAGGAAATAGAAGAAAAATCATCTATTTTCTGTACAAAAAAAATAAATTACGTTCCAAGAATTGATAATAGATGGCGCTAGAGTGGACGCAACAATATAGTTACCTGTAGTTAAAATGTAAAGTTTCCTGTAAAATAAAATAAAATTGTATCATAAGTTGTGTAACGACCCGATGCATGGCGCCACTGAATTCTCAACAGAACAGACGGTATCATTTCAGTTTTCTATATATTTTAGTTTGTATATGGTGATAACCCATATGCACATTCCTGATGAATCTGTCCATACCTTTTTAGCATTAAAATACCCTAGGATTGAAAAAACGGAGTCCAGTTGGCTGGGAAATGACGATCGATGACATTCCCCATATTATTTTACATATAAAATGACAGCGATCTTCATTTCACATCCATCGCTGACCAACCATTTTTTTTGTTGTAGGACGTTTTTTTGGTTTGTAGGACTTATTACCTTCAAAATTTCATTCGGATCACTAAAATCACTTGGAAGAAAATTATAATAAATCGGAAAAAAAATTTAACCCCTTTTACATTACTTCTTTTCTACGAAACAAGGCAGAATCGAACCTATGTGGATACGAAAAATAAATCTTATTTTTAGGTGAGGAATTTCCCCACGAGAGATGGCACATGTTTTTAGAAACACCCTGTAGAATAGAAGTTTGAACTTAAATCGAAGTATTAAGTAGATATAAATTTATAACTTACTTAACTTTCTCTAATTCTTTCGATATGCATATACATGCTTCTTTACTGCACGGTGCTGAGAAATTCTTCTCTCAAATCTTCCAATTCTCTTTCCAATTCCTTGTTTTTTGATTTCAAATTGCTCTGATTGCTTCTCAATCAGTTTTAGTTGTTGCTCCTAAAATTCAGACCGATTTATAAATCGATTTGGGTAAATTATCTCTTTAAAAAAAGTCGAGTACCTTAGTCAATAGAGCCATGCTCTGGGATTTAATCAAATCTTCTTGTTGTTTATTGATTTCAGACATGTGCTGAAGAGTCGTTTTATTATCTTTCACCACTGTTGTAAGTTGGTCGATTAATTTGTTCATTTCGTCTCTTTCTTTGTGGAAACTGACTTGAGAATCTAATAGCGATTCGTAATGCTTCTTACATTCTTGTTCCAAAGATTCGCATCTGCATTTTTATTGTTCTATTAATATCTGATTTATTTATAATTTCATATTATGTTATAACCTGTCTGACATATTTTCCAGCGATTTAATTTTTTCTCTCAGATTTTTACATTCGTACTCCAGCTCCTTGATAATGTTTTTCTGTGTATCCACTTCGTCCACTTTTGTAGATAACTCCGACATTTTTTCTGCCATTTTGCTTTTCTCTTCGTTGAAATCTTTTAATTTATTGTCGTAGTTTTCCTTTTGTTTCCTTGCTTTGGTATTAATTTTTTTACAGGCATCATTAAGTTCACAGAATTTCTAAAATTTGACAATAATTTACATTTGTTAGTCTCTCTTATTTATTACTATTTATTCCAAGAAAACCTCCCCCTTGAAAACGGTCAAAATGTTAATGGCTGCATAAATTATAAATTCTTGGGAGCCAAAATTTCAAGGGATAGCACTCTTGATAAAGCCATGCATTAGAGAGAGAAACGCTCATGGAAGAAAGGCAATCTCTATGTTAAATAACGTCTTGTGGGATAGTAACATCTCTAAATCTAAATAAAATAAAATAAATAAAGTATACGAACAACAGAATAACGAAAAGTGATAAGGGTCAATCGAACAATAGCTGATGACATAAGAACGAAACAACTAATATAGTATGGTCACGTACTAAGAATGTCAGAGGAAAGGCTCCCAAAACAGATCCACAACTGGACACCAGCGCAACGAGACGACGAAAAATGACCAGGGTAGACCACGTAAGAGCTGGAGAGAAGGTATAGACAAGGAGCTAAAAGAACGCAGTACAACGATGATTGGCCATAAGAGTATGTCGTGGATACAGGACAATATCTGCGGGGGCTGCAGAAAAATTTTGAGCTCAATTGCCCCAATCGACATAGTAATTGAAGAAAGAATGGAAAGGCAAGCACATTCAGGAAGAACAGCGGAAGCAAGTTGAAATAGAGTTTTGGAAATATGGTGTAAAAGATGGAGTGAAAACAGAAATGGGAAAGGTAAATGGACTAGAACACTTATAAAGGACCTAGAGTGTTAGACAAATAGAGAATATGGAGAACTGAGCTATGCCATGAGTCAATTTCTTTCTGGCCTCGGTTATTTCAGGTATTACCTGCATAAAATAAAGTTAGTTGATAGCCCGAGATGTCTCTATGGCGACTCCGATGCTGATACGGTGGAGCATACCCTCTTGGAATGTAACCGCGGCGATGGACAGCTGAACGAAGAGTTCTGTACAAAAAACTAAGAGTCCATAAAATTAAGATTTCCGATCTAGTTCCAGAGATGATTCGATCTCCAGAAAATTGGAATAGTGTTCACACTTTTATGGAGACACTAATAGATATAAAAGAGAAAGAAGCTAGACGAAGTAACTAAAACATCGCAGTAAAACCGCCTCCTTGAGAAGTAATGCCGAAAGGTAGTTCCTAGGGGAGATATTCAAAGCAGCTTGTGGAGGTTTTTTTAGTCGGTAGGTTTGCAGGTCGCTGGTTTGCAGATTTTTTCCCCGCACAAAAAAAAGTATTTAAAATAGATTAGCAATGTTTGATACCCCTGAATACATTTAAGGAAGCAATCAAATTAAAAGTCAGCACAAGAATTAATTCTGAAAAGTAATGTACAGGGTGTTGACAAATCTTTTTTATTACATCATGAATATTTAAATATTAATAAATAATATTTTTTGGCCTTTA